>NC_088709.1:14292763-14627763 GCF_963576615.1 Watersipora subatra
TGCTCTAAACTGATACCAGCTATATTATGTGCTCTAAACTGATACCAGCTATATTATGTGCTCTAAACTGATACCAGCTATATTATGTGCTCTAAACTGATACCAGCTATATTATGTGCTCTAAACTGATACCAGCTATATTATGTGCTCTAAACTGATACCAGCTATATTATGTGCTCTAAACTGATACCGGCTATATTATGTGCCCTAAAATGATACCGGCTATATTATGTGCCCTAAACTGATACCAGCTATATTATGTGCTCTAAACTGAAACCAGCTATATTATGTGCTCTAAACTGATACCAGCTATATTATGTGCTCTAAACTGATACCAGCTATATTATGTGCCCTAAACTGATACCAGCTATATTATGTGCTCTAAACTGATACCAGCTATATTATGTGCTCTAAACTGATACCAGCTATATTATGTGCCCTAAACTGATACCAGCTATATTATGTGCTCTAAACTGATACCAGCTATATTATGTGCTCTAAACTGATACCAGCTATATTATGTGCCCTAAACCGAAACCAATTATAGTATTTGCCCTAAACTGATACCAGCTATATTATGTGCTCTAAACTGATACCAGCTATATTATGTGCTCTAAACTGATACCAGCTATATTATGTGCTCTAAACTGATACCAGCTATGTTATTTGCCCTAAACTGATACCAGCTATATTATGTGCTCTAAACTGATACCAGCTATATTATGTGCCCTAAACTGATACCAGCTATATTATGTGCTCTAAACTGATACCAGCTATATTATGTGCTCTAAACTGATACCAGCTATATTATGTGCTCTAAACTGATACCAGCTATGTTATTTGCCCTAAACTGATACCAGCTATATTATGTGCTCTAAACTGATACCAGCTATATTATGTGCCCTAAACTGATACCAGCTATATTATGTGCTCTAAACTGATACCAGCTATATTATGTGCTCTAAACTGATACCAGCTATATTATGTGCTCTAAACTGATACCGGCTATATTATGTGCCCTAAAATGATACCGGCTATATTATGTGCCCTAAACTGATACCAGCTATATTATGTGCTCTAAACTGATACCAGCTATATTATGTGCTCTAAACTGATACCAGCTATATTATGTGCCCTAAACTGATACCAGCTATATTATGTGCCCTAAACCGAAACCAATTATAGTATTTGCCCTAAACTGATACCAGCTATAGTATGTGCCCTAAACTGATACCAGCTATATTATGTGCTCTAAACTGATACCAGCTATATTATGTGCCCTAAACCGAAACCAATTATAGTATTTGCCCTAAACTGATACCATTTATATTACTTGCCCTAAACTGATACCATTTATATTACTTGCCCTAAACTGATACCAATTATATTATTTGCCCTAAACTGATACCTGTTATATTATTTGCCCTAAACTGATACCAGCTATGTTATTTGCCCTAAACGGATACCGGCTATATTACGCGCCCTAAACTGATACCAGTTATATTATGTGCTCTAAACTGATACCAGTTATATTATGTGCCCTAAACTAATACCAGCTATATTATGTGCTCTAAACTGAAACCAGCTATAGTATGTGCCCTAAACTGATACTAGCTATATTAGGTGCCCTAAACTGATACTAGCTATATTAGGTGCCCTAAACTGATACCAGTTATATTAGTTGCCCTAAACTAATACTAGTAGCAGTGGAGCATTAAAATAATAATGTAAAGATTATTATCAAGTACAGCAACTAACTCGCTGTGGTTTCTCTTTTCAACGCTTCAGTTAAACTAGCACTTGTTTTAAAAATCCTAACTTTCTGTCCATCTTTAAACTAGTGGTTTAAAAAGCAATCTATTTTGGTTCCAAGGTTAGTTACTTATCTGTTTTAGCCTTAAGCTTCCCTGATGATGGTAGCGAGGTGACATATAGGCAAAATGCGGCGGAAGTATCTGGAATGCTGAGCACCAAACATGGTAACAAGTATGCTGTAAGTAAAATATTGTTTTAGCTGAATATTTTACTATGTAGTATTTTATAGTCAACATACAACTGATATTCACTCCAGTGTCTACATCCGAGAGTCAACTAATTGGACCAAATTTCATTCTTTCTGGTTGAAAGTGATAGATAGTACATACGCACATACTTATGCATATACGTACAAAGGCACATACATGCACATACACACATACATATGTACTTCAGTTTTTACATACATATACATATGTACATACATGCATACGTATGCATGTAAGTATGTATGTACATTTGTATGTGCGCATGCACTATCTATCACTTTCAAGTTTCAACCAGAAAGAATGAAATTTGGTATGTATGTAAGTATGTATGTACATGCGCATGTATGTACATAAACACGCACATACATACCAAAAACGTATAGATGTACATATGTACATACATATGTATGTACATACATATGTACATACATATGTGTCTGTAATTACGTATGTTTCGCAACGTGTGCCTAATTACGTGCGGGTAATTACATGTGCAAACATGTGTACAATCATGTATCTGTACATACATGCATACAAGTATTACATAATTGTATGTACTTGATTGTATGTTTGTATGTATGTATACATACATATAGAAAAGTATGTACGTACAAGTACGTACACACAAGTACATACATGCAAGTCCGTACATACAAGCACATGCATGCAAGTATGTGCATGCAAGCTCACATATACAAGAACATGTATACAAGTGTGTACATACAAAAAAGTACATTCTACTCCATACATATAAGTATGTACATACAAGTACATACATAGGCCTACATGCATATACATAAGCGCAAGTATGCACATACATAAGCGCAAGTATGCACATATGTAAATACATGTACATATATACAAGTACATACATAAATACATACCATTTCATATTAAATCTTTATTGTTTTAAAAGTCCATTGAATTCTTGAAATGCACTAGTTTGCAAGTTTTTGTAGATAATGTACTCTCTTAAAAGGTAAGACAACCCTAATCACAAAATAGTGGGCATAACTGCCATGTTTGAACTGACTTTTACTTCATGAAGTTTGTCCTGCCCATACGATAATATTTTTAAAGGTTTATTTCATCTAAAAGCCATGGGTAGTAGATGCTTTCATTTAGTTGTGTATGTTATTAGATTGTGAACCTCTCCGGAGCCTCGAGAATTCTCTCACAGAACAACTGGCAAGTTTATGAGTTTGGATTCCCTTCCAATTTGGCGCCCGCTCTGGAAGCACTCTGCAGCATCTGTCAAACAGTTGCCACATGGCTGAGTAACTCTAAAGAACATGTCATTGTCTTTCACTGCAAAACTGGCATTGACCGCCTAGCCTGTGTCCTAGCAGCTTACATCAATTACAGCACTATCTATGATGGGTAAGCGTAACAACCTGCTGGCTGTTAGATCAAACTATTTTGATGAGATCTATGGGTTACTAGGACAAACTGCTTAAATCTGAAAGCATAGCGAGCACTTTGAGAAAGACCAGTCTACAGATAGGAGAAAACAGGTTTAGTAACAATAGCAACTTTAGAATGAGATCTTCATTCAGCTTTGAGCTCTTGCCAATAATAGAAAAAATACTTCAGTTCTTTAAGATCTAGGAATATTGATAAGCTTTTTGACTTAATTGTATCTCTGCTCAGGTTAGTTACACCCTCCTTTTTAGTGGATTCAAATTCTATGAAAAGAGATTCCTCTAGCAGCTCAGCAATAAATAATTCTACAGTACTTCTCTGCCCTCCCTTAGCTAACAGCAGCTGTTTAAACAGTACACCCAAACAAATAGAGGTCCTCGTGGTCTTGAAGTTTTCAATGAACTCCCAAGAGCATAAGCTTATGTAAATATTTAACGATTTTAAAAAAAGTCATAAAATTTACATTTATTTTTTAATATTACTAGTAATGTATAGGCTAATCGTTACTATAATAAGAGCCGGGTCCGTCCTTCCGTTTGCTTGAAGCCGCGTTTAAAGCGTTAGGAAAAAGATTATCAAGATCATTAAGAAATTAAGAAAATGATTAAGAAATCAAAATCGAATATCCAGATTTGCAGCCAAGCTCAATATAAACTCTACCACTGGACCACCTTGCCTTATCATTGAATAATTGTACACATGGTTATTACACATAATAATGTCTCACAGTGCACGAGACTGCCAGCGTTCTAATCTTAATAATTTCTGTTTTAAACAAAATTATGTCCGATAAAGTTTTACAAAATAGTTCCAATAATTGCTCTACTATGTTATTTAGCCAGAAAGAATATAATGTTAGAAAGTTCTATGGTTTTATATGAAAGTTTTATTATTACTACAAGTAAATACCGCAGCGCTAGGTTATATATATACAGACAATAAGTTCTAGTTGACATTAGCTTGTGTGACCTACAGAGACTACATAAGCATTATAAACATACATTCTCTGATGGATTAGACCGGTTATTTTCAAATTCTTTTAGTTCATCTTTGGCTCATCTTTTTTATTTGCAAAACCCTGGAACACACCAGCAAACACTCAAAACCCTGGAACACACCAGCAAACACTCAAAACCCTGGAACACACCAGCAAACACTCAAAACCCTGGAACACACCAGCAAACACTCAAAAAAGTGAAACCTGGGCCTGTTTGGATGAACACAACATGAATATCCTTGCAAAAGTGGTAGAAGGATATGACATTTTTGGCCATCTTCCTATGCCTCCAAATAATTGCGCCAATATAAAAGAAATTGCATCATGTCGGGCTCGAACTTATTATTGTAGACTGATGATACTCTAACCAGACAAACGTTCACCTTCCTCAACGTTGAAACAATTGTGAGAATAACTATGCTCTATGCTTTACAACAAAAAGCCAAATGGAAGACAATAGCCGATAATAAAATAAATCAAGTTGAAGAACAGCCATTTATTGATAATTTCCCACAACACATCGAATGATCACTCATATAGTGCACTGGCTGTAAATCGCTGAATTGGACAATCGCATTTTCAAAACTCTTAGAATATCACAGTTCATGTGAAAATTTAGTTGAAATTGATTATTTGTAATAGTTGTAGAACACTGGATAATGGAAACTCAGTGTAACTATTGATTTACATGTAAGTCACTCCCATATCTTTTTTACAGAAAATCTGAGGCGCTAAACAGGTTTGCAATGAAGCAGTTCTTTGATGAACAACTTGTCAAGTTTCTGAATGCCTCACAGACCAGGTAAAAACAAGGCCAGTTTATGGGGTGGTAACAACCGCTTTATCTTCTGATATGAGAGGGGAGCTCTGGCATATAAACAAAGCTTCCTAAAACTATTTTATAGTTATCTCCTCTTGCCCTCAATGCTACCCAGTTAGCAAATTTTATGTATCGTGAACAGGCAGGATGTGTCAAGATTTTATCAGCTTAAGTAGGAATTACAGAATTGGGTTTAATAAAACTATTGAAAGCCTACACATGCCGATGCACATTAAGGTGAATTAAAATATGCAAAAGATGTTTTGTTATGCATTTAACACCTTTTCATCGAATTTTAGAACATCCCTTCCTCCATTGTAGCTAGTGAAGTATATCAGATAAAGCGCAATGAAAATATTTTTGTTATTAATACCCACGTAAAATAAGAATGAGAAGGAGGAGGTCAAAAGGTCATAACCTAATTTGATTTTTACCTAGCATGACTCACCAACCGTTGACAGGGTGAATAGAAAGAGGGCTGAACAGATGGATATTCTTTTCTCATATGCTGCAAGCCCATGAGTACTCCTTCCACATCACATGTCGTTGTAGATATGTCCTTTACTTCACTCAGCTTCTAACAAACAATCTGTCTTTGAGAAATGAACCAGTCTATCTTCAGCACATCATGCTCTATGGGCTGCCCCGCATCACTCACACGTCCTTTTCCATGTTTGTCAAGATCTACGCGAACATGAAGCCTGTTTTCATATCTCGTCATTTGTAAGTTGTTCTCTTTATCTTCTTAGCAAGCTTGATTTGTTTCAAAATTGTTCATTGATTAAAATGGTCTATCAATTTGCTGTCTTGCTCAAAAATAATAATAAACAAACAAAAACGAAGCATGACAGCTCAAAATTGCATTAAAAAAGAGGTTTAAAATCAGCACAGCCGATTATCCTTATCATGCACTTTGTTTGCTTACTTCATATAGATTCACATAGCTGAAATTGACTCATAATAAAACTGTGACGATGCCAACCGTGTCTGTAGGTTTCCTGACTAATTTCTTTAGAATGAGTTATGGAGATTGTAACTCAAGTTGGTTCCAAATTAATAATATGATTCTACAGATAAGTGTGAATCTTACAACAGTAATGATGTATTTATAACAAGTCTGGTGCAATAAATGCATCTTTAAAGGTTGACTTGCAACAAAATTTACATTACAGTTATTTGGTATCAAAAGATTCACCATGTCTTACTCTGCTGTGTTGTAGGTGCAAAATATGTGGAAATGTGATTACAAGCTCAAAAACAAAAGCCGCCGTAGATTGGAATCTGTTTATTTCTCTCACGTAGTCATGACAGTTTGGTTATTGTCTTGTCACGTGATGTTCTCACGTGAATTGAAAGGCCAATAAAAAGCTCAATATAAAACTTATCGTAACACTAGTTTATGACAAACACTGGGTTTTACCGAAGACCCCGTATCAAATATAGATGCTCGCTACTTTACAGTTTTGTTTCGGCTTGGTCTAATCGTCAAGTCGTAATCTGATCATGTGACCCAATACTGCGCAAATAACTTTTGCAGCACTTTTCGATTATCACCGGTGACCAACAGGCTCGTCTTGATTACCAGACAATGATATGTACTCCTTCGAGGTAAGGTTAAAAAATTAAATGAATTTTTACGGTAAGTTATAAGATATCAGTGCTAAAAGTGACAGCATTACAATGACAATAAAACAGATGCGTAAGAACAATAGGCCTAGACATGGTTTAATTGAATGCGTGAAGTATATTTGTGAAAAAATTTCGATGAATAAAGTTGCATGAAAGTGTAAACAGAAACCATCTCCCACAACTATGTCCCATTTGAGCCATTTTGGAAAGATAATCCAAACTATGGCGGTCTCGTGTGGCTCCGATTAACTGTTCGTTTTTTAGCTTTTAAGAGCTTGTAATCACATTCCCACATATTTTGCACCTACAACACAACAGAGTAAGACATGGTGAATCTTTTGATAGCAAGTAACTGTAATATGAGTTTTGTTGCAAGTCAACCTTTAAAAACAGTAGGATGTCTATTTATCATTACCACTAATCAGAACTTGAAATATATGACCTTGGTAGTCAACTAACCAATCAGAACTTGAAATATATGACCTTGGTAGTCAACTAACCAATCAGAACTTGAAATATATGACCTTGGTAGTCAATTAACCAACTTAAACTTTTTTTAAAGTAACAAATACGTCAAACAATATAGGCTAATTATTAGAAAGGCTGTTATTATTGTATTTCACTACTACTTCTAGGTTTATTATCTGCTCTTAGTAAAAACTATAAGCAGATAATAAAAGTAAAAGTGGCCTGAATCCTGAGCTCTATTTTATAGGTTGATGTTTTTCTTACTTCTTATCCAGCTTAATCTGCTCTATAAACTGTAGAACACTCTATTTTCAGTGTAACGATTTCAGACGTAATTTCATCACGAATTAATAAATCTTATTTTGAAATACTATAAACAAATGCATAAATGAGTAGGTTATTTAATAACTAAAGGGTAAAATTATAGTTGTGTAGCCCGCAAGCTCTTTCTTTACTGTAAAATACAGTTTTATCGTGTTTACATTTCATATATAATTATTTAAATAATTTTTGCCTAATGATGAGCTCTGAAGTGACCAGATTTTTTAACTAACATCCTTTAGAAGTCATCAAAAACTATAATTGAAACTGATATTCTTTTAAGTAATACAGGTAAGTTGACACTTAGTATATAATAATATTAATAAAATATATTCTCATGGTTTTGGCAGCAATTCAGTTGAACATCAATTATCTTTTTTGCAGCATCTACTTTGTCTGTTTTACTTTTTTGATAAGGGTTCAATAGATTTTGAAAATTAAATGAAGAAAAAAGTAAAAATTGCATTTTCATAAGTTTTTTGTTTTTGATTACTTGTTCCTTTCCTACTAAAGTAGCGTTTAGATTTACCAGTTAAACTACTGATAACTATTTCAAGCACATGAGCTTTAGCTAGGTGATGCATTCAGACCTGTATGGTATCTCATTAGAATGCCAAACTAGTTGCTAGCCAAATGCATTGCTGCTTCTATCAACGTGGTTACCATGGAAGCGGTGATTACACCTCCTTAGCTTTGTAAAAGGCCTGCTGAACTATTCGTTCTGCAGTATGGCACAGCAAATACGCAAAAATTTAAAGTAATTGTTTGAGATTCTAATACAATTATAGAAAGTATGACATCAAATTTTATGGTAGATACCCAGATAATCAAATTTAACAAAATAACCTCATTAGGGGTGGCAGCATAGAACAGCCATACTTGTTGCGTTAACAACAAAAATATTACAGCAAAAGCTGTTATCTAAATGCTCATATGTGTGCATTGCTCAACTGTAAGACAGAAGTTTGTGATAGCAATGGAATTGATTTCAATAGCACAGTTGATCTCATAGCTGATGTGTGAGATCAATTGACTTCATGATTCGACTACTCTTCTATTGTTGCTGCGCGTAACATATGTCACGATAATGTCAAGCCTTCTAAGAAAATTTGTAGAATTCAACTTGCATTAAACACTGTAAGTTAAAAGCGACCGAACTGAAAAGAATAACTTTGTTGAAACTGATGAAACTCACTTTGTAGACTAGTCAGTGCTGCTGGCAGCGTAGCTGCAATGCGGGTGTTACTTAATAAACGCATACGGATTTTTCTGTATTTAGAGCCATAACTCCAGGGCAAAGTCGAGTTTGTGTCTCTCTGGAGAGACCATTGCAGTTATGCGGAGACATAATTGTGAAGGTGTTTAGTATACTGTCGGGACGACGGCACGCTGTCTGCAGGGCCCAGATGAACACATCTACTATCATGTCTGATAGGATGACTCTGCAAAAAAGAGAGCTGGACATAGCCGAGCTTGGTAAGTGGCTCATTCTTTTGGCTAGTTCTTTGACCTATACCTTGCATCGACAAAGACAACAGCTAAATGATATTTAGTGGGACCTAAGGCTATTATCTTTATTATAACTATAGGTTATGAGGCTAGAGTTTTGACGCATTTATACTGTAACCTTTAAGCCTATCAGCTTTTGAACAAAAGGCTAAACAGACATTAATTGTTGACTTATTTATCAAAATGCAAGAAGCTTGAAGTTTTCTCCTCATGTTCAATGTTGAGGAGATACAAAAGTAGTGATCCAATGAATTGGTTGTATTTCTACACATGATTTCTCCGGACTGTTTTCTGTCACGAAATTCCTTTGTTATAGTTAGTGTAAATTTAGGCAATGTTCTAGTTGAAAGAAAGACCAAAGTCATGCACCATTTTAAGAGTGCTTTAATTATACATAGTTGGTAAGCAATAGGTACCCCAAAGGCGTTCAGATTTTACTTTACCCTAGGACACATGTATTCGCCTCATCTAACTTTCGCGTTTTTGCGGAGTCATCTTCTCGCGAAAATTTCATGAGTGAAACTAAACTACCATAACAAACGAGCGAAAACGCGGAATTAAATAGCTTTGTTCATTGATAGTCCAAGAAACAAATGGCAGCAAGCGATCGAATTGAACTATCGATCTTGGCCACACAATTCTACCTGCGGCTTACAATTACAAACTAGTCCCAAATTGAAATTCTTTTCTTACCGGTGAACTGAACCTGAGGAATCTAATTATTTTGTTCCACTGCATTTATTTTTACATCACCATATTTTCGCACTCATCAGAGCTGCGAAATTAAGTTGCATCGAAATTTTACTCTGTATGCTACTCACGAAACTAAACATTAGCAAAATATAAGTGTCCTAGGGTATTTACCCTTGATGGTTGTAGAAGAATTATGGTAATTTTTACCTAGTTTCTTGTACACAAAGGTATGTGACGAGCGAGCGAGTCCCCTAGAGTCTATTGACAGTGGATATGCGCATGCAGGATGTACCCATTAGAAGCTGTGAACTGACTTCTTCACAAATAGTTTAATATCTTTAGGCTATGATAACCAAACACTTGCCTTATAACAAACTTGTTCAGTGTAAGCTAAAATTTCATTATATTTATCAATAGAATGATCATTTTGTCAGTCGTCTATCGTTGAGAACGACTTGCAGAAGATAACTTTAAGTTTAGGGTTATGTGACGGATGAACAAATGTTTATTGCATATATGAATCAGTGATAAATATTTTTTGATATTTCAACGCGTGTACCCCTTTTGAGCTAGTTTATAGTTTAAAAGCACCCTTCAATAATCGAGTTCACAAAATCCTAACACATTTTGAGTTACATAACAGTTGATGTATTGAGACTCGATTTTAAAGAGTTTCCTATTCTGATATAGGCTAGACGATTGTAGTGCGTCGCTAATGTTTAGAAATCAACAGCATTGATGAGATTCGACTTTTTCCCAAGCCTTGCTCACAATCAAACTCTTATGACCCTGTGAGCTTTGAGAATATTCTCAGCACACATTTCAATGTTATAAGATATATTTGCACATATGTGAAGTAGCAAGGCCTATTTGTTGTCGATTGCCCAAGAAATGCTCTTATGGCTGATCATCAGGGAGCTGAGCGTGGCGGTCATGAGCTTCTCATTATGGATTATAAATAGCGGAGTGTTTGCTCGAGATCGACTATGTCCAATATTTGCGTATGATTGCTAAGGTCCTACATAGCTGTATAATCCCTGACTTTGCATGCCAGGTGCTCTCAAAACTCACCGCGTGTCTTCAGCTTGAGGAGTCAGTAAGGCACTAGGGCCATTGCAGTAAATGGGAAGGAATGTAAAGAACCTTTGAAAACCCGAGTTAGGCCTTCCGTTAAGTGAAATAGTCTTAGTTCCTTGGGTTGGCCAGAATATCTTTGGTATAGTTGATGGTGGATATGTGAAATGGCCTTAGTATACTTGAATTATATGTAGATATATTTTTATTAGGCGGTCCATAGTAGTCATTTTTAGTCATTTTTATAGTCATTTTTATAAAAAATAGTTGGGTAGATTAGCCTTGACTTACTTGGGTGGAATAACCTAGAATACTAAAGTTTAGTGAAATAGCCTTGGTTTGCCCGAGTTTGACTAAATAGCCTTTCTGCAGTTGTGTTGGTTGGAAGGGTTTTAGTTTCGTGTCTATTCGATGTTTAGATCAGACAGGTTTGCTAACATTTGCCTGTTACAAGTAAAGCTGCTCCAACACGTAGCCATTGACTCTGCAAAACTCACGATTAGGTTTACCAAAGCTGTGCCTTTGGGCTGCTGAAAAAACACACGCTCCCAAAATACCTGATAGATCTACATATAGTATCTGACAGGAAATCTTTCTATACCATGTGTTTAATTATCACAGATATAGATATAGATGAAGTTGACTAATTATACCTGTATATTTGGTCTACCGTGTGCTATAAGTTTGCAGTTTGTACTAATTCCTCTGAGACCTAGGCTTGGTTTGCTAGAAATACTTCTTCAATCGTCTATTTGACAACGTCTGTAGGTGTTTTAACAGTTTTATTTTGAAAAAAAAATTATATCCTAGTTATGACCTTCTCACCCTTAGCACTTAAATTTACCTTACTATCAAAAACTGTATTTAACAATTGGCAGCATGCTGCCTGTGTGTGTGCGGTCAGTGGAGTATTGCATTGAGCTAACAGAAACCCCATGACAATGTCAACAATAAAACTATTTCACTTGAACATGTTGTTATATGAACCGTGTTTACGCAGTTCTTTGAAGGCTTTGCGTTCTATTATTGAAAGTAACTCGGTCAAAACACCGATGCACAATGATTGGCTAAACGAAAAGTTGTAGCGATCTCATTAGCTGTTCGCCTGCACAATTTCAATCTTATTGGTAAATGCTTGAGAGAGTGTTTTGTTAAGGAGTCGATAAGCAAGGGTATGCATACTATTTGAGAAAGGCTTTGCAGCGGGTAGGACTAGCGGGTGTTCAGGTAAGATAAACAATAACAGTTTTATGGCTTTCATCTGCTGCTTTTGAAGGGGGTCTGACATAACCGAGCTACGGTTTTCTAAGTTATAGACTACCAGGACTTTGAGTTTATACATAAAAAAGTTATTCTATATGTTTGAAGATAGAAAAGAAACTTTTATGTGTGAATTAAACCTTTTCGGTTGGAGCAGTTTTTATCACAAATTAAGCTACACATATTTGCTAATGTAGGCTAAAGGCATGATGAAGTTTTAAAAGAAGCTGGCATGAGTTGGCTTGAAGTAGCACCAACTTGAATAAATACATAACTAGCCATCTAATTAAAATCCAGCTTCGTTTATCGTAACGTTTGTCAGTGACTAAGTGCAGTGCAGTACAGTACAGTACGTGTGCAGTACAGTACAAGTACAGTGCCATACAAGTACAGTACAAGTGTAGTATAGTACCAGTATACTACAGTACAAGTGTAGTACAGGTACAGTACAAGTACCTTTGTACAAGTATATTTGAGCTATAGTACAGAGACAGTACAGTGGAGTAGATGTACACTGCAGTACAAGTGTAGTACAAGCACAACTGCTCTAAGTGCAGATTATGGAAGCTAGCTCTTCAGTATCACTGGCCTTCAAGCTTGCGCTAGGCATTCCATTACATAACGTATTTAATTAGCGTTAACTGGAGACAGAAGAGCAGCTGCCTTTGAGAGACTTCCTGAGAAGTGCTGCCAGTTGTGCTGCCTTTGTTGAATGTTGTTTCACAATAGGTCAGTTGTGTATTTATGGCCTAGAATCGCCTGGCTGTAACAGAAATAATGAGCACCGGCGGTAACAAAATGTGCCAGGTTATAGTTTCTTGCGCCAAGCTGGCTCATATTATTTGGGATTGGAACAATGCCAAATCTTTCATCGAGAGAAGACAATTCTTTATATCTAATGAATTTGCTTGTTAGATACAGAATTGATGATTTTTGTAAATATTTGTCAGTGTCTTAATTGTGCAATACTAGCAGGTACATGTACAAGTGTACCGTTCATTGCGGTTGTGTGTATAACTTTTGATTGGCATTTGTAAATCATCAACAAAAAATGATGTTTTTTATTACACGTCAAAAACAAAAACGAAAAGACATTTATCGGGAATTATTGAGCGAGTTGAACAAAAGTGTATTAAAAGTTAGTAATCTAATAGCATTGCAGAAGAGTAAAGCTAGTGAATGGGGTGGTAACAAAAAATCGCAAACTGAAACATACGATGGTGGATGTAATATGTTGGTATCGCGGAATAGAAAATGATGTTTGTCATATGCGTGGAAGGATAAATACAAATATTCTGGGTGTAGTTCAGTTATGTCCGGCAGTAAGTTATCTAATAGATTTAGCTTGCAAAACTCTCTCGACTATGTCGAGCCTGTGAAGGGCAAGACGCGAGGAGATTAAGACATGGCTGAATATGCTAGTCTAACAAGAGATGACAAACAGCTTTCCTTTGTAACGTTTTTGTTATTTTTGCGCCGTAATGAATAGCTTGTGTTGTTAAGCAAACACTAAAACAGCCGTAAAGGTTTTCTTCTGTAAAATACAATGACTTGACATTTATGACTTGTCAAAAAAGACTTTAGTCAATTTAAATGGCCTTATTTGTTGGCCGTGATGTGTGATTGACAATTCAAAACGGTTGAACCAAGTATTCTGTTTGAAGCTAGTCAAAGAGCGATTGACTATACACGCTATCAGGGACCACAGGCTGCTTGTAGTTGACCGAGTTTTAGGGTTTTCCGTTAACATTCATCAACAAAGAGAAAGCTAGCCTGAGAGTGAAGGCTTATTTCGCAGGTACAAGAGGGCTAGTAGATGGTTAATCCTTATATACACAAGAAGCTGGTAATCTAGAAATAGCCTACGTGCATAGCCTAAGTTCTGTAGGTTGGAAGTCTAAGAATAAGAGTGCACTGTACGGTGTTCTTGTCGTGACCAGAGGTTATGTTTACATATCATGGGAAGCATTCAATTAAAGCTGGTGCGCGAGAGGAACATACAATAGTGTATATCGCTGACAATAGAGTGACAATGTCGACCTCACACTTCCACCAAGGAAATCAATTGCCTTAGTGATTCAACGCAAATTGGATTCACAATGAAAATATTTAGCTGGAGGTTGATGTACTCTCTTAGTAAGGGCCTTCCGGAGTAGTTGCAAATGAAGTAGTAGAAATAAAAGGGCAGTGAGAAGGGATGGGGCAGGGTCTCTGTTCTTCCAATAATCACACTTAATTGCTCATCCAGTTGCACTATTGGGTCTGAGTACAACGTTATCAATTTTGCTTCTTTCATTCCAACCTTTATCATGGCTTGACTGAATACAAACTTCTCTGGCTATGAAAGAGTTGTATTAACAGTATAAGCCTTACATTATGGTGTTGCTTGAGGGTGGGGTGACTACAACCCGACGTTTCATACTCATACAAGAACTGATGCTTTCAATACCATCGTTGTTTACTAGAGAGAACTATTTGCATCTCTCGCTTCTCATTGGCTAATTCCGTTGATGGCAGCATGCTTTTCGCTGTTAAAAATAATCAGTTTCTATTACACTAAACATAAAAATTGAATGATTAAAAATAACATTGAATTCATAACAATATTGATTAATATATGACCAGTTCGGGGTTATTGAAAATTTACTCATTTTGTAAAGGATGCATTCTTCCTCTTCGTATTATCATTGGTCCCTGACTAATAGCTCAAAGCGGCAGCATATTCATGTTCGGCAGCATATTCATGTTCGGCAGCATATTCATGTTCGGCAGCATATTCATGTTCGGCAGCATATTCATGTTCGCGAAGGCATGCTGTTTTCCTTTAAAATTTAGTGTCAGCAAGACTTATGACCTTTTGTGTAAAGCTCTGATCATCGCTGCCTGGTCATCGAGCTAGTTATAGCCACCTGCAGAAAATCCAATGAGATATGCAGGAATGCTAGGGAGCATTGTCCAGAGATCGGCAATCTATGGTTGTAATCTTTTGAAAACTCTAGTTGCCAGCCACCAACTCTTACATAACCGGTAGTTTGGTGATCTTGTTTTGTTAGTCGGCGGAGACTAGTGTTGCTTGTTAATGCTATTTTATTAGCTTCTATTAATTATGAGCAAGTAGTAGCAGCTGTAAGACACCGGTTATTATTGCATGTGCTACAGGAAGGCGCTAGTATTCTATTGCTCTGCTTTTCGTTTTATGGCCAGAAAATCTGGCATTGATAGCCGCATCTTCTCTTGTTCTCGAGCCTCACATATGTTAACATTTATAGAATCTTCTCCAGTTTATTGTGATATTAGCCTGGCATTTGTAAAGCATTTCTAGTGTAGACCTAAAGCTCATCTAGTTATCTCCCGCATCCTTCAAGTTCCCTCACATTCCTTTGCCTTCAGTAACAGCCTCTGGTGCCTACTACTTGCGGTTAACTTGAGCAAACAGTCATAAACTTCACTCAAAAGTTGCATAATACATCAAAGACTCTTTTAATGATTGTTTGGTTTGATTTAATAATATAAGATGGAGTACTTATGATATGCATACCTTTCCCTGTATGGCTTCTAGGTTACTAAGGCAATACACGTTAATAACCTGCAATTACTCCAACAGTGCCCATAATCTCGGCCTATATTAAATCTCAATACACTTAGACAAGTGCCGTTATAAATATGAAACTATAGTTGATGAGTCATAAAAATACTTTGTCTTTAAAATCCTATCTGAATATATAATTAATAGCAACTATGGCAATTGCTAGATCTAGATCTGGATGAGATCACTGTAGTTTTTTGTGGGTCTTTCAAGTTGGCTGTCAAAAAATGTTTTTGTAGTATTTTTTCAAAGATTTTATTTAAAAAAAGGTTTTGTAAACTCTTCTTAGAATATTTGTAAACTCATTGTTTTCAGCAATGAATTTTTTTAAAAGCAATCGTACCATGCCACTCACAAATACTCCTCTTCATAAACTTTGAGAGTCGCTATAAGTAGCAGGAAACCGTGTTTTGATAGTATTGTGAAGTCAAAGCCCCACTCATCGTTTTTCTCACTGATATCAGTCATATCTATTACAGCACATTCGGTGATTTATAGTCAAATTATGTACATAAACGAAGTTTTTTAAAATCGTATTTGACGCTTTGTTCTAAGATGTACACAAATAATTGCATGTATATATATGGTAGAAAAGAAAAAATGCGCATCTTCAGCTCGTTGTGGATCTTTAATTTGTCAGATTTGGCTGTAGCAGATCATGACCAAAATCATTTGGCCATCCCTACTCTATAGCAAAGTGAGCAAACAAAATACATTGTAGATGTAACTCTGATTGGTCTGAGTAGTTAGAAGAGAACCAACTGCATCCTTTGATACAAGAACGTAGCGTGAATAATGGCTAGTTACTGGCCACAAAGCTAACATAAGTAAAATATCTAAAACATTCGAGTAACAAAAGAAATTTATATATTTTTACTTACTTATATATATATTTTAAAAATATATAAATATCTATAGCAAAACATCTTACTGAGATATTAGCATTTATACTAACAAAAAATGTGTTACTGTGGTCAAATTTTTAGGAACTTTGACAACCGATGAGCTGTCTTTGTGAGGGTTTACGTGATTGTGAAAGCTTGTTGATTCTCTGTTTAATTGGTTAGTGCTTTCAATTAGCTAAAATGTTTAGCCCAAGGAGCTATCGCTGTTTGATAAATTTTGTTTGCAGAAGGATACAGTGCAGTGTTTTTATCTCATGTTTTGAAGCTCCACATAGGTTGTTGCATCCGCAAGATTGTCGTAGATTGGCCTTAGGAGGGGCAGCAGTCTCTGGCAAAGTTGTCATTGAAATGGATTGTTAGATTCATTGTTTTTCATATCACACCGAGGGAGGATGCTCCACCCTGAAAATATGTATACATGAGTCGTTGTTTGCTGTGATAACGGGGCAAATCTTTAAAGTCAACAAAAAGGGTGAGAATGGAAACTCGTTCAAGTCAGATAACTGGGGGCAAACCTCTTTTATCCTTTAGCTTTTTGAGCTTTTTAGTGATTGGGTGAACACTCAATTCAGTCATGTGTAAAACTTATCTTTCTGCTGTTGTACCTTGCCATTCTTTAACATAATTCTATCAAACATTTAGCTAGTTCCATTCTTTAGTTACCTGTACTGACTTCCATTAGCTCAGTTCAGAATCAACCATAGAAAATGAGGTGATCTTCTAACCTTGTCTTCATCTGATTCCAGATCCAGATTTTGTGGAAGATGGAAAATTGGAGTTAATATTTTGCACTCCTGATTCCAGAAGTAAGTGCTGTTAAACAATTTTACTATTCCTAGTGGAAGCTGTTATCTTGCTAGGGAGAGTCAAGAGATATCATATGTAAGGGAGAGTCAAGGGATAATATATGTCAGGGAGAGTTCAGGGATATCGTATGTAAGGGAGAGTCAAGAGATAATAGATGTAAGGGAGAGTCAAGAGATAATAGATGTAAGGGAGAGTCAAGGGATATCGTCTATAAGGGAGAGTCAAGGGATAGTACATGTCAGAGAGAGTCAAGCCTAACATTGCTATTTGTAAATAAATGATAAGGTATCTCAAAGTTGAAGCATACTTGAGATATTAGCTAGGAAGACCAAACCATAAAAACCACTGCATTTTGTAATATGACCTTGATAACAATAGTAAGTGGTAAACATAAGACTCAAGCTGCTATGAGGAGTTGCCATCTCTCATCAACCTTACTAGAGACAGGTGCTCATAGAATGCCTGTTTGTATCAAGTGATTAGCATACGGCAAATATATTTGCGTTCTGTTTTCCTTGCTTTTATTCTTCTCAGTCAATGATACTTCCCAACTTCTTACGATCGATGCAAAGATACAAAATAAATATTATGTCAATTAGTGATTCTCCATCGCCCATACTCCGTATTCAAAGAGCACCTGTCAGACACAGCAGCTGTCTCCGAATAATGTTTCATAAATTGAACGAAATATTTGCTCTATGCGGAGGTCAAAATGTCATCATTCCTATTGTCTACATAGTTTATAAATCTAGCTTAAACAATCCCAAATCAGTGAACAGTTTTTCAATATGCAATGACAGTTGTCTAAGCAGAAAGATACCGAACTGTCACGTAGACAAGTTATGTCTGTTTAAAGGAAATCAACGACAGCAGATGGAATGAGATTCTTAAGTTGGCAATGGGCTTAATGTATAAAAAACTAAATGTTCTTTTGACTTTG
Organism: Watersipora subatra; assembly: GCF_963576615.1. NCBI lineage: Eukaryota > Metazoa > Bryozoa > Gymnolaemata > Cheilostomatida > Watersiporidae > Watersipora > Watersipora subatra. The sequence continues at coordinate 14,311,219 of NC_088709.1, forward strand.
TAGCATGTAGTTTAGAGCGAGTTACTTTTAATTGCTAATGTCCTTCCTCCATACACCTGAAATAGCTGTACAAAATTTGTGCATTTGGTATGATGTGGAGTTATCATCTTTGTGAAGTTATCATCTTACACAATGAGGATATTTTTCTTCATTGAGTTTGTTGCTCCCGTATCTCATACCTTCATGGAAAGCTAACTTTGTGGTATCTCTTTAGTGTTTAGTCCTTAATGACTGCATACCTCCACAGCTGATAGAGATTTCCTTGGTTACATTCATTCCCATGCTGAATCAAATCCTTAGCAACCGGCTGCTCTGAAATGAGTTTGAATGAGTCCGCAAGCGTTGCTTTGACAACCTATGACGGTCATGCCTTTAGCACCGAGCGCAGCTTAGAGATTTTGCAAAACTATTTAGAATACATTCATAGCAAACTAATACTTGCTAAAACAGACTTACATGTGTGACTCACCAAACTGTCTGCAAAAGTTGCCAACTCAAGGCTGGTTCACACTATATCTCAGTATCTTGGGGTTGATAACACAATACTTCATCCAAAATACTACCGCAAACCAATTCCCGTTTGCGTCAGCAAATGCTCTGTGACATAGTGTTCTAGTTGTTTTTTCAACTTGTGAAAAGCCTATTTGTTTGCGTGTGCTTGAGTCAAATACTAGTCCCGCAGCGACTAATAATAAACAAAAATAAAAATCACGCCATCCACAACCACGAATTACTATCGCCGAAATGGATCACATTGTATCGGCAGTTTCAGTGCTCAGCAAAATATCAGACAAGTATGACAGCTGCAGACTTTTCTGACGTATCTGCCTTGCTTCGTCGATGTCATCGGTTTAGGGTTTACATACTCGATGATGAACGCCGAAAGGAAAACACCGACATGCGACAGTATCGTGTGAACCAGCCTTAATGAGCTGTTAGCAGATACTCGGAGCGGATGCGTGTAGGTTTCAACGGTATCAACTACAAGACTGTACATACATTTGCGTCTATGCAACTTCTCACATTAGCTTGTTGACGAGTGACACAAGTGTTTTGTTTGTTTTACATGTTCTTTTTTGCTTCTCTCTGTTATTCCTTTTTTCTTACAGCAAATATTTGCACGGAAGATTTTTCGCAAGACTCTCGCTTTGATAGGAGCAGTCGGTGGGACTCGTACTCAGAGTTCAGCACCATTTCTGACGGTGAGTCTAGTATTATTACTAACAGTAACCTGGCAGTTCGGTGCTCCATTATAAATCATCAAGCGTAATAGTTATCTGCCCAGTTATTCCAAAATATGGCAATGCAGTCAATTGGCACAGGTTTTAGAGTGCTGATATCAAGCTGAAAGTTGTGGGTTCAAGTCTTATACGTTGTAATATTTTTTCCCTTACCATTCAACCATGACTGATGAACTGACACGATTCTTATTATAGTAAAGGTTTATATTTCTCTATGAATTGTGTCTTTACCTTACTTAGACACCTTAGTATAAATTCGTGTTTGTGGTTTTGTTTTATGAGTGCTGTTTCATGTTTCCTCAGACTCAGTTTTTTTGTGTTAATATCGGAGCAGTAAGTGTTATGAAAAGTTTGACATCTCAAATTAGACAAATATTACAATTTCACATTTTTTTAGAAATAAGCCATAGATGTTCAGTTATGAATTTTGATGAACAACTGCCCAGCCAGGCATAATTCAGAGTAACTGTAGAAGTTGTCACTATAATCTGATCAGAACACAAAATAAAAGTAATAGGAACACAACTCTGACTCAACACTATGAGAATAAAATAATAATCACGCTCTCAATTAAGTGAAGTCATAATTACACAGACTGATGCTAACAGAAATGTTTATATCTATATTACTGGCACATACTTCTGAGTACAGCTCTAGCACTAGATTTAATATGCTAGCAGTTGTTTGGAACACTTCTGCAATAGTTCATTGGGTTAATGATAAAATACAATGCTTGGTTTTAAAACTACGATATTTTCTATCTAACAACTAACGTTTTGAGTTTTAAATTCTAGCCTATTTTTATGTTTTATACGATATCATGTTGCTCTCTACAAATGAAAAATCTTTAGCAGCTAAGTTTAAAGAAAATGACAGTTTTCTACCATTGATGCTATAAAATTCATATTCAACAATGTTTCAGTTACCTTCAAATCACACGAAAGTATAATTAAAGTTGAGCCCTTGCATTTCAAAATGCTGACCCAGTTTATCAGCTGCCTTTTTTGTTAGAGCACTAGCTGTACAACACGCCGTTGCCCAAGTAATAAAAAGTTCTGGACAAAAAATTGATTTGTATTTAACATATAACAACATTTGCCATTCTAACTTTCAAACAAACTACATATCATGAGAGAAGTGTGTCGTGTAGTTGAAATAAATTAAGAGAAAAATAAAAACAACGGTAAAGGTTTTAAAACTTTGTCAAACAACTGTAACTTTCAAGCTGTTAGCCTGGCATATTGCCAATGGAAAACTCCACTAAGCTAGTTAATAAGGTTAGGTTTCCAATGACGGTAAGCCATGACTTTGAGTCTGCATTGTTGTCCAGCTCAGGTGTTCTAATAATAGCTATAGCCGAAAAACCTACAGACGGGTCCACAGACGGACTTTGAGAAATATATATACCGTATATAGATAGATTAAAGATTAATTTATTCAAAAGGTGCCAGAGCACCTCTAAAGACTACAAAAATCGTCTCCAATACTAAGCTTAATAGTTGGCTTTGCACGGAAGTTTTGATTTGGTTTAAAAGGAACAAGCAGAATTATTTTCATTTCACTTCTAAACTTTTTTGTTTATATGAAATTTGCAGTTATTAGGCCTACACCTTGCAAAATAGTAAATTATTTTGATTTTTTAAAGTTGAAATTTAAAAATGAAAATCGTCAAAAATAGTTGAAAAACTCCACAAATCCATTACAATAATTGTTGTTTTGCTATCCATTAATAAACATTAGAACATCTTTAATCACAACTTGCTGAATTGTCCAAATGTTGTCAGTCTATTATTCTAGTAGCTATACCAAGGAGGTTACTTTGTGTTTAATTTTATAATCATTTTGATAATATAAGAGCATGCTAGTTAGATTTTTTATTTTAAAGCTAACTTTCCCCTAAACTTTTTAAACAATCTATAAAATTCAATAATCAAATATACAGTTTATAAGCCTATAGTGAGAGAGAGAGAGAGAGAGAGAGAGAGGCGATGACATACTGTTTATAGGTTAAATATAGTTGAAACTAAGGCTACCTTACCGCTACAGGAGTCTGTAGTTGAGATTACTGCTGGTTCATCACAAAATGTGGTAGACTGCCGAGAGGGCAGTAATCTCTCACTATGCAAAGCCTCACATGCAATCTATACAATAATAAGTCGGGTTTGAAGCCATGCTAAGAGCGTTAGCAAAAAAAGATCACTTCGCAAAGGAATCAAACTCAGACATTCAAATTCAAACTCGAGCACAATACCGCTGGGCTATTCAACCAACTTTCTACAGCTAAGAATACTTGTCCACATAGCTATTACACATAATGATCTCTCATGATGCCCAAGAATGTATGTAGGCTGATGTACTAGTAGACATAAAGGTGTGGTTAGCAGCTTTCATCTATGGTAACTTCATTTAGGCGGTATTGTTTCTGTACACTTGCTCTCGACTATCTTGTACACTTTCACTTTATACCCTAAACGCATTAACTGCGTGTGAAGTATTTCCGCAGCAGATAGACACAAGTGGAATGGTGGGATCGAGCATATCTTTACAAATGAATGAATTATTTGCTTGGTGAAGCATGTCATAAGCGGTGCCAGGGTAATAATTGTAATATTAGACATTATTGGCATGTGATCCGTACCCTGTCAGAGGTGGAGATGGAAAGTAGTAATACAAACCATCTTTACACATCATGAAAATATCCAATAACCAGGAGTGTCACTTTAAGCAGAAATATGATCTCTATTAAAGCTTCCTTTTCAATATTTCTTTGATGATGAGAGAAGCGCCTGATAGACCCTGCCCTGAATTTTTATTGGCTTCTCACCGTATCACCTTTTCCTGAGTTCCTCTCGACTCCGTAGATGATCATTAGACCAGAGCTAGCAAGCTTGAAAGTATACAACTTTTTATAAAACTGCTCAAGCCTGAAGTAAGCTAAAAGAAAGATTGAACGAATTGATGCTGTGTCTGTTGCTTACTGTGGACTCTGGCATATTTTTTTACAAGTACAGTCGACACCAGCTGCATCGGATATCACTTCTTCGTACTTTGCATGGTCTAAACGATTGTCTGATGTGGCAGGGTCTGTCTAAAAAATGATATATCAGATGCCGCTCTTGCGACAGAAGATGCGAGTGAAGCGTGTTCTTAATTTTTTGCCAGTTTCCTACCCACCTTGCCACTGTTTAGTTTCTTTTATTATTATTACGGTTATTAACATAATACTGTCACCTATTTCAGATATAACCATATGTTACTCTCATATACACTGTATATGCATATTGTATCATATTGAAGCTTAGGAGTATGTGTGTGAGACAATATAGGCTGTTTAATGTACTGTATAGTACTCAATTTTCAACACCTAGACTTATGCAATGTCCAGATTTAGTCTGTATGTATATCCAGTCTGGACTGGTTTAAAAAGACGAGGGTTGTCTGCACTTTGTATTTTGCGAGTCGCTTTGTCATATTTGGCTAGCTGATCATCAAAGAATATGATTTAAAAGATACCATAAATCGTACTGAAGGTAGAATAGATCGACTTACAATAAAAACTTGAATGCTCTAAAATCATATAATAACATTGTGAATAAAAAGTATTATCAGAATAAAATTATTAAAACTGGATCCTAAAATATTATTCAATATATGTTAGGAGCAAAATCGTAAAAATTGATTTTTATAACGGTTTTGGATGAAAGGTTGTACTAGTGTCTGATGCCTCAAATATGTTTTCAGAAAGTTGTTCTTGATTGAAATAAAGTTGTCCACCCCTATTGATTTTACAAAAGGTTTAGTATTTGTTGCTACGAGTTGTATACATACAGCTGTGATGAAATGGTTTTGGCAGCAGCATCAGCAGTGATGACATAACTGCTAAACAATTTCCGAATTCATTAAAGCATGACTCACAGTAATGTCTAACTCGGAAGCTGGCATTTTTAAGAAGTCATTAGTATGAATAAATGGCTGCTTACTGTACAGTCAAACCTTGATGAATGAAGCTATTCGATCCTGATATTCGCTTTGTATGTCGGAACAATCACATTTTAGAGCGAACACTTTTATAAGAATACATTGTATTTTGCTTAATTTGTTTCTGAGCTGAAAAGACCATGATAAATATTTTAAGTCATTGCATTTAGCAATAAAAAGGATTATATAGTACAATTTAAACACTACATGAAAAATAAAAATTATACATAAAAATAATGATTACAGTAATAATAAGTAAAAAGACAGTTCTTTTGTTCCTTTACCTGAGAGACAAAGGAAGATAACTTTAGTTTTGGCATAGCATAAGTCCTATAGTGAGTAATAAAAATATACAGTGTAAGTTTAACATGGACTAGATTTACTTAAATCAAATTAAGTTGATTGAAATACTTTTTATCATTTTTATGCTATGCTGTATTTATATTCTCTAAATTTTTTTTACTTCCGGTCACATGACCATGTCTCAAAGTGCTCTCATTGTCGTACAAATACTACCAAGACAACTACTTTCACAAACTCGGTGTTTCTATGTCGAATAATTCATATGTAGAGACGATCGTAAGTTGAGGTTTGATCGACTGTGTAATATTTCTTAAATAACTGCCGTGACGGTATCTGCTAGCCCTAGTTTTGTAAAGCTGTGTGCCGCAACGCTTTGTTGTAAATACATAAATTGCACTGCTTGTTGCCAGCAATCATATATACATCGTACTAAAGCTCTTGTAAGGACTCTAGCATTATGTTTCTATGACGCGTATGATTCGAAAATTTGAGCCAATCCGGAACTTGACGGACCGTACCCTAAAAACGATATAAATCTGCGAGCTAAGCGAGTTTTGCGATTTGCAAAACTTTTTCAAATCCATAATGGGTGCAAATAGTAGAAACAGCACTTGCGAATCATGAGCACTAAAATACTGCGGCAGCTATTCAATTTTAAACATTTTCAATACTTTCGCCATCCTTTTCTTGATCAAGTTTCACATTTTTGCATCACTAACACATTCACCGCTAACTGCGTCGCTAATTAATAACTTACAGCGTATAATTCTTTGCCTTTTTTCAACATGGCGTCAAAGTCAATCCGCATCATGCGAATGTCCATAGATAAACTTGATTCGCACGGTAACGTAACTTGCAGACAACTCCAAATTCACATGATGCGAGACATGCGCGTCATGGAAACATAGTGTAGGTTTTTGCTTAAAGTGAATTTGGCTAGTGGTACCGCACTAACTAGTGTATTGTAATTGAACTATTTTTTATCTGTACAAAACCTATAGAGCTTATAACATACACATGAAAAACATCATTTTGTATTGCATGACGCCAGCTTACTACATCCACCTTCATTTGTTTAATTTATGAACTTTTTAATACTACAACCTTCAATTAACTATTCCAGCAATACTATTAGATCTCCAACTTTTAAAATATTTGTGTTTAACTCAACAATTCTAGATGTCTGATTGCTCATTTTCTGTTGGCATAATATGCCAACAGAAAATGATTTTAATAATGAAAAACATTATAATATAATGTTTTTCATTATATTATAATGAAAAACATAGTGTTTTTGATGTTTGCTAATAGGAATAAAAATTTATACATAATTATGTACATGACTTTGATGTACTTTAGTTATGGCCCAGGAGTTGCTTTCTCATTTGGACATTACCAAGGTTTTTACTCATGCTATTTTAATGATGTTGGTTTCTAAGGCTAGTTTCTTAATTGCGTATGTCATTCATTCATATGCATCTGTTCTTATTAGGCATTCATAAATGTGTCTGGTTTTTGCTTCATCACTTCTAATTAGTTTACTCTGTGCACCGTGTAAATAATTGCATCATAAGTCTGCATCAAACATATCATAAGTCTGCATCAAACATATCATAAGTCTGCAGCAAACATATCATAAGTCTGCATCAAACATATCATAAGTCTGCAGCAAACATATCATAAGTCTGCATCAAACATATCATAAGTCTGCAGCAAACATATCATAAGTCTGCAGCAAACATATCATAAGTCTGCAGCAAACATATCATAAGTCTGCAGCAAACATATCATAAGTCTGCAGCAAACATATCATAAGTCTGCATCAAACATATCATAAGTCTGCAGCAAACATATCATAAGTCTGCAGCAAACATATCATAAGTCTGCATCAAACATATCATAAGTCTGCATCAAACATATCGTAAGTCTGCATCAAACATATCATAAGTCTGCATCAAACATATCATAAGTCTGCAGCAAACATATCATAAGTCTGCAGCAAACATATCGCGAAGACGCAACAACTTTCTATAATTGTAGTTATACTATATATATAAATCTCATAGTTGTCGTCTGTCCAGTTATTGCTATTAAAATCTAGCCATAAGAGTTCTATATGATACTGGAATTGAACTCCCAATAATTGCAACCGCGAGTTTGCAAACAAGCGCATACACACCTAACCACAAGGCTAAGCCATTATCGTTTTAGCTATTATATCTACAGCATTTTTATCACTAAATGGGATTCCCTTTTTATTACCAATCAATATTATCTTTTGTGCTTGTTTTGCTTTTTAAAAATTTTAAGTACCATTTCAACATCCAGCCCCTATGTTTTTAAATTGTAGTTTTTAAATGTGACGTTTGCATTTCAAATGTCCTATTACCAGCTTCAATTTCTGGTTCTTTCTCAGGGCAATTGCTAAGAGCTACCAAATTTGAAGTTTTTACGCCTGGACTGTTGTATTATCTAGAGTAGGAGTTATGTCTACATTCTCTCTCTGTTTGGTCAGACAAATCTTTTGACAAAAATAGTCCGGTATCTCATTTTTAGGTTCTGTAGTAGACAGTAACTACAATGTTCTGTAGTAGACATAGTAACTACAATAAAGCTTCAGTTTCCAAAAAATCACCAGATGATTTGATATTGCAAATAAACAATACGCAATACATTGTTACATCACTATGTAAAAATTGTACAATTATTGTTAGTATGTTGGCATATTTTAACTTAAAAAGAAACTGTTTTGTGTTCGTGATAATTAAAAACATTTATTTTATGAATGCCCTGGTGTGTGTGGAAAGTAATGGAATAAGCTTATTATACGGCTAACAGGCACATGGGCTTTAGTTCCAGTACAGCTCACTCTGAAAATTGTCAGGTGAGAAATAAATAGCCATTACACGATTGGATGGTTTATATGATTGACGATATATCTTTAAACGGTGACAATTTTCGAATCTGTTTCCTTAAAAATCGTCGCCAAACAATTTGGAGAAAGCAAAAGTTGATGATGAACAACTTAGCTAAACTCATTAATCATGAGTTCAACCAACAACACTAAAGAGTTAAGCCTGGTTCCCGTATCGAACTCCGGCGGTAAATTGCGCAGCAGAATGCTTGTGACGCTAGGCTCGGCGGCATATGCCCACATAAAAGCTACGTCGCTAAACATAATCGTGTAATCAAATAAAATGTTTACTTGCCATGCCACTTCTATAATGGTGACCTTCACCCGTACAGTGCATTTCGGGAAGGTTTGGCCAACGGTCATTTGCAACATTTGAACAGCTCTAAACTGTTGCATTGAAGCCGGCAACTACCGGCGGTCCTCGGCGGTACCTGGCGCGTAGGTTCCCATTTCATCGCTAATAGCCTGCGGTGCTGTCGCCGTCGCAAAGTATAAGGGAACCAGGCTTTACTAGAGATGCGCTATTAACCATGTGCTTGTGTGTCGATATATAAACAGCAACAAACACTGGCATGCTGTAGATTTGACCTATTTCAAACAAGATATCATGTGTCAATAATTATGTTTGTCAGGCGAGATCTTACAGCCTAACGCTTATTTGACACTATGCCAAAATACATTAGTGTATGAAAAGAAATGTCACCAAAAAGTTTCACAGCGAGTAGATAAACATTTGTCACATATTTCTTGCATGAAAACAGCTTGGTGTTGAATGGGAGAAAGGGTGAGATAGTTAAGGTGACATGAGACATGCCTATAACGTGATATTGCTACAACTGATCTAGTTGCGTGTGTAGGTGTGTAGTCGGGTGATTTCTATACACTTCAATATTCTATCCGTGAGATCAACATGGAAAACTTTTCGTTATTAACTAATAGCTGTTTATTTCAAATAAGCAATAGTTTGTTAGACCAGGATGAGCAATTAGATTGAAACGCTTATGAAGTCGGTTGCCTTCCTTGTGGCATTGCAGTTAATAAATGCCATGAAACTTGTAACATCACTTAAAGTACCAAATAATCTAAAATAATGAGTCAAGGTTTTAATTTGCTGTAAATTCACAACCATTTAAAAATGGAGTGAAAACAATTCTTACTTATGTATGCATAATGTAATTAACTATTCATTTTATATTTCTCTAGTAAAACTTGCTTTGAAAACTTTTATTATGTTTTAGCTACTTGGGCTATTTAGCAGAACTATTTACAGAACTCTGGCTAGCTGGTATATGTAATAAGATTAACGCTATTCAAACAATTGTGAAGCAACCTTTAAGTCAATCTGACCTGTTCATGTGCTAACTAGTTGTGTTTTTCGTACAGACTCCCCATTAGACAGCCCGAGTGGTACAAGAAAATCGGTACGAATATCTAAATATTTCGAAGACGGACCCCTTGAAGACAGCCTTTATAACAAGCCTCCTGTGATTACACATAGCACGATGCCTTCTCAAGTAAATGGAAGCATGTATCAATCAACTCCAGGTAAATATTTTATTGAGAGTTGTCTATTCCTGATAATGAGAGAGGACAACTCCTCTGTTTGCTTGCACATTTAGTACATAACTTGCTCTACTCGGATGTTGGTTTTTATTAACTTTGCCTGGTGCTTATTACTATCTAACCTTATTGCTTCTGTTGCACAAACTTTGGCATTTGTTAGTATAAAACTCTTTCTGCACGCTAATCTTTTAACTGCCATTATTAGATATAACATACATGAGGGCGAGACACATGTGTGCTATTATGCTTAAACACTTTTCTTTTGCATTTGTTGTGATTAAGTAAGCTTGAGCTGGTATGCCTTTCTTTGCACTCTAGGAAACGAGTATGGAATTACGAATGTGTCGTCACATGGCAGAGTAAACATAACCGTCATACCTCCTAATAAAATGGGCCGACAGCAATCGCCTGCTGTCGTTAGCGCTTCTCCCGTTGACTCATACAGCTCTCAACAGAGATTTTACAGCAGTAGTTCTCCTAGGTCTCCAACTTCAGGCAACTACAATGGCAACAATAGCAACGACGTTAGCAGCAGCTCCTACCGCACTACAACTGTGCGGAGCAATGCCCAGTACGATCCTATCGCTAACACGGGACAACTCTTACAGCCCGCTGTGCCAGCACAACCCTCAGGTGAAGGTCATTGCTCGCTACACAGTGTGACTACTGCTTTCTTATCAGGCCAGGGCAACGGCTTGTTGCTGCTGTTTGCTTACACTGCCTATGCAAGCATACTAAACACAGTTCACTCTAAGGGTACTATGAAAGCAGTTGATGGTCGACTGTAGACCTATTCATGCACTTATTCAGGGTGCTTTCAAACCTCCTGCTCATATCTTAAAAAGGTACATGCAACCAAATGTTAAAAATAGTTATCTTTCATAACTGGGGTACACAATAGGTATTTGTTTAGTCCTACACACATCTGTACATTTGAAGTTATCTTCCGCCTTCCATTTTCAATGATAGGTGATCAAAGTGTAATTATTTATCGAAGATGCTCAAGTTGATCTAACAAATAATTTTTAGCTTGTATCCAATTATTATGAGACTAGCAGTTGATTATGCAGGCTCAAAACTTTAAAATTATGATAGTATCTTGGGCTAGAAAAACTGATAGTACCCTGAAAAACGCAACTAATGTTTTTTAATTTTAAAATTCAGTCAATTTTTGTATGTTGCAAGATATCGTGTGGCTCTTTGCAAATAGATAGTCTTTATCTGTAGGGTGAAAGAAAATGAGTTTTTCTGCTTTTTTCGCTATAAAACTAAAATGAACTGGCGTTTCAGTTGCCTTCAACTCGCATGAAAGTATAATTAAAATCGAGTAGGTGCAATCGAAGAGGCTGATCATCAATATGTTTCCACGACGCGCATCATGCAGATTTGGAGTTGTGGGCAAGTTGCATTACCGTGCGAATTAAGTGTTTCTATGGACATTCGCATGATGCGGATTGACTTCTGCATCTTGTTGAAAAAAGGTAAGAAATCGTGTGCTATAAGTCAATAATTAGCGACGCACGTGTTAGCAACACAAACAAGGGAAACTCGATTGAGAAAAGATGACGGAAGTACTGAAAATGTTTAAAATTGAATAGCTGGCGCGGTATTTTAATGCGCATCATTCGCAAGTGTTGTTTCTATTATTTGCAAGCCTGGTGGATTTGACCAAGTTTTGCAAGTCCCAAAAACTTGCTTAGCTTGCAGATTTATATCATTTCTATGATGCGGTTAACTTGCGGATTGGCTTGCGAATCATGCTTGTCATGGAAACATAATTTCAGTATATCGGCTGCCTTTTTATTAGAGCACTGATTCATTCAAGAGATGCCAGAACGCCTCTGCAGTACTTTCCTTTGGATAACTAACTCATCGTGCCCGCCTTACCACTATCCAACCTGTTGCTATCTGTTGCGTGTTGTAATGCTTTCTCTATGATTTGCTGAGAGGAAATCTACTTAACCCGCTATGGTCTACTGTGTTTGTTTTCTCTGATATTTAGCGTAAAGCTTGTGGTGTAAATGTTTTTACTTTATGTCACTGACTGACCTGGAAGAATTGATATGTTTTACTGAAAGGTACTTGTTAGAAGTTGATGCAATTAGCATATGTATAGAAGAAAAAGCTTACTTCAAGTAAATTTCGTTGTTTTTCCTTTTAAAGTTATGCAAAGATTGTTGTTTGGCTCACTGCATGGAGTTGCCTCTCAGTCATAAATTCAAGGAATTACTGTAGTTTTCAACATTCATCCAATGAGAACTCTTCACTTTTCTGTTGCTTCATTTCTGCAATGGGAGAGGTTTGCATAACTGCTGGTCTAGCCATCCTTTGGAACAATCAATCACGCCTCTCGTCAGCAATTACGCTGCCGACTGTTGGAGTATAAGTTTGCCAAGTAATGAATTGGATATATATTTAGGATCTATGGCGTCCATCCTAAACAGTAAGTTGCATGGTCAATGGGTATGGGATGATCTCTACTGGTAGATGGGTATCACTGGGATTGAACTTTATGATTGCTACTGTAGACCAATTATAAGTTGCGTCTACTTGTGCCGCTGGTGGTGGAAGTAGAACATGTTTGCTCAACAAGTCTTGCTTCTGCTTGCTCTTTTTGTTATGCAACTGATGAGTCAGAGTATTCGGTTTACACAACTCTATGACACAAGTTGATCATATTGTCTCCTACTTTGAGAAGTCTTTCTATGTCTGCTTGTTTGTGTAGTGATCAAACCCGTGTTTGTTTGCTATGTATATTTTATTATTCTGAACAAGGTCATGTTATAAATAGGCACAGAAATCAATCATAGACTGAATTAACAGTGCGCTAGCAAGAACTATAGCCTTAGTTCTTCTTTGTGATGGCTATGCGGAAGCTGGGGTCGACCTTATACAATGTTAAAAAAAACTACTGCTCAGAGCTCTTACTTTTCACTGTTACCATTCGAGTTGAAGTTCTATTTTAGTTTAATTAATGAAGTAATTTTGATACAATAAAATTATTTATCTGAAAGTTTCGTAGAGTTACAATGCAATCTGTAGATAAAATGATTTACACTCTTTGCTACAGAACTAACTTAGTGTATCTCTATATTAATGTAGAATTTCTGCAGTCTAGTAACACTCTCAGGATCTGAATACGTTTAAGTTTATTGATTCCAACCTGGTTCACAAAAGATAAACTAAATTGTGCTTTGACTGTAAACTAATACACGACATGAATAAGAACATTCCGAAACATAGAGATACCTACCGTGTGCTGCCAACAAAATTTTTTCCTTGATCATAGTTTGCCTTATTATTGGACCGATAAGCGCTTTGAACGTGGTAAACTGCATCTCTGTGCTGAAACTGATATTTGCCAATTTAAAATGAGTTTTGAATTGATTAAACTTTCATAATCGCCTATATTTGAATTAACGTTTTAAATATTCCTAAAATTTATAATTTATTGACATGCAGCTAATTATGTAAATGGTGTTGACAATGAGCACTATTTTGAAAAAGGTTTTTCAGATGAATTAATATTTCACAAAAGTACATGAAAACAAATCTCCCTGTCATTCAGGCTCACCTGTATTGAAAGGTATGATCTGCATAGGTTTCTGTTCTGCCACAAAAGCTGTGCAATGTGGAGTTTGTGTGGAAGAATTATTGATTCTGGAAAAAAATGGAGTTGCTACATTAACTTTGACTCAAATAAATTTTGCGTTAAACCTCTTATCATCAATAGTTTTTAAATTTGTGCTAAGTTTAGATGATCTGTGATTGTAACTTTCCCATTTTTATAGAGCTGATGTTCAGAAGACAATTTGAATTGACAAAAATTTAATGCATTAAAAATGATAAAAAAGATGGCCCTGAACTGACATGATGATAAAAAAGATAAACTGGAATAGGAATGGCGGAATTAAATCCGTATAATTTGTAAAATTGATCATGCTGAGGAATTATTGCTCATGAAAAGAATCGGCCTGAGAAGAAAGAAAAAGTTGTGCAGAAAATGTGATCGCATGTCGCAAAGGAATAAAAATGGCTAACAATATGCAGACAGCTGAGACCGAGTCATCTATTTTTGCTACTGACCTTGACATACCATTCTCATGACCTCAACAGTTATTGCTTCGATATTCATCAACTCCCTGTATGAGATGTCACGGTTAGGATTTAAAAGAGATCGATGTAGTGAAGTTTCATAGACTAACTGATAAATAATGCAACTTAACGTGTAACCAAGACCAACTTTTGCGAAGATGATGAAAGTTTGTTAAGAAAAAGCCTATTGCCTCTAACATACTTATGATGGCTGTCATAACAAATCTGGTGTGACGCAAGGTTTAATAAGTAAACATTCTGAAGATGGTTTCCTCTATGGACTATGTAGTAGTCTCTCTGGCTGTAGACTTCTGAGTCATTGCTCTGGAATCGCTACCAAAATTATTACTTTAGCTTTGATCAGTATCAGGTAGCTGTGAGCGGCTTACACGCATTTAGTGCAGGTCAAAACAATCTTGATTTGTGTGTCAAGCTTGGCTAACTGCGCAGCTTACTACTATCGAACATGATGAATCTAAAAAACTCTTTACGATTGGTTTACGCCTGTCAGAGTATAGAGTGGTATTTAGTAGTACTATCGAATGACAACTTTAGTTTTAGCAGTTGGTAATCATTTTCCAAAGCACAACAGATATATATTACCACTGATTATTGTTCTATGCTAGGTTTGATTAGCAAAAGCCAAAAATAAACAAGTATAGGTTGAAAATTGCTGGTATAAAGAAATAATTTAGCTGCCAACTTTTACTATGACATGTGTGCTGCAAGAGACAAATTTGATAAGCAAGGAAACGTCTGGAAAGAGATGTAAGCTGACTCGCAATTGAATGAGTGTGCCATAGATGAAAAGGTTTTGTAAAAATATTAGGGCCAGTCGCCGCTTTTTTGTTTTAAAGGCAGTTTTATCAGCGATCAAGTGCTGTTTTTATTCACAATCACAATTGAAGAATGGGATTTTTATCCTTCAGTCCTATATCATGATAGACAGCGAGCAAAGAGCTATTAACCCTCAATGCGTAGTATGTCCATCAAGAATAGCATTATGTCATTCATAAAGCTCACATAAAACGTATTATAGGCTCTCAGTTTATAATATTTAATTAGAGGTTTGAGAGTTATAATTATAAGTCAGCTTGTGGTGAATCAATCAATTGCTGACCATAGTAAACTATTAAGTGTTTGAGAAGTACTGCTATAGAGCATCTAAAGAGTTAAACATATTTGTCATAATCACGATTTGTTTGACAATGAATATTGTTAGGACATTTGTATAAAAACAACCAGTCCATTAAAACAAAGCAGTATGGAGTAAAATGTTTTATTTTGCTATAAGCTAATGATTTAGTATGTTCCACCACATCTTTACTATCATAATGCTAGAAACAGATGCATACGTTGCGTTTAATTTCATTTATAATCTTTACTATAATAAGAGCTGTATCGAGTTGTTTGTCCGAAGCTACGCGAAGAGTGCTACGAAAAATATTCTACTACAAGTGAATCAAATCTAAATAGCTAGATTCGGATATTCGTATTCCGAGCCAAGCGCACTAAGATCTGCACCCCTTTTCCACCTTTCTACATTTTTGAATAACTGTGCACACTTAATACACATGACAATGTTTCATTGCGCACCGAATAGCCAGGGTCCTAGTATGATATGATATGTCACTAGCACTAACACTTCAATGATCAGCAAAAGAAAATATTCTTTCAAGCGCCTTTACATGTTTCACAATCCAGTGCCACACGCGTATTGCGAGTCATGCTTCACACTCCGGTGTCACACGCGTATGGCGGTCATGCTTCACACTCCAGTTTCGCATCACTATGTGATTATCAATTCTCTGGCATATGGGCATTTTTAGCTACTATGTAGATAGAGATGTCATGGCATGCGTTGATGCCTCACCTGTTCTGCCGTGTCAATATACTGGCAATAGACGTTCATTGAAAAAACAAGGCTTCAGGTAATAGGGTTCTTTTTGTGCTGTCGCTTTTCGAATGCTGATGACTTCGGAGATACTACCAGTTAGCTTATAGATTTCTCTAGTTTACATTATCAGGCCTGGTCATATCATAACACATGCTATTCCGTCTTCCCAACCACTCAGGCTGCTCTGTTGGTCATAATTGCACCCACCTTCCTCTGTATCATAATTGTCTTGCTTGCTAATTAATACATGTTCTTTACTACTACCAGCTGCCCCTCCACGGTTAAGTTACTTCTTCACTATATACTCTCTCTTTATTGGACTACATATCTTTCTTAAACTATGTAGTCACAACTTCAACAAGTGATCTAAATACTAGGAAGTAGAAAGACAGGCTGCCGTCATATGTATATTTTACTGACCTTTGTTAAACTCACAAAAACAAGAGACAATCAATAGATAACTTAGCTATTATCATAGCCCTAATTTTATTTAGAATCTAAATACTTATGTACAATTTAAACAGCCATTGATAGCCTTTGTTCTTTCTGCAAAAACACATTGCTTTAGCATGAATTTTTTAAAAATAATCATGATCCATACATTCACTGCAGGCAAAGAACAGAGTGATCTGGATGAGATCTTAAGGGAACTACTCGGAGAGTCCCACTCCAGTACAACAACCACAACAACGCGCAGTGAGAGAGTCAGCAGTAATACAGATGACGCCTTTGTGCGTGAGCGACAACAGTACAACAACCCAGATGGCTCAACAACGACCATCGAGAAGCGAAAGTACAAAGCACCAAATGTCACAGAAAACGTTACTATCAACAAGGTAAGCTGCTTGAGTGACATAATTTGACTTGATTGATGAAGAATAGATTTTTTACTGAAGGAACTAGTTAAAGCTGACTTCACTCTAGTCTGGCATCAGCTACCAACCCCTTAAAGATCATAAAGTATGGGATAATGGAGTAGGACACCAGTTTCCGTGTAGTTGAAGCTAAGGATTTCTCTCGCCTACCCATTGTTATATCTGGCCGCTGTTGATTACGTTGTTCAAATTTGATTTCGGCAGCTAATAAAGAGCTTGTCATCAGTTTCCTAGGAGTACATTTTTAGAACATCAAAAAAAGATAGTTTCTTAAAAAAAATATAATTTGAACAATTTGACTTTAAAAAACAACTTTTAAACGACAAAATAAAACAACTTTTTATTACTGAAAAATAGATATATTAATTCGAGTGTGAAGGTTAGATTTTGATAATAGAGTTGTGTTTAGAAACACAGCATGTATCATCTTTAACAAGCAATCATGTTACCAATACATACAGACACATGAGGCAAGTTTTTCAGCAAATGTAACAGTTTACATCTGAAGTCATTGCAATTATATATTCGCTTCCGGCAGCGAAGGGAACTTTGTTATGGTAACTTATGCACCATTTAATTAAAGTAAGCATTTAAAAAAATTTTGCAGAATGTTTTGTTTTAAATTTGATCCTCTAGAATTTGAATTGAGATTTTATAATCACTGCGTTAAAACAGATGTTTTTCAATGTTATGACTTTGTGTAAACGCTTGCAGTCACCAAATCTGGCATTTTAGTTAATCCATCATTAATACACATAATTGGATTATTTCTGTAGAGTATATTTAATTTATTTAATTTTGGTTGTGTCAAGCAGACATTACAACTTAAGCCCAAAAGCTTGCAACTGAAAAGGTTGGATCATGCTCAATTCGCTTCGACCAATCGCAGCCAAAGCTCAATTTTTATTGGACGACTCAACAGTATCGAATCCAGTATTTAATTAAATTTTCACAAACAATCGATTCAATAGTGGTTCAAAATGAGACAAATGAAATTACACAAAAACAAGGTAATTTTTCTTAGAAACTTCAGTTTCTTTGGCTGAAACATCGGTACTTTGGCAGTTTCAGATCAGTTGTAATGTGGTCACCCCTTTAAGCATATCAGCTCTGGTAGTTTGTTTACATTTTCCACATAATTTTCATACGATTGCTAAACAAGAGAGCTGAAAACTGCCAGATTCCATTCATAACATTGCATGTTAATTTCAAGTCAGAACTAAGTGGTCCCAAACTACTTCAGGTTATAAACAAGACTGAAGCATTTCTGTATAGGCTATGACTAGTCTTACAATAATCTCATCTATGTATGAGAAAAAGTTTTTATTGTACTCATCAAGCAGGCAAGCTTTGAGTCGTTTCTTTAGTAATTTCACAATACGCTGTATCAACCCTGTATTGCTACTGCAAATGCTTATGTTCCAATTTTGAGAGCTAATTTTAGTCTTACTTGCAAGGTTTAATAATGGTTAGTTGAAGAATCATAGATGTAATCTATAGATGTAATCTGAGAGTTCTAGCTAAATTTTTACACACTCTCTTTTGAAGTCTTAAAAAAGTCTTTCATAATTTCAACATGGATTCTGTTCCTACACTGGTATAGCATACAGAATTGAACCAGAATGGCAGTAAATCGTGTCATGTGAGATATTTGAGCATACGCAAATAGAGTGCCATGTTCGCTGGTCCTAGGTAATGCCATCTTGTTTTACAGTTTGAAATCTTTGACATTGCGCAATGAGCCCTCAGCGGCGAGCATGTTATGTTTGCGTGTGTGGTCTCCTCATTTGTATGTGTGGTCTCTATAAACCAAATAGTTTAGTTTGGGTTTTAATTAATCTAATATTGGTTTATCAATGAGAAATAGTTAGCGACTAGAATTAGATATTGAATATCTAAATATTGTGTCATTATACCAATACCGCATAAAGCATTAGTTTACACAAAGTGAACGCGATGAATGGAGAGAGTCCCGTGTGGGCAGCGGCCTGATGCAAGTGCACGTATTATGACTCCACTGAGTAATAGCTTCATCTATGTTCTATTGATTGCTTTCCTCTATATCTCTGCCGTATTTGCTCTGCACTTCCACCTCTAGAAGATATTAAGACTAGGAGTCATTCTACTGCCTGCTATCAATAATTGCCCTCCAGGTGATGCGAATCTCTTCTCTTACAGTCAAGCGAGGAGAGACTGTCATTAGTTGGGAGAGGCAGCTAGTAATACCCTACAATCAATGGAACAACGATATAAATATATTATCCTGTTATAGGTTGGCATTTACTGCTCAGTGTCTTTACATAGTTATTGGCTGCTCGCTTCATTCATATTTATTTGAGAGCTGATCTCATTCTGGCGATGTGACTATAACTTGGACCTGATGAGAAACTCCAAGTAGTTTGTGCTCCTATATATTGAACGAAATACACGAAAATGTGAAAAATATTTTTCCCAAAACAAAAATCACTATTACAGACTGATGGAGCGATAAACACACATCACCATTACAGACCGATATAACAATAAGTATTATTGTTATATCTTATCATTTTCTTATCATAATTTGATTTTTACACTTGAATTGAAGAAAGACTTACATTGGGAATTTGGGGAATATATAGAACCATATCAATCATTAAAAAAGCATTTTACAATGGCTATTCATTTAATGACATTATAAAAAATAAAACTTACTTTTTATTTTAAAATTATATTACAATACTTATCATAGCATTATATAATATCATTTATTATCATGCTATATACTTCTGTATTACTTAATCACTACACACTTATTATGTTGATTAATATTATTATATATATAATTATTATTATTATAGTATTAACTTATTGTTTATTATTCTTTTTTATTTGAGGCTTCAAGTTAACGTTTATCTATTCTAGTTACTACAGTTATGCTTATGGTCTATGGTTTTTGGTAGACATCAAGTCGCAAGATGCATACAACTACACAAAATGGTTCAACAGCCCCAGATATTGACAGCAGCGGTCTTTCTTGGCTTCAGCAACAGCAAATCAAACTGAATCAGCGTCAACAGAAGTTTGACGAAACCGACAGCGCTGAACCACAGACCTACTATTCACAGAAAGACATAATTGTAAACCAGCAACCTGTGGCCTACACCGGTAAGTAATCTTGTAACAGGTACAGTGCAGTATTTGCGAGGTAGTTTAGGCTCACAGGCTATATCTGTGTGGTATTGTCTATAAAAATATTTTACATGCCTATGTCTAATAATATGGACAATGGGAGTAACCGCGTTGATTTGTGATGGAAAACTATTTTTATGAGTGTTTCCCACATAGGCTATTTAGCTTCTGCCTTCAAACACGCCGACTCTTACCTTCTGAGCGTATCTAACCCAGTTAAACTTATTTAAAGTGTAATCAAAATTTTAGCTTCAAGTACCTTACTTGTTTGCTCCGTGACCTCTTTACCCTCACTGTGACCTCTTTACTCCCACATTACGTCTTTACCCCCACCGTTACCTCTTTACCCTCACTGTAACCTCTTTACCCCCACTGTTACCTCTTTACCCCCACTGTTACCTCTTTACCCCCACCGTTACCTCTTTACCCCACCGTTACCTCTTTACCCCCACCGTTACCTCTTTACCCCCACCGTTACCTCTTTACCCCCATCGTTACCTCTTTACCCCCACCGTTACCTCTTTACCCCTACTGTTACCTCTTTACCCCCACTGTTACGTCTTTACCCCCACCGTTACCTCTTTACTCCTACCATTACCTCTTTACCCCCACCGTTACCTCTTTACCCCCATCGTAACATCTTTACTTCAACCGTTACCTCTTTACCCGGTTCGTAACATCTTTACCCCCACTGTTACCTCTTTATCCCACCGTTACCTCTTTACTCTCACCGTTACCTCTTTACTCCCACCATTACCTCTTTACCCCCACCGTTACCTCTTTACCCCCATCGTAACATCTTTACTCCAACCGTTACCTCTTTACCCCCATCGTAACATCTTTACCCCCACTGTTACCTCTTTACCCCACCGTTACCTCTTTACTCCCACCGTTACCTCTTTACTCCCACCATTACCTCTTTGCCCCCATCATGACCTCTTTACTTTCACCGCTCTGTTGATCATGTTCCTATACAATAGACTTCATTTCTGTACAGGACTGTCATATAGTGTACTATCTTATGTACATGTGGGTTTAGACATTTACATGTACTCACAGATATGTACATGTAGATGTGAACATGTACATGTAAATGTAGACATATACATATACATCTATACTCAGACATACTATTACATGTAGATGTCGACATGTTCACCCTGATAAACATTATTGTTACATGCGATGCATAAGAAAGCCAACTAGCAAAACTTTAATCGAGCAACTAACGAAAAAATTTGGCATAACTCAAGCCACTAATAAAGTTCAAGTCAGTCATGTAAAAGACATCGAGCTGATAGTACAACATATATGTACAATGATGCGTTGGCTCACCCCTAGCTTGGTTCCTATCGCAATAAAGTAACATCTTAATTTTTTAAATTTTTTTGCGATCACATATTCAGTTTCTCACTTCTGATTTTAAATGGAAACTACATGCAACGTCTCGACAAGCTAAAAGCAGTGCATATCAGTTAATTTACATATGAGGCACTCAAAATTTTTTTCTTCTGTGCCATGCTCAGTGGCCTACTGCTATGCTGGCACTTTTACAAGCGTCGTGTGTTATTTATATCGCTAATAGCAAACTTATCTCTGCTGCAGTACTGATAAAACCAGAAGAGGAAAAGAGGCGACAAGAGGAAGTGCGACAACAGAACGAGACAAACCTCTCTAAAAAGTCGGTAACGAATGTCTCTCACACTCACCACACGCACTACAACTTTAAGGATGCTGACGACAGTGCTGGTAAGTCGGTTTTTTAAAACGCCGCTAGCTAAACTGGTTCAGTTGTCTCTTTATGGTAGAAAGTTTGGTTGGTTTGAACTCGTCTCATACGCTAGAGTGTGTCGCTTTTAATCGCGAAGGTTTGCAAGTTTAATTTATTAGTCCCCGCTCTGATGCTGCAGCCTATTCTTACGCTATCATAACAGCTCAAGGAAATAATGAATGTTTTGAAACATGGCTGATACCATACCTTTTTATTGCTTTATTGTATGGTAATGCTGTCAGTTGTTAGAATTTTAGCTGAGAGCTAAGGTAGCCTTAGGGAAAAGTATAAACTGAACTACAGGAAGTTTGTTTAATTTAGTTCCCAGAACATTTTCTCAGTTATAAGAAAGTTTTTCTGGTCTTAGAAGTCCGATGAAGATTGACACACAACTTTAAAGTGAACATATTACATGTGTGTATTGAGTAACTAAATTTAAACAATGTCACTAAAAATTTAAAAAGCACAAACATTAAGTGTCATAAGCGAGAAATTCCACCATTTAAAAAATCTTTTGAAGTTACATATTCCTATTAATTTACGACTAGTAACCTACTAAACAGGAAGTGAAAAATAAGCGGATTGATAACATCTTATAGAAGATAAAGATAGATGGATCTGGTGCCCAGGATAAGGGCAGCTATGCTAGGAATAAGCTGGCAGCTGAGTCCCTAATTAGAGCCTCCCATTAGCAGCAGCTGATTGTTTACAGTTGAAGAATTTTCCTAAAGCTTTGAGGTTACAAGAGAAAGTCAGGCAGCCAATTAAAATGGAGTTTAACTAATTACTAGTTTTCAAGCAGCAGTCTTACTTTGGCTCATGCTGCCCCATGCTGCCTCATGCTGACCTCTGCCGGAGTTATATGAATACAGCAGAGTCACCAAATTCAGCGAATCAAAAAATGTTCTTAACGCTCCAAATCACCTAAGAAATATTTTGCTTACTTGTTCATAATAGTTCATCAACTGCAAGTTGGTATTTATTGTACCCTGACCTCTACCTGACTTGTACCTGACCTGTGCCCTTCATCTACCCTAAATAATCGCTGATGTTCAGAATAGCCTAATTTAAAGAATAGATCAAGAATAACCACCTGTTTTCAAGTAAAAAAACTGTATTCGGAAACAGCAGGTGCAAAATGTTCCAAACCTAAGAGCATATGTTGGCAATAGTTTTGTTTAGATAGCAGCTTTGTAATCATGTTACCTAGAGGAAGTTGTAGACAATGCCTCAAATAAACAGTTTTATGCAGTTTGAATTCAAGATTATGCCATTGTGACTAACTTGTTTGGTATGAAGGTTACAGCAGTTTTGTAATGTTTCTCCCTCCTGCTTCTTCATTTAACAATTAACCAATATAAAAAAATATTTATTAACCTATTTAATTCTATATTAATACACAGTTTTAGTCGGTAAAAATAAGGTATGTTGATTATTTTCTTATGGCATCCTAGGAACACTGAAGTCTTTAAACTTAGTGAATTGTAACCTATAAACTTGATTTTGCTATAACCTACCTTGGTAATTTCACCATTGACATTGTCAGAGCATTTGAAATAATGTTACTTTCACAGTTGATATTGTGAGAACACCCAAAATTTTACCTACACAGTTGATATTGTTGAAGCACTTATCATATGCTAACACAGTTGATATTGTGAGAACACCCAAAATTTTACCTACACAGTTGATATTGTTGAAGCACATCATATGCTAACACAGTTGATATTATCAAAGCAGAAAGTTAAAACACCAGTTGATGAATAAATAAAAATAGTGATTAGATATAACAAGTATAAGTACTTCTTTTGTTGTTTTTGAATAAGATTTTGACAAGGCGCAAAACAAAATTTCACACTAAAAGCACCAACAAATTTGGTTTGTAACTAGCAGATTTAGTAAAGCAAATAGCAATCTTAAACTTGTTCAGTTGTCATGCTTTGGGATCACTTCATTGCATGCGCAACACATTGTGTAAAACATTGTATTTATACAATCCACACAGCTTGTTATTATTCCAAACCACCAGCCTGAGAACGCATGGATACGTCTGAGATGTTTTATGGGAGCATTTAGTACAAGGATAAGTAAAAATATTTGCTCTCGTCGTCAGCGAGATAGTCAAATCACGCCGTGATCTTTTGCCGTTTCCACGGCTAGTAGCAATATTGTATAGTGGTTGAGAGAGAAAAAAGTAAGAATACATGAGATGCTGTCCGTGAGGTAATTTTAGCAGCTTCAAATAACATGGACTGTTAATATTTCCTGAAGCTGATTCAAACTAATTACACCAAATCAAGGAACAAATTCTATTTTTGTTTCTTGGTTTTTACCAGCTAACATTTTTCCCTGCTAGTGTTTTCTAATAGTCTAGAAAGAGAACTTAGTTCGCTTTCTCATAGTCTAGAAAGAGAACTTAGCTGTCGCATGTAATACATTCATTTCACGTAAGTCGAAAAGAGTTGAAAATCTGCAACTGTCATGTAAAAACAAAGACACAAACCATGGAAGATCCATGAATAGGGAAAAATCTAGAAATTAAAATGGCTAGCTATAGCCACACATATGAAGTCTTGAGAACGCTATTTGAATGAGTAAGTTCAAGAACCTGCTACAAATAGCTTCTCTACTCGGCGCTCCTAATCAGTAGACACCCGATACCAGCCCCGGATATGGCAGGATAAGATCTTAATGAGCACATTAAAAGCAGTAGCGTTAACTACTGGCCAAATAGCAGCTGCTACGAGGTTGTACACGATTGCTGCTTTGTTCAAGCGTTTGCCACGTGTGTTGTGCAAGGTTTGTGTTGGCAGGGTGAGGCTGTTTAGCGAGCTTTGGAAGGGTGCGCTAGCATAATTATGTTGTGGCTTTTCAGGTGTGTCTGCTAAGCATTGACCCTACCTCGGCAGCAAAGGAACAAGAATAGCTTGTATAAAAACCATGTGCCCTAAAGGCCTTTATACTCTCGTGCTTCTCCTCTAATTATTTGTCTGTGACATCACGAGAATTCATGGAGGATTACATTTCTTAAAAGATTTGCTTAGGGCGTTTTATTTATTTGCTTATACATGTAATTATTAGTGAGTCATCATTGTGGTTTTGTGAACAAGTCAAGTTGTGCATACATTCATTAGTAGGAAGACAATTCCAAATTAACAATTAACAAGTTTCCAATGTTTAACTTTTCTTTAGACCTGTATGCTAATCGAGAATGCTGTCATGCAGTGTGTTGCTGTTTGCTTTAACAATGTATTTTGGAGTTTTCTGCTACGTGCTGGGTTTTCCTCTATTTAGCTAATGGCAATGCCGAGTCCTCACAAATGCTACAAACATTGGAAGGTATGCTTGCTCCCTTCTCTTTTACTCTTATGCTTTCGCTTGCTCGTTTTCTGTTACCATACTAACATTCAAATCTTTGCGTAATGTTGACAAGCTTTAGATGTTTTCTTTCAGAGATTTCTCTCACTGTTGAACTTTCATCAGCGCCACATAATTCTTGCCAGAGTTTTCAAAATAAATATTGAGAGCGTCTTTGTTTTTGAGCTGCACAAGCACCGGTGAGAGGAAATCAGTTGACTCACTCACCGTATCCATTTGTCTTGCTATGCTCTGAGCTCATGTTTAGTTAGTCTAGTTCTTGGCTCTTAGTTTAGCAACCAGCTTGTAATCTCCATCTCTTGCTCTACCACACATGATTATCTATACTTTGCGCATGTATTTGTGAATTGCATCTGATATTACACTCTAGCTCTGTAACCGTATCATTACATTGCTACATGCATCATTTGGACCCTCGGCAGCTCCTTGAACCCCTGTGAGCGTATCATTTAATTCTAATATGTAAGCATATCACGTAAGCATACAATGTGGGTGTATTTTGTATGCATATTGTTTACATACCAAATCGGCATACAGTGTAAGTATACTGTAAGCATACCATTTAAACACGCCGTTTAAGAATACTATGTATTGTACATACAATATGAACATACCACATTGTCATACAATGTACATATATGGTGTAAGCATACTGTGTAAGCATAGCGTGTAAGCATACTGTGTAAGTATAGCGTGTAAGCATACCATATAAACATACCTCACAGCTCACTATTAGCAGTCAGCACATACCTATCTCAAGCTGGAGCAGTTAAATGACTTAAATGACGAGTACCTTGTACAATGGGAAGATGAAATAATTATAGTCTACCCTTGATCTCTTCTTACTAAAAACCAATTTTGTCACCATTTTTGTTTTGTAATCGTTTTCAACAGTTTGAATTTAAAAATTGTGAAAATGATAGTCACATATGTTATAAAATGGGCAATATAAATTTTGGTATATCGAATTACAATGCCTAACTAACTTAACATTTAAAATATGGGTAAAATTTTCCTAGTCCTCAGAAAGCTGGTAGATTCTAGAAGTTCATGTAACAATCTTTGTTATTCATGTCTGTGGCATACCTCTAATGCTGTTTAACAGGTTAGATGCAGCATGCAATGTTTCCTTTAACTGTTTGTCGCGTATCATTTACTATGTCTAGGATATACGCTTCATAGTTTATTAGGTATTATCCAATGTAATATTTTGTATGTATTTAAAACCATGTTTTATGCCATGCTCTGCATACTATAACATGCACTATGTAATATTACAGAACAGAGAAACAAAATCAAACAGCTCGAGGATGAACTGCGAAATGTGAAGCTTAATCTTCAGCAGGCAACAATCCAGAAACAGGAAGAGGTTCGTTTCTTTTCATTTTCTGATTCGGAGCGTTCTTACCAATGAACTGTCAGTTTGTCAGCATTTACTGTTTGTAGTTTACCTGCGCTAAGCTAACTTAAGCTTGTTTCCTGTTTCTTTGAGAAGAGTTGCTAATTCATGGTGTCTAGAGATCAGTTGGGAGAACTCTCATTGTTAAGAAGTGATTGAAACACGCTCTATGTGAACACTCCATTAATGAGGGTCTTCAGTTACCAAGCTAACAGCCGTTCACGCCGTGATGCTCGGTGTATGTCAGAATCATGGGCGATGCGATTTCTTCTCATGAAAGTAATTGGTTTATTGTTTCTGCGAATTGAAGAGCAGGATAGATGAGTGCATTGTTACGCTTCCTGCTCCCGTTGCTGTTAGGTCATTAAGCAAACATTTCACACTAGCCATCATTAGCGTTTAATGAAGTGTAAACAACAATTCCTTTGGGGCTTTCCTTCTTATATAATACTCGCTTGTAACATGATTATCTATTAATTATTACTATGGAAAAAGATTTAGACTAAGTTTCAAGCGCTGGTCAGAGGTCAGTCAACCCCTTCCTCTAATCATCACTTTCTGTCTCATGTTTTAATCTAATCAGCCATTGCTAAAGGCGAATGTGTCGTCTGTGTCGTCGCTTGCAAATACTCCTTGTGCATGTCTAAGCAACGTCTGCCTCAGATAGGCTCACACCGAAAAATACAGTTTAAATTTTAAAAGAATCGGAGTCTGTAATGGATAGTAATGGATACCACATGTAGTCTTGTTGAGGCTGACCGTCTTTCGAGTTAACGGAATGACTACGATGAGAGGCATGTGTAAGTCAGATAACGAGGAGTACAGGAGACTTGAGGAAATCATGGAGGAGATGTCTCATCTTCTTGTCACGCAGACGGTAAATGTATTCTATACGGCTTACAGGTAGCTGTTGTTCAGACATGTATTTGGTATCGTTCATTGCTTGTTCCGACTTTTCTAGCGCAAGAAGGTAGCGAGCAAACCTCCACGGCCGCCCAAACAGGAACTTGAGGAAGAAGAAATTCTCTCATTCAAGCCAGTTGGAATAGCAAGCTTAGAAAGTGGTACAGGTATGTGCAACCCATCATAGCTGCATGACTTTCGCTTAAGTGAAGTATCTCTCTAGTATCTTTCCCTATCTTTAATCTGTTACTAGCTTCGAAGTTCAGACTAAACAATTTATAGATGTTACATAATCGTTTAACCAGCACAGTTTTGTGATGATTTCATAATTTATTATTTACTAAAAATTATTTATATTCAGATACAATTGTATTTCCTTATTAAAGAATAGAGAAAGCATAATATTATTATGATTTATTAGTTATCTTGAGGTGTTGACTGATGTTCTAAAAAAAGAATCAAGGAGATTGACCCCCTAGAAGCTGAGATATAGACAGCCAAACACAGGTCTACCTAATAAAGAATCAGAGGAAAACCCTTCGAAAATCCCGAAAACTATGACGTATAAAATCGACTTAATGGTCATGTGCCGGAGTTGCGCACCCTTACCGCCGTTACTTATAATGATTGTTTTGGCTACGAGATGTGAAACGCTTCTCGCGATAGTAAATAATTTACATACTAGCTCTGGTTTCTCAGGAAAATCATCCAAACATTGTGTGGTAAAGGCATTTGCCCACAACCCCTCGTCATGATTTTTTTAAAGCAGAAGAGCAGATTTTGACTATTGTGCTTCAAATTTTAACTCGATCTCCACGGATATGCTCCGAAGATCATCTGTTCAACGAATGGCGCGTGTATAGTCTATATGCGATATCCGCGATTGCAGTTTTTTTAGAATACGAAATAGGAATGGGACTTTTTGTTCCTTCATCATTTTTCTACTGTGTATCTACTGCAGCATTCAGTTGATTTTCATGATTATCGTCACTATTAACAGACTGGAAGTTCACTACAGCCATAATCTTAAAAAGACTAACTTGACCGTGCTGCTCTTGCTATAAGAAAAGAAAACGATAACTTTTGCTTTGATTTTTCTATTGATCTATTATCTTATCTATGATTATTTTTTATGATTTATATAATATTCATAATGCATATTATACAAAATAATAATATAACTGCGTATAGAATAAATGATGTAACTAATATAATTTGTAGAAAATTCCAAATGATAACCGAGATTGATTTAATTGATTCTATTTATTAGCTATAGTTAAAAAATCTGAACAACGCTAAAGATGAGTCTGAATAGGGAAGCTAAGTAGGAGAACAACAAAACTGAGCTGAACTAGCAAGATAGCGAAATGTTGCGAAATAATAGATGCGTGTAATTATTTTATGCTAAAACTAATCTACACGTCAGAGGGACTGGTTCGGAATTCTAGGAGCGATGATTGTTAGGCCCAATTTGATTGTTCTATACTTCCAGGGATTAAACCAATTAAAACGCCGTGATTGTTATAGGAGAGCGCATTAGTTGGCTTAATTGACCAATGACACACAAGTCGATTTCATACGTCATATATTGATGATTACCAAAACACTTTTGTTTTTTGGTAGACCTGTGTTTGGCTGGCTATATCTCAGCTTCTGGTTGGTCAATCTCCTTGATTCTTCTTTTAGAACATCAGTCAACACCTCAAGATGAATAATAAAGCATAATAATATTATGCTTTCTCTATTCTTTAAGGAACTTTTCATTATTCAGAAGCAAGAAGTGTAAAAGAGTATATTGTAGCGACTGTTAAAACATGAATAACTCTCTATAAGTTTTCTGTAAACCATTTGCTGCCCACTGCGTCAGCAGCAGCAAATGGTGTGAACCGAGCTGAGGGGATCTCATCATGTAATGAAACGTTAAGAGAAATTTGTAACAAATATTTCATAGGAAAGATGAAAGATTTGTTGAAACTTTCTCTTCACAAATATCATAGCGTGTTTGGGTAATTCTAAACACATTCAAAGGACATTTTCATGATTACATTTTTTTTGCTGCGTACTTTGGTTTTAGAATTGATGTGTAGTTTTATTTGCTAACATCTCATTTTATTATCAATATTATACATATATATTATACATATATATTATACATATATATTATACATATATATTATACATATATATTATACATATATATTATACATATATATTATACATATATATTATACATATATATTATACATATATATTATACATATATATTATACATATATATTATACATATATATTATACATATATATTAAACATATATATTATACATATATATTGTTTAGTGATGTTTACATAATATTTATATAAAGTTCTTGCCAGGGTAATCTAACAAACTCTAACTAAACTTACGTTTAGTCAGACTAGATGGATCATATTAGCAACAAAACCATTTTATCGCTGCCTGTTCAGTTACTGGCACTGGCACAAAATTTATTGGGGCTAGTTCATAATGTTGTTTGAATGTTTATTTTAAGCTGTTAGTTTTGTGGAAGAGATTTTTCAACCGCCACTTAAAAAATTTTTGGAGCTTCCGGTTCCATCTTCGGGCTTTTAGAGGCCGTAATAAACAAAGCCAATAACCACCTTCTTTCACAATTACGAAATAAAAACAGTTAGATTTTACCTTAGCCAGTCAACAAGTTTTTTTGTTGACTAGCTAAGGTGAAGATTTGTCAAGATTTTGTTAGCCAATCAACAAATATTGTTGGCTAAAAACGTCTTAAAGATAAACTTGTGAAAAATTTTAGTAGATTTTATCAGAAAGTATCAGTATTTTTCTACCATTTGAGATTGTTTTTGATGTTTGAGGTGATCTGACTGCCAGGATGTTTCAGATTAAAATCGACAAGATTAAATCGATGGTTAAATCACCCAGATCAAATGAAAGTGTGATTATCATGCTTATAGTTGCGATGAGACACGTAACGCTGCAACTTGAACACGATAGCCAATATCATCTGAAACAGCGACAGCAACTAATGATATCATTCCACGATTAAGTTTTGTTGATTTAAATTTTTAAACATCCTGGCAGTCAGATCACCTCAAAAATCAAAAACAATCGCAAATGATAGAAAAATATCGATACTTTTTGATAAACTTTACTAAAATTCTGTGTAAGTTCATCTTTAACATCTCTACATTGTATATCTTATTAGAAGCAATTCCCTTGCTTTTGCTTCGATACGCTGGTTCAATTATAGAAGAGAAGCATGTTTACTGAATTCAAATTCATAGCTTTTCTTATTTTGCTTTGTTAGCTTATAGCATCACTTGCTTTTAGCTTTAGCTTATTAAAACAACCCGGGTTTCATCTTAGATTATGTTTGGCAGGAGCAACCCTTCCCCGTGTGGTCAATATTCCAACTCCTGATGAGGAGGAGGAAACACTGAGTTTTAAACCAGTAGGTTTGAACACCCTTGATAGCGGCGCAGGTAAGTCTCCGCTATTAATGTCCATTCCTCTTTTGCGCACCGACTGCTTCTATAGACTATTTATATTGAGCCTGTATTAAATAACACTGAGATCTCTGGTTCAGTTTGTTTGTGTCTCTGGAAATTTCCTCTTGAAAGGGCTTTGCCTGTAGTTTGAACAATGAAAGTCTCATATACAGATTTCCAAAGACTGTTCACTGAGAATTTGGCTACCTATAATAGACATAGATTGCCAGCTGCATTTGCTGCAAAACTGCGTACCAGATCAATCCATTTGCACCACGATTGTGACCGACCAAAAAGTGGTGACATGTTTCGTTTAGCCAATGAAGCGCTGGCCTTTTGTCAGCTAAACCTAAATACTAACCTTGCTCATTGTAACTACCATTTATTATTTAGCTTAACAATAGGACATATTATGCTCAATTTATTATTATTATTATTTCATAAATTAGGAGTCATCATATTGTGGTGTAACATTGTACGATAGTACAATGTCATAAGGGTGAAGTACACCGTAGATGAAACAAGAGGTGTTATGAAATACTTTTACTAGTAACAGACTTGCAAAAAGGGATCTACAACGTGCTAAACTTCTTGTCTTTAACATCTATGCAAATCAATTTTTACTGTGATGTTTGTAATATAATTTGTATATTTTTT
Source organism: Watersipora subatra (assembly GCF_963576615.1). Classification (NCBI taxonomy): domain Eukaryota; kingdom Metazoa; phylum Bryozoa; class Gymnolaemata; order Cheilostomatida; family Watersiporidae; genus Watersipora; species Watersipora subatra. The sequence goes on from NC_088709.1 coordinate 14,342,860, forward strand.
TATTTAGTATTTACCTTAAATATTTTGATTTTATACAGTTTTTAATGTAAATAAATTTAAATTACTTTAAAGCAACTAAGTTTTTACTACAAGTCAAACTACTTTCTTTCAAGTTTTATTCGGGAACCTAGTTTGGTAAGACAAGATAACTAAACGCGATGAAGCAGTGGAAGGAAATATTAAGCACTCATAAGAAATATAAATATGCTGACAATCACTGTTAATGTTAAAATTCATAGATCCATCGGCAGATTCGGTCCTTACATCTCCCATTTTCCCTAGTCTCTGAAAAATTACGTTAACTTCTACATAATATGTGGACAAAAGCTTATAATAGGGACGAAAATGTATAAAAAAGGAAAGCTTATATTATAAGGTCTTCGCTATTATTTGGTGTGTTGATAAAGTATCATGCATAATTATTTTGCAAATTTTGCATGTTTATTTTTTTTTCTTTGGAATGCTAAGTGTTTTCCAATATTTCCTTGAGAAGATTATCACAGATTTGTGGAATTAATACAGGGCAACCCTTTGTTCACACAAATACTATGAGAAGCAGCTCTGAAGGAAGATCAATGCCAGGAGCCCAAAATGGGATGATGGGTGGAGTTCAGAATGGAACAATGGGTGGTGCCGGTTATGGCAACACATTGCGAAGCCAACCGCAGTCCCGTAAGTAGCTATTCTAAGTCTCGATATATTACTATGATAAGTTAGAAACATTGGCTTTTTGTTTCTTTTCAAGTTATAGGAGCTGGTTTAAAATAAAGCAACAGACTTGGTTTATTTAAGAGACTTGAATAATTACTCTGCCTTATTGCGATTTAATCTTTGACGATTGGTTGCTAGGCGAACACCGTGTGCACTTTGATGGCAGTGATACAAAGCATTCTAGTGAAGGTAACTCTATTGCTAGATGTCAGTAGCTAGTTCTTTCACTCTCTGCCTTGTCATTTAGTTCTCTCAACTGGCTTTAGTGTAATATCATTTACCAGCTTACTACATCTCTGTCTATTTAAATACTCTACAGTATAGCGATTAAGAGTACTAGCTAAGTACTATATGAGATCGATGTTGTTTGGGCTGACATATGGACGAAAAGGTCAAGTTGGATGGTTACAGATGAACTTACACAAAATGTTAGTTGATTTCATCAGAAAGTATCAATATTTTTCGATCATTTGCGATTGTCTTTTATACTTGAGGTGATCTGACTGCCAGGATGTTTCAAGATTAAAATTGGCGAAACTTGATCGCGATTCAATTGCTCAGATCAAGTGAAAGTGGAATTATACTGTCTATAATTGTAAAAAGATCGACAGAATAGAAACACATTACACTGCACCTTGAATGCAATAGTCGGCATTTGCATGTATTTGCATTCTGAGTGTTTTAATTGCGATCAAGTTTTGTCTATTTTAATCTTGAAACATTTTGACAGTTGGATTACTTCAAACATAAAAAACAATTACAAACGGTAAAAAAATACCGGTACTTTCTGCTAAAATATACTAAATTTTGTAGAGGTTCATCCTCGAACTCTCAGTTTAACAAGGAGGTACTTTCCGTAAAGAAAAATGATGCTTTTAGCAAAACACATTCGAAGCTATAAAATTTTTGAGCAAGGCCACATGACTGGGCTTTGGATAAAACACTGCCAAGGTCATTCCTGTTGTAGTCTCCCACATGGAGGATGAGGAGGAAGCATTTGGTAAATGGTTTTAAATGCACCTAATTGTTTGATGCTTTTAATCACTGCTTACCATAATTTGTGACACCAGTATTTATTTATTGTTAAGTTCAGATGATATTTTGCCTTTTGTTTTGCAGAGGCTTTGTTAAATGATGCAACGGCATTTACACTTATTCATATTTAGTGATTCACGGAATAGGCATATTATTTGTATTACTGTTTCTACATAAAGAAGATGAATGAGACAGTTTAAGCGAAAAGGGTTATGTCTTGTCTTTGTATTTCGTTAGCATTATCGCCTACAGATTCAGCATATCCTCCGGTATTTCTATCGACTCCATCTACACCATACCAGTTTATGTCAACCTCTCCCACATCTCCCACTGTTCGGTCGCCACAATGGCGATCGCAAGGTAAACCTGCCTCGGTAGTTTTAGTGAGCTGACATTATTGCCTAATACAGAGAGTGACCCCATGGATGAATTTCATACAGTGGGAGTCGTGCTCTCACCAACAACTTGAAGTTAGCTCCTCCAGGCTGTCACACGTTAATCTTTCTAATAAATTACTCACTTTTCCAACAATGCTTGCTGATTAAAAGCTGAGGCTGATGTAGGTTTGATTATTAATAATACTAAGTACTACCCTCGGTGTCTACAAATGTCTACAAATGTCTACATAGAGCTCAGGCTAATTGTGTCTCTCGGTAGCTCTCTTGGCTTTTATAGTTGTCCCTTGAAATTCGTGTGACCCTTCTCTGTCTGTCATTAAGTGTTGCACTCCTCTTATTCGTCTCCATCCGCTGTACCTTAGTTCCTATAATCAGAACTTTTGTCGGGAGGTCCCAACAGCGTCCATTTGATGATGAAATCACTGGTTATTGTTGACGAAAATGTTTACGCATGTCATTGTCGTTGCAGATTATCGAGCTGCTATCCGTTTACTAGTCAGCTCACCAACCTTTTGAGCTCTCATGTATTTTAAGCATGCTGTTTGGCTGTTGTAACAATGTCTTGTCTTGTTTTTTGCACTGTCTACCTTTTACTGTAGCCCTAATGACCATGAGACAACTCCGACAGGCCTCTCAGCATGGCTACAATGTTCTTGGTCGATCTCATGAAAATCTTCACGGCACGATAATGTCTCCTCAACTGGGTTATCGGGGCGGAGTGCGCAAGGAGCCCTTGAGACGATATGCCAGCGCAAGCAACCTGCCTTTTAGTAATCCACCTGGCCCTATTCAGTATAGGGGATCCTCTACCAACCTAGCATCTGCTCCAGTCCTTCGGATTTCGGGTGATTTTGAGGATATGTGGAGCAGACAGCATGCTGCCGCAGGTGGTGGTGCGGCTGGTCAGCATAAAGCAGTATTTGGTAGAGGTATAGGCTGCATGCAATAGCACTGCCTTTATTTGCACGATCCTCACTGAACAGCCTCGCATGGTTCCAGCAGTCATCCGTTTCTGTGTTGTCTCCCCTTGCGATCCCGCATTGGTCTATGCCTGACACTGCATTGTACGTTATTGTTTGGGTCGGTGTTGTAGTTGTCCAATTTCTCCTTCCCATTCACAAAGAGAATAAAAAACTTATAGGGACAGTACTTCTCATCACGAATTGATGTTGAAACATTTCTGTTGGATTTGTCTGTGCAAGGGTCACCACCAGTATGATGTAGTTACTCGAGGAATTGTCTGCACAACAATTAAGTCTCGAAGTAATATCCACAATAGAAACGGGTGTTTATATTCATTGAGTGCAAGGAGAAATACTCACTATTTTGCAGTCCACATCCAATTCTGTAACAGTAAGAAGTATTCCGCTAGCCGCCACCTATAAATCTTTCAATTTTTTACAAAAAGCATTATGATTCTTTGAAACTTCTGGCAGCCCTTTGCCATAACGCTTGGGTGTCTACACCACTATGGCTGCTCCACTGACAAGGTGATCAAGTGTTCTGTAACCTTGACTAGCCCAGACATCTGTTGAAGTTCGTGTCTGTAGATTTGTTCTTCGTTGTTCTAGAACTTTCTAATACTTTTCTATACTTTAAATATTATTTCTCTTTCATATCGTGTCTTCACATTTCTGTTTGTGGTTTACCTTTTGTGGTTTCACATAGCAAATAATTTCAGATGCTTTTCATCACAGACTTACAGCTTTTTGGTCACTAAACTGCCTGTTCAGACTTGCGAGCTAACCTTTGAGCATGGTTGAAAGATTGGTTGACTGATTCACCATAATATCTCAGTTGAGTAGCAAAAGAGTGTTCTAGTGACCCGATTACAAGTCAGGAGTGTTCTAGTGACCCGATTACAAATCAGGCTTCTAGGCTTCAAGTAGAGCTTTACATTTTCCCACATTATGCTTTTCAACATAGAATAATAGCTAATACGCATTAAGTATCTCACACCTACAAGAGTGGATATTTTAGTTATGATTGATAAACCAATTAGATGAAAGACTCACCATTGACTCTACATAGCTTGAAAGTCTCTTAATTCTGGTTTCTAGTAGTTTAACTACTTTATAGATTTTGGTACGGTAACTAGCGGAGGTCCTCGGCGAGTAATTAGTGAGAACCAACATGTACAGCATTCGTACTCCACGAGTGGACAGCCGATGGTACCTGAGGGATCTATGTACAACCAGTAAGCATATCTTTCTTAGTCGATCTGATTTAGTCCGACATATGTTTGCTCATATATTTTGGCAGCTTCTTACAGCAGCATGGTTTTCATACATCTCCTTGCATAGTTCGCAGGTACATCATAATTCCGCTATGTTATGCTAGACTGATATATTTTTTACGATAGTAAATTTGACTACTTTACGATTCTACTTGTTTAGAAATTTAGCAAGGACAATCATTGGCATTGCAATTGAAAACCTAAATTGAATATATAGTCTTGACCAATATCTATTGGTTTGAGGCCCGAAATGAAAAATTATTGACCTTACTCTTGTAAATTCCTTCATGTTAAACATAATCCATATACGCCGATAAAGTTAATGCAGCAGTGCTTATTGTATAGCGTTGCGTAACACCTTAGATTGTGTTCAGTTTCAAGAAACTTACATTTTTCTTGCTACTTTGAGCGATGGCTTGGAGGTGTATGAGAATCGGATTTTCATGTAGTGTTAGTGAGTGTTGCAAGAAGGCATACGATATTGTAATGAAAGCTTGGCTTTAAAACTGTTTCGGATGCTTACTTACTCCTTAGAGAGCTGCACACTCTAACACTTAGTAGCTAGTCATATAGTAGTGCTTTGTACTAGGGGCCTTACTGGCGCTGAGGAAATGAGTAGCATGCATGGAACTATGGGTAATAGTGGCAACCAGCGACAAGGAGGATATACGACTTCTCATAGCTACCACTCCGGCATGACCCAAGGGGGTCAGACAGGTACACTGCCCCATAATCAGGCGCTTCATGTGAACACCGGTGAGAACCGGTACGCAACTGTAGGAGGCCAACAGGGCCTCTCGTCTGCTGGGTAAGTGTTGTTTTCTCAGCAGATGCCCATTATCCCAAAGCTTTTGCGTGTATAAAAATGCACTAACAGTTAGATTGCCTTAGGGCGGAAGCACACTAGAGATACCAGACACGATCGAAACATTTTGTCCTTGACATTTGTAGAAACCTCTTTTCATTTCAGTGCTTGTAATTTAAACTAGTATCCTGGCAGTATAGTGTGATGTGGGAGATCATCAAGTGTGCTGGTCAAGCACAGACTATAGTTATGTCAATTATTACTTGGAAATGTGTGAAGGTGATTGATTGGAGCAGGTGATAGGGTGTCAGACTACAGAGCTGAATGTCAGGAGTTCGAATCTTACACGATGCAATCTTTTACACCTCTTTCTGTGGCTCCAAACAAACAAATGGAAAAACACGGCTTTGTTGTTATAGTAAAAAAGATTGTATAGTTTTTCTTATTCATTATCAATAATTTTGTTCAAAAAACAATTTTAATCATAATTTTGTTATGTTTTAGCGAAACCAAGTTTTCTTATAAATCGAGCTATTCTTTTAAGTGAAGTACAGATGTTATTTTAAAATATGCTTGTCAATGATCAGCTTGTTGTTTTTGAAATTATTAGGCAAAATCATCCATCTACTCTCCATAAACGCAGATTTGCTAGCATGCACCACTAGTGTCAACAGCAAAGACTATGCCCACAAATATGCCCTCCAATTCAGTTGTAATTTCTCCAGTGTGCTTCCGCCTAAAATGTCTCCTGCTTGGTTAAAGGCTAGATTAGCTGACAATCAGAGTCTGTATCAGATCAAAACTGTTGTCTACAACAACACAGCTTCATTTGACTCAGTTTATAAGTTCATGGAAAGGCAAATATAACATTGATCATCATCAATATGGTGTGCTGCATAGTAATAAGTATTTTACATTAGATAAATTTTTTATCAAAAGGTTTTCACGAAAATCTTATTTCAGTATTTCCGATAATACAAATTTTTTTTTCAACCAATAGAAGACATTTAGAAGGCTTTTCTCAAAGTCAGCAAGTCTGCCCTGCAGCTGTAAGTTGCTTAGAGGCTGCAAACAATGCTAATTTAGCGAGATGATTATGTTAGTGTTTTGTGTGTCTTGCTTGACAGCATGCAGAGCTTCCTGTAGAAAGTTTGTCTAACTGTTAAATTCTAATTAAATAAAGGAGTTCCCACCTCAAACCTTGTTAATGTCTGCAAACCAGGAATAGTAAAACATCTAATAAAATAAACATGAGAAGGGAGTTAGATTATTGGGAGATGCCATCTAGGGAATCGGCTACACTTCAGGCCGACATCATAAAAGTGAGCTAGATAATAGGCAAACACTTTAATTTGTACTCTTCTCGTTGTAGACACGTACACTTCATAAATGGCGGAGACCATCAGTCAGGTATGCGTCACCATTCAGCGGCGACACTGCGCACAGGTGCTTCAGGTGGCTACAGTGGTGGGGGCTCAATTCATGGTACGGGACATAATACAGGTCATTCATCTGCTGTGGGTGGCAGTCTGTACAACCTGCACACCCCTTTGTCTCCTGGGGCAGCTAGCTATCGTGGTCCTTCATCTGTCTACCACGGTACTTCCTATGGCTCAAGAAGAGGCAGCATGCAAAGTCTTGTCGCTGCTTCTGGTATGTTGCTGTGTCATCTTGCTCACCTCTGTCCTATTTCTCCATAAAAGTCACTTTTGCAGTACACCGTAGATATGACCAGATATATATATATATATATATATATATATATTACTCTGTTGGCAATAATTTAAATTTCAGACAAATGTTTTTTAAATTATGCCATACAAGAACCATAAATAAAAAAATAAGGGCAACAGTTAGCCTCTAAAATCAAATAAATGATTTGATACATATAGTATTGCAAATACTTTTCTTTGCTGAGAGCACGGATATTAGCTGAAAGATTGTAAAAGCAGCTTGCAATGATATTTTCAAAGAACTTGTAATTGTTAGATGTTGCATGAAATTTGTTCACATCACATACGGCAAGTTGAAATGAGTTGAAAGCCTGTAACTGTCATGTAAAAAAAACCAGTCTTTTTAAGGAATTTTATTCTCTATCATTCCATGATTTCAAAGCAAAAATTGGTTTAACAATGGATCAAATAGCCTAAGCTTCATCACACAAACATTTCAGCAAACTGGTTAATCTAATCGGCTCATAACCCACCCCTAACGAAGCCTATTCACTCAGGCTGGCTTGTCTGCTACCCTCTCACCATACTAACTGCATGCTGTTTATCTCCATGGTCATACGCTACTATTCGATGCTACCCTAGGTACCATCTGCATACTCTAGAAAGTTCTAGGCCTAGTTTAGTTAGCATCTATAAATTATTTGGCATGCACTAAGGCACCACCAATGACAATAGAAAATGTTAGGTAAAAGATTTAACTTCATGCATTATCTACATGTATTTATGTAAAATTTTTCAGATCTACTGAATCATGGAAATTTTATAATGTTCAGATCTACTGAATTATGGAAATTTTATAATGTTTCAGATCTACCAAATCATGAAAATTTTATAATTTTTAGATCTGCTGAATCATGGAAAACCCTGTTTTCGGTCAGAATTTAAAGACACAGCATGATAGAATGTACCTACATGTAGATAAAACAAACTGGTGCTTGTTTAACCTTTTTTATCTCAAAGACTAGAATCTGAAGAATCCTTGGTTATCTCCCCTGTACCTAATGCACTTAACCAATTGCTCATCTCATCGTTTCTAACCCTTAGCACTGGCCAATGACTTTGCTCGCTCTTATGCACAAGTTACCCACAGTCAATGGCTTGCTGAACCCGCAGTCCATCTTGTCAGTCTATAGTTAGCTAGCTGCCTGTAGCTCTCTTGGGCTCTAGAGGTTGTCAGTGAATGATTTGTCTTGCTACTATGAAGCTGCCAAGCTGCTGCCACTGTGACCTCCTAATAGCCTTGTGCGTCTAAATCAGCTGCTGCTCTGGTAAGGCTATTCTTATCCTATGCTAAACCCTAGCCAATTGGTAAGTAGGCTATAGGTGGGGCACGTTGTACACGTATCGTTATCTACATAATATAGAGCATGTCCAGGCTATGTCTGTACTAACTAGCTAGCCAAAAATCTTACTAACCAATACTAAGGGCAACCTGCCAGATATCCATCCTGAAGTTTTAAAATCAACAAGCCATGGTCTCTCCTTTTCTTAACTATTAAATACATTCACCAATGGCTTTACAAAAGCTTGTTATCTATGATCTATATGTTATATGTCGTCTAACACTTGAAGCAACTATAGTCAGTAGAGTGCATATACATGTATGTTGAAACTGTAAATAATATTGTGGTATGATAAGTTTTTCGTTTTTGAACAGTTTTTCATGATGTAAATATTTACTTTGTTAAAGCTTTTTGGACTAATTCGATGTTTGTAAACCAAATCATTCATAAAGATGCTTTAGAGTAGCACTCTTGGGCTGAAAAGGTAAATACTGTAATGTACATGTACAATAGAGCAAAAAAAATAAAATAACAATATAAAAAGAAATACTCTATATCTCACATGACATCACACATATAACGTTATGTTATTCCTTGATCAACAATAGTTTCTTGATGTTCTTGTTTTCGAATTTATTAACTTTTAAAAATCTGAGGCGTGAAAATCTTGGATGCATTATCAACTGGCTGCCGCAATAGCCTTGAAAACATCAAAGCTGGCAAATGCTTTGCAAATTTGCTGGCAAATGCTTACTCTGTGTTTGATTGAATAACTGCGCACTTTTCAAGGATTGCCTATTTAACCGCCTTATATCACCCGCTTGGCTGATTGGTGGTATTTTTTTAAACACCTGTTCACTCCTGTCAAAATTTATATGTCAGTTTACTTTTTTGATTATTTCTTTGTTACCTCTAACAAATTTTATAACTTTTTCAGAGATGTTTGGGCACTCGGAGAACAGCCATGTAACTGCTAAGTTTGTGAAAGATACATCGAAATACTGGTACAAACCTACTATCTCCAGAGATGAAGGTAGGCTCCCTCCACTCATCATGCTTTAGCTACGTAGATTTGTCGTAAGTCGTTCCTGATTCAATTATAAGCTTTAAATCGAAATTTCTATGGATTTTGGGTAAACCATGTCAGGTGTGCTGCCTGTGATCATAAAATGACTAAAGTCTGATAAGTTTATAAGTTGTCCATAGTTTCAGCTGACACTCGGACAGTATCAAACTTTGTTCCTCAGTTGCAGTGGTGGTCGTAATTATGAAACCATTTAAAATAAATACGTTATTTGTTATTAATTCATAGTTTAAGTATTTATTAAATTAATTGTAGCAATATACGCATCAATAGAAAGCTAGGAATATTTTATCCATAAATATTATTAACTGCTTTTTACCTTTTTAACCTGATTTTGGTGTAACGTGGTAATATCTGCACATTATGACAAAACTCCAATAAAACGAAGTATGTATTCATCAACAAAATTGGCCACATTTAACATAGCTTTTGAACATGTGCATATATCTAACTATATAAAATTAAATGGTGGCCTTGCTGAGTATTAATCGCATTAGTGTACCAGCTCTTATCAATCACAAGTTAATATAAAATAGGAGCCCAATACTTGTAAATAGATTATATTTCATGCAAAATTGCAAATGCTTTTGGCAGCACACAAAGTGCCTACCGAACTTGCTTCTCAAATATGTACAGTATGTGTAGTCTGAGATGAGATAAAAAGTGGGTTTATACCGTAAATGACAAAGAGCGTGAAAAAATTACTAGGTGGTCTAATAATCGTGATCACAACCGTATATGTAGGTAGGTGCATATATGTAGGTAGGTACATATATGTAGGTAGGTACATATATGTAGGTACATGTAGGTGCATACATGTAGGTAGGTGCATATATGTAGGTAGGTGCATATATGTAGGTAGGTACATATATGTAGGTAGGTGCATATATGTAGGTAGGTGCATATATGTAGGTAGGTGCATATATGTAGGTAGGTGCATATATGTAGGTAGGTGCATATGTGTAGGTAGGTGCATATATGTAGGTAGGTGCATATATGTAGGTAGGTGCATATATGTAGGTAGGTACATATATGTAGGTAGGTGCATATATGTAGGTAGGTGCATATATGTAGGTAGGTGCATATATGTAGGTAGGTGCATATATGTAGGTAGGTGCATATGTGTAGGTAGGTGTATATATGTAGGTAGGTGCATATATGAAGGTATGTGCATATATGAAGGTATGTGCATATATGAAGGTAGGTACATATATGTAGGTAGGTGCATATATGTAGGTAGGTACATATATGTAGGTAGGTACATATATGTAGGTAGGTGCATATATGTAGGTAGGTGCATATGTGTAGGTAGGTGCATATATGTAGGTAGGTGTATATATGTAGGTAGGTGCATATATGAAGGTATGTGCATATATGAAGGTAGGTACATATATGTAGGTAGGTGCATATATGTAGATAGGTACATATATGTAGGTAGGTACATATATGTAAGTAGGTAAGCCTACATATATGTAAGTAGGTAGGCCTACATATATGTAGGTATGTACATATATGTAGGTATGTACATATATGTAGGTAGGTACATATATGTAAGTACATATATGTAGGTAGATACTAGACATCGTGATCGATCTACCACAATGGTGAATACTAATCAATTCTGCTATTTACCTTGGTGACATAGCTTTATAAAGCTACATGGTAGTTGATGCTACCATCTAAGGGCAATACACTATAGCTTAACTAGAAGAGGGAGAAGCCTCAATCAGAAGCCGACAACTTTTGGCTAATAGTTTATGATAAGCGAGTAACTTGTTTTTGGCGATGAAAGGTATGGATTACTGGTAGAGAAAGCATTATGCAATCATGCAATTTGGAATGGCTGGCAATTCACCTTCTAACGGAAGCAACTCAGCCAGTGACCTTTTCTTGCAATAAACAGACAATTACTCTAGTAGGAAATGGCATGCAAACATCCTCACCCTAATGGCTGCGTACTGACCAATCAGCTCTCTATTCCTGTTCATTTCTACAGTGATCAGCCAACTGAAGGACTCCCAGCCAGGTACCTTCATTGTCAGAGATAGTAATAGTTTTCCTGGAGCATTTGGTTTAGCTGTGAGAGTGCACCAGCTGCCAGCCAACGTACAAGCTAAGAGCAGCGGCAATGATTCCTCAGAGTATGTCAGGTTCTATCTTATTGAACCAACTGCCAAAGGAGTGAAACTAAAGGGCTGCAGCAATGAGCCCGTCTTTGGTGAGAACATTACTTCAAATCCTCCTGCAGCACTTGAACTCTCCAGTCGTGCCAATTAATAGCTTCATGTTGCATTAGCCTCAAGCATATGAACAGAATCCCGATTTTATAATTTATTACAGAATGTGTAATCTACAGCTTTTTTATTAGAAACAAACCTAAGAAAATAGATCCCATATCATTAGCTTCACTTTTGACTTTGAAGAACAGGTTTTGACACGTTTTAGATCCGTAACCATAGTGATGTATATGTTTGCATTTTTGTCTGTTGAGAGTAATTTTATTTACCTTGAATGCTTTAATCACTAGATATTGCATTATGGGAGACTGCTCATTCATTGAGAACCAAATGAAAATCAAAAATCTTTTATTTAGGGACGGAGCATTTCAAATACCATAGAAAAATATTGCAAAGCTGTTAAATTTCCTTAAAAAACAGCCTTAGAAAGAACTATTGTGTCGGTAGTTGCCAGATGGCAGATGTGAATTTCAGATAAATAATCCAACACAGACGTTGCGATGCAAAATATGGAAGACGAATTTGTCTTGCATGAAATGCGACTTGATTAGAATGGTGACATAAAAGTGTAGCACCTGTTCTAAAATGCAGTTCCATTATATTATATTATGTTCCATTATATTAAATATAAATAGAAACTAAGTAAAAGATAATTTTGAATATACTATCATAATTTTGTAGGAAAGGTCAAAGAGAACCAGTATATCTATAAAATTACAATTATAATATGGAATATTTTTGTAGCAAGCCTGGCCGCACTGATCTATCAGCATACGATCACACCTTTGGCTCTGCCCTGCAAACTCCTCCTTCCTGATCCTGGTAAGTATACCTTCTCTCTTAAAAGAGAGTGACAGCTTGTGAGATTGCTTGTAGGTATAATAGAATAAATATACGCCATGGTCGCCATTGTTATATTTATTTAAGACGCGCATACATGGCATATAAGCTATTCTGAACTTATTACAATATTATATCATGCAATGTAATATAATAATAAAACAAAAAACTGTGCAATATTGGACTACACAATGCAATAAATTATAATATAATTTTCTATAATATGATATATTGTGATCATAATAAAGTATCATGCACTCTAATGGAAAATAATGAAATGACAATGTATTGTTATCCTTTATTATATTGATAAATGATATAGATTAATGTAATATGATGAATTGTGATAGCTATTGCTCAGAAGCATAATCGCAACTTGTTAGCATATTTTTTACACTGTTCCATTTCGCCACTTTCTCCTTTGCAGTACAATGCAACCTTCCAAAGCTTGCTTTCCTTTTATGACTAGTGGTTTCCTTAAAACAACGCAGGTATGATAATGTTTTGCTGTTGATCAATTTGGCATGATATGATTGGCTAGCTAGCGGAGACTTTTAGAAGTGAACAGCAGATTTTTGTAATTATAGTTTTAGTAAATTTTATTTCGAGCGTTTTTCATACTCAGCCACTGACAGAACAGCTGAGGTCAACTTGTATAATTATTACTATTATTACTATTATTTGTTTTATATCATTTTCTTGCTAAACCCCTTCAACTCAGTTCATTTTTTTGTCATAGTTTTTTTCTTTCGATTCATTTTGATGAATGGTAAAAGCTTCTTTCCTTTTTACCTGCGCCTTACCTGCGCCTCACTTTGCAAGCTGGCAATCATATCAGTACGCTTGCTTCACCCCTCCTCCTTTCCTAACAGATCGTCTGACTGGCTTTACATCTCTCACGGTAGACCAGACGGATGGAGTGGCGATGAATGGTGACATGAACTCTGCAACAGAACTTCTCAAACATGGCGCAGGTTAGTTTTTTACACCTGAAAATAGTCTCTTTTTCAAAGGACCTCGACAATCTTTCAAAAAAGGGTTGTTTTCCGTTGTTTGCTACAAAAAATTGACCTCATTTCTAATTACCTTAGTTTTTATTTATTGCTCAGCCTGCAGTGTTGTCTACCTGAGTAATGTGGATACGGAGTCTCTCACGGGGCCACAGGCTATCTCTAGAGCAGTGCAGCAGACCTTTGCAAAGGCATCGGTAGACACAACTGTGGCCACGTTCAAAGTCTCCTCAGATGGCATCACATTGACAGACACAAATCACAGGTAGGTCCGAGTTGTAGATGGCAAGTGATGGCGGCAGCAAGTGAGTCTTTTCAACAGCGAGTTAACAGCAGCTGCAGCAGTTAAATTTAGACTGAGTTAGATGATTCTTAGTATAGGAAAAGTATCACTGAAACATTTATCCTTCATGCAAGGTATCTCATAAATTATTGTACATAACTTATGCATTACAAAAAGAGGTAAGAATGCTCTCTGTGCTATTTTAGGCTTTTCTTTAGACAGCATTTCCCCAAGGAGAGCATTTCGTTCTGCGGAGTAGACCCTGCAGACAGGAGATTCACACAGACTCTTGACAATGGCATGGAGATTAAGGAGGCCAAGTTAGTTGTTATTCAGTAATAGTTGGAACTCATGCTAAAGCCACAGCTTCGGCGGTGCCTAAGGCTTCACATTTGTGTGGTTTAAACATGGCAGGCTAATATGATCATTAGAGATCCGAAGGAGAATCAGCAATTTTTAGAACTTTCTCATTGTCTCATGTTATCACTGTATGGTTTAAAACCATGCACGCTTAAGTGAGGAGTTGTTTTCACATTGCTCTGGTGTCAGCCTGACCATGACAAGTTGGTAAACCTAGTAATGTTCTTAGTTACAGCATTCGTATTAATAATTAATATACTTCTTACAGGATGTTTGGATTTGTTGCCAAGAAGAAAAAGGGAGGCAACCATTGCCTCCTATTCGCTGAACTTGATCCTGAACAGCCGGCGTCAGCTGTTGTCAATTTTGTAACTAAGGTCATGATGAACAAGTGAGGAGATCAGATTTATGCACTCACCTAACTTCTCACTCAATGAAATATGCTCCTTCATCTAGTAACTGCTCTCCTTCATAACTTAGCGAGTCAACTATTTTTATTTTTACAACTTTGGTATCTCAGCATGTTAGCTCAAGCAAGCACTGCCAAGGTCACGAAAAGCCTGGCTCTTTGTTGGATTCGCTAAAACTTAACCTGCTGACTGCCCGAGCAGCGTGATAAACTTAACCTAGTATAGTATCATAATGGTGCTTGTCTTATTTAACCTGCGGTGTCTTGGTACTGCATTTCACACTGTATATTAGAGATAATTTATTTTCTAACACTTACATTACATGAATGAAGATTATGGATAAAGCTTTTGCAACTAGGTCAGATATAAGCTGTTTTGGTGAGTTGTGGCCTTGTGACCTACTAAGTTTGTTCTTATCCAACCGAGAAAGAGAGAACCACTAGACTGAGACTGCGTGGTACATGACTAATTAAGGAATCTCTTATAGTTACTTTCGTGTGATGGAATGCTCTGTATTTACAAACCTCAAATTTCAAACCCGTGTTCGCTGGCTTTTGCAAAAGCGTATTGACCATTTGTACTTTAGCTTATAGCTGTTTTGTGAAGCTTTGTCAACAATATTCACCTGATATACTTTGTCGAAAGCTTGTTTATTTCATTATCTCTTGCACCTTATTCTCCTAGATATCGCAGTGGTGTACCAAATCAAATATTGTTGTATGTATGCCATAAAATGTTGTGAGACGAAAATATTGTACTCTTGTTTCTGCAAACTTTGTGTAAGAACTCACAAGGGTGTTGTTATATTCACAGCACTTCATTTCTATCAGGCACACAGCGACTTTATATTGCCATTATAAATAAATTCTGATATTTTATATAAAACAAATACAACAGACTATGAAACTAGGGCACACTGACTAGATGTTTTACATGATAGTTCTCAGACTAATCTGCATCTATAGAAATCTTATAGACACACATATAAGAGCTAACCATAACTAATGAAGACATCAGTGACTTGATTCCATCATAAAAAAATATGAAAGATATTTTTGGTAATGTCATGGCTATCACAGTCGAAACGACATTCATGAAGACTGACATGTCATTCGCATGATTGACCTATTTGTTTCCTATCCTTCTGTTCAAGCAGCTACCTTGTTGGTCTTCTTAATATTCACGCCTTGCTTTTGGCTAAAAAGAAACCCAGTGAGAGTTGATCAATGGTTGACAACTCTTAATTAATGGAAGAGTTGACTAATATTTATATCTTGCTAATATACATTTGGTAACATAAATCAAAAGCAATTAAATCTCTTACAATTAGGATTCTTAAATGCACTGATAGCATTTCGAACGACTTCCAAAAAGGATGGTGTTTTCGAGAGACAAGCAACCATGAAAAGTGGTGGAAATCAATGCCTATGCAACTGCAGCTAATTGCGTATAGAACTATCTGTATGTCATACACATGCAGAAAAACATTACTTATGAATAAAACGAGCTGCTACACACTAATAGGCCTTATGACAAAGACAACCAATCTAGGGAGGAGGGTTCTTACCAATCTAGCCTTTGTTTGGCCTTCTTCAGACTTTTATATTCCTCTTTCAGCCATTTATCAGGTGAGCTGAGCAAACTATAAACATATAAATATGGACTTGACGATAAAACAAGCATTTACTATGACGACAGCAGGTTATGGAAAAGTATACAATGCTAGAGACAAACCCTGCAGTATGTAATTGTTTGCGCATCTCTTGCTGGCATCTGTTCACAGACTGTGAGGCAGGAGGAAGCAGAGCTCTGCAAGCAAAAAACAAACATTCAGCAGCTAATATATCCTAAAGAGTGCGTTTTATCAGTCAAAAACTGGTAGATGCTAACTTTATTATTATTATTATGAATATTATATCTAGAAACAATATTTCACAAAGAAAGGCTCCGAAACTCTAAAATAAATATTTAAATATTTATTATAGATATGTTATTTAAATACCTATATTAAAATATCTTCTACGCTTACCGAAATGTAAAAATTTTATAATTTTCCAGATTTGACGAATCATGGAAATTGTATAATTTTCCAGATATTCTGATTCATGGAAAACCCTTGTTTGCGGTAAAAATTTACTGACACAGCATGATCGAATGTACCTAGATAAAAAGAACTGATGCTCCTTTATTATTTTTTATCATAAAGACTAGATTTTTAAAAATCATTGGTTATCCCCCATGTACCTAGTGCATTTGACCAATTGCTCATCTCATCAATTCTAACTGGCCAATGACTTTGCTCGCTCTTATGCACAAGACAATATTTCACAAAGAGAGGTTATATAGAACACGGTCGAAAGGGGAAGCTAATAAAACAAATTAAAAATAATTTCTTTTCAGAATGTTTGGAGATAATGATGCCAAGAGTTAGCATTGAGTTGTATGCATTTAGAAAATGCTTAAAAGTAGGTTTGTCCGTCATCCAAGGCTAAGAAGCTCTGTTTACCTGTCAAGGATGGTTCTATCTAGGCCTACACCGAGGTGTGCCATCTTGGCATGTACTTGTGTAAGCTGCTCTATTTCATCTGGGTCTTCTCTCTGGTAGATAAACAACAACATACATGTAGCTCATGTGTATGTATAACATACATGTACATTGAACTCCAGTAGCGATAACTCTACATGGAGATATCAAAGATTAGTAATAGAGTTAACATGGTTACTGTAACAATAACTCTACATGAAGATATCAAAGAGCAATAATAGAGTTAACATGGTTACTGTAACAGTAACTCTACATGAAGATATCAAAGAGCAGTAATAGAGTTAACATGGTTACTGTAACAATAACTCTACATGAATATATCAAAGATTAGTAATAGAGTTAACATAGTTACTGTAACAGTACCTCTACATGAAGATATCAAAGAGCAATAATAGAGTTAACATGGTTACTGTAACAATACCTCTACATGAAGATATCAAAGAGCAGTAATAGAGTTAACATAGTTACTGTAACAGGAACTCTACATGAAGATATCAAAGAGCAATAATAGAGTTAACATGGTTACTGTAACAATACCTCTACATGAAGATATCAAAGAGCAGTAATAGAGTTAACATAGTTACTGTAACAGTAACTCTACATGAAGATATCAAAGAGCAGTAATAGAGTTAACATGGTTACTGTAACAATACCTCTACATGAAGATATCAAAGAGCAGTAATAGAGTTAACATAGTTACTGTAACAGTACCTCTACATGAAGATATCAAAGATTAGTAATAGAGTTAACATGGTTACTGTAACAATACCTCTACATGAAGATATCAAAGAGCAGTAATAGAGTTAACATAGTTACTGTAACAGTACCTCTACATGAAGATATCAAAGAGCAATAATAGAGTTAACATGGTTACTGTAACAATACCTCTACATGAAGATATCAAAGAGCAGTAATAGAGTTAACATAGTTACTGTAACAGTAACTCTACATGAAGATATCAAAGAGCAGTAATAGAGTTAACATGGTTACTGTAACAGTACCTCTACATGAAGATATCAAAGAGCAGTAATAGAGTTAACATAGTTACTGTAACAGGAACTCTACATGAAGTTATCAAAGAGTAGTAATAGAGTTAACATAGTTACTGTAACAGGAACTCTACATGAAATTATCAAATATTAGTAATAGAGTTAACATAGTTACTGTAACAGTACCTCTACATGAAGATATCAAAGAGCAGTAATAGAGTTAACATAGTTACTGTAACAGTACCTCTACATGAAGATATCAAAGAGCAATAATAGAGTTAACATGGTTACTGTAACAATACCTCTACATGAAGATATCAAAGAGCAGTAATAGAGTTAACATAGTTACTGTAACAGTACCTCTACATGAAGATATCAAAGAGCAATAATAGAGTTAACATGGTTACTGTAACAATACCTCTACATGAAGATATCAAAGAGCAATAATAGAGTTAACATGGTTACTGTAACAATACCTCTACATGAAGATATCAAAGAGCAGTAATAGAGTTAACATAGTTACTGTAACAGTAACTCTACATGAAGATATCAAAGAGCAGTAATAGAGTTAACATGGTTACTGTAACAATACCTCTACATGAAGATATCAAAGAGCAATAATAGAGTTAACATGGTTACTGTAACAATACCTCTACATGAAGATATCAAAGAGCAGTAATAGAGTTAACATAGTTACTGTAACAGTAACTCTACATGAAGATATCAAAGAGCAGTAATAGAGTTAACATGGTTACTGTAACAGTACCTCTACATGAAGATATCAAAGAGCAGTAATAGAGTTAACATAGTTACTGTAACAGTACCTCTACATGAAGATATCAAAGAGCAGTAATAGAGTTAACATGGTTACTGTAACAGTACCTCTACATGAAGATATCAAAGAGCAATAATAGAGTTAACATGGTTACTGTAACAATACCTCTACATGAAGATATCAAAGAGCAGTAATAGAGTTAACATAGTTACTGTAACAGTAACTCTACATGAAGATATCAAAGAGCAGTAATAGAGTTAACATGGTTACTGTAACAGTACCTCTACATGAAGATATCAAAGAGCAGTAATAGAGTTAACATAGTTACTGTAACAGTACCTCTACATGAAGATATCAAAGAGCAGTAATAGAGTTAACATGGTTACTGTAACAGTACCTCTACATGAAGATATCAAAAAGCAGTAATAGAGTTAACATAGTTACTGTAACAGTACCTCTACATGAAGATATCAAAGAGCAATAATAGAGTTAACATGGTTACTGTAACAATACCTCTACATGAAGATATCAAAGAGCAGTAATAGAGTTAACATAGTTACTGTAACAGTAACTCTACATGAAGATATCAAAGAGCAGTAATAGAGTTAACATGGTTACTGTAACAGTACCTCTACATGAAGATATCAAAGAGCAGTAATAGAGTTAACATAGTTACTGTAACAGGAACTCTACATGAAGATATCAAAGAGCAATAATAGAGTTAACATGGTTACTGTAACAATACCTCTACATGAAGATATCAAAGAGCAGTAATAGAGTTAACATAGTTACTGTAACAGTAACTCTACATGAAGATATCAAAGAGCAGTAATAGAGTTAACATGGTTACTGTAACAATAACTCTACATGAAGATATCAAAGAGCAATAATAGAGTTAACATGGTTACTGTAACAATACCTCTACATGAAGATATCAAAGAGCAGTAATAGAGTTAACATAGTTACTGTAACAGGAACTCTACATGAAGATATCAAAGAGCAATAATAGAGTTAACATGGTTACTGTAACAATACCTCTACATGAAGATATCAAAGAGCAGTAATAGAGTTAACATAGTTACTGTAACAGTAACTCTACATGAAGATATCAAAGAGCAGTAATAGAGTTAACATGGTTACTGTAACAGTACCTCTACATGAAGATATCAAAGAGCAGTAATAGAGTTAACATAGTTACTGTAACAGGAACTCTACATGAAGTTATCAAAGAGTAGTAATAGAGTTAACATAGTTACTGTAACAGGAACTCTACATGAAATTATCAAATATTAGTAATAGAGTTAACATAGTTACTGTAACAGTACCTCTACATGAAGATATCAAAGATTAGTAATAGAGTTAACATAGTTACTGTAACAATAACTCTACATGAAGATATCATAGAGCAGTAATAGAGTTAACATAGTTACTGTAACAATAACTCTACATGAAGATATCAAAGATTAGTAATAGAGTTAACATAGTTACTGTAACAATAACTCTACATGAAGATATCATAGAGCAGTAATAGAGTTAACATAGTTACTGTAACAATAACTCTACATGAAGATATCATAGAGCAGTAATAGAGTTAACATAGTTACTGTAACAATAACTCTACATGAAGATATCAAAGATTAGTAATAGAGTTAACATAGTTACTGTAACAGTACCTCTACATGAAGATATCAAAGATTAGTAATAGAGTTAACATAGTTACTGTAACAATAACTCTACATGAAGATATCAAAGATTAGTAATAGAGTTAACATAGTTACTGTAACAATAACTCTACATGAAGATATCATAGAGCAGTAATAGAGTTAACATAGTTACTGTAACAATAACTCTACATGAAGATATCATAGAGCAGTAATAGAGTTAACATAGTTACTGTAACAATAACTCTACATGAAGATATCAAAGATTAGTAATAGAGTTAACATAGTTACTGTAACAATAACTCTACATGAAGATATCAAAGATTAGTAATAGAGTTAACATAGTTACTGTAACAATAACTCTACATGAAGATATCAAAGAGCAGTAATAGAGTTAACATAGTTACTGTAACAATAACTCTACATGAAGATATCACAGATTAGTAATAGAGTTAACATAGTTACTGTAACAATAACTCTACATGAAGATATCAAAGATTAGTAATAGAGTTAACATAGTTACTGTAACAATAACTCTACATGAAGATATCAAAGAGCAGTAATAGAGTTAACATAGTTACTGTAACAATAACTCTACATGAAGATATCACAGATTAGTAATAGAGTTAACATAGTTACTGTAACAGTACCTCTACATGAAGATATCAAAGATTAGTAATAAAGTTAACATAGTTACTGTAACAATAACTCTACATGAAGATATCAAAGATTAGTAATAGAGTTAACATAGTTACTGTAACAATAACTCTACATGAAGATATCATAGAGCAGTAATAGAGTTAACATAGTTACTGTAACAATAACTCTACATGAAGATATCAAAGATTAGTAATAGAGTTAACATAGTTACTGTAACAGTACCTCTACATGAAGATATCAAAGAGCAGTAATAGAGTTAACATGGTTACTGTAACAGTACCTCTACATGAAGATATCAAAGAGCAATAATAGAGTTAACATGGTTACTGTAACAATACCTCTACATGAAGATATCAAAGAGCAGTAATAGAGTTAACATAGTTACTGTAACAGTAACTCTACATGAAGATATCAAAGAGCAGTAATAGAGTTAACATGGTTACTGTAACAGTACCTCTACATGAAGATATCAAAGAGCAGTAATAGAGTTAACATAGTTACTGTAACAGTACCTCTACATGAAGATATCAAAGAGCAGTAATAGAGTTAACATGGTTACTGTAACAGTACCTCTACATGAAGATATCAAAGAGCAGTAATAGAGTTAACATAGTTACTGTAACAGTACCTCTACATGAAGATATCAAAGAGCAATAATAGAGTTAACATGGTTACTGTAACAATACCTCTACATGAAGATATCAAAGAGCAGTAATAGAGTTAACATAGTTACTGTAACAGTAACTCTACATGAAGATATCAAAGAGCAGTAATAGAGTTAACATGGTTACTGTAACAGTACCTCTACATGAAGATATCAAAGAGCAGTAATAGAGTTAACATAGTTACTGTAACAGGAACTCTACATGAAGATATCAAAGAGCAATAATAGAGTTAACATGGTTACTGTAACAATACCTCTACATGAAGATATCAAAGAGCAGTAATAGAGTTAACATAGTTACTGTAACAGTAACTCTACATGAAGATATCAAAGAGCAGTAATAGAGTTAACATGGTTACTGTAACAATAACTCTACATGAAGATATCAAAGAGCAATAATAGAGTTAACATGGTTACTGTAACAATACCTCTACATGAAGATATCAAAGAGCAGTAATAGAGTTAACATAGTTACTGTAACAGGAACTCTACATGAAGATATCAAAGAGCAATAATAGAGTTAACATGGTTACTGTAACAATACCTCTACATGAAGATATCAAAGAGCAGTAATAGAGTTAACATAGTTACTGTAACAGTAACTCTACATGAAGATATCAAAGAGCAGTAATAGAGTTAACATGGTTACTGTAACAGTACCTCTACATGAAGATATCAAAGAGCAGTAATAGAGTTAACATAGTTACTGTAACAGGAACTCTACATGAAGTTATCAAAGAGTAGTAATAGAGTTAACATAGTTACTGTAACAGGAACTCTACATGAAATTATCAAATATTAGTAATAGAGTTAACATAGTTACTGTAACAGTACCTCTACATGAAGATATCAAAGATTAGTAATAGAGTTAACATAGTTACTGTAACAATAACTCTACATGAAGATATCATAGAGCAGTAATAGAGTTAACATAGTTACTGTAACAATAACTCTACATGAAGATATCAAAGATTAGTAATAGAGTTAACATAGTTACTGTAACAATAACTCTACATGAAGATATCATAGAGCAGTAATAGAGTTAACATAGTTACTGTAACAATAACTCTACATGAAGATATCATAGAGCAGTAATAGAGTTAACATAGTTACTGTAACAATAACTCTACATGAAGATATCAAAGATTAGTAATAGAGTTAACATAGTTACTGTAACAGTACCTCTACATGAAGATATCAAAGATTAGTAATAGAGTTAACATAGTTACTGTAACAATAACTCTACATGAAGATATCAAAGATTAGTAATAGAGTTAACATAGTTACTGTAACAATAACTCTACATGAAGATATCATAGAGCAGTAATAGAGTTAACATGGTTACTGTAACAATAACTCTACATGAAGATATCAAAGAGCAATAATAGAGTTAACATGGTTACTGTAACAATAACTCTACATGAAGATATCAAAGATTAGTAATAGAGTTAACATAGTTACTGTAACAATAACTCTACATGAAGATATCATAGAGCAGTAATAGAGTTAACATAGTTACTGTAACAATAACTCTACATGAAGATATCACAGATTAGTAATAGAGTTAACATAGTTACTGTAACAGTACCTCTACATGAAGATATCAAAGATTAGTAATAAAGTTAACATAGTTACTGTAACAATAACTCTACATGAAGATATCAAAGATTAGTAATAGAGTTAACATAGTTACTGTAACAGTAACTCTACATGAAGATATCAAAGAGCAGTAATAGAGTTAACATGGTTACTGTAACAGTACCTCTACATGAAGATATCAAAGAGCAGTAATAGAGTTAACATAGTTACTGTAACAGGAACTCTACATGAAGTTATCAAAGAGTAGTAATAGAGTTAACATAGTTACTGTAACAGGAACTCTACATGAAATTATCAAATATTAGTAATAGAGTTAACATAGTTACTGTAACAGTACCTCTACATGAAGATATCAAAGATTAGTAATAGAGTTAACATAGTTACTGTAACAATAACTCTACATGAAGATATCACAGATTAGTAATAGAGTTAACATAGTTACTGTAACAGTACCTCTACATGAAGATATCAAAGATTAGTAATAGAGTTAACATGGTTACTGTAACAATAACTCTACATGAAGATATCAAAGAGCAATAATAGAGTTAACATGGTTACTGTAACAGTAACTCTACATGAAGATATCATAGAGCAGTAATAGAGTTAACATGGTTACTGTAACAATAACTCTACATGAAGATATCAAAGATTAGTAATAGAGTTAACATAGTTACTGTAACAGTACCTCTACATGAAGATATCATAGAGCAGTAATAGAGTTAACATAGTTACTGTAACAATAACTCTGCATGAAGATATCATAGAGCAGTAATAGAGTTAACATGGTTACTGTAACAATAACTCTACATGAAGATATCAAAGAGCAGTAATAGAGTTAACATGGTTACTGTAACAATAACTCTACATGAAGATATCAAAGATTAGTAATAGAGTTAACATAGTTACTGTAACAGTACCTCTACATGAAGATATCATAGAGCAGTAATAGAGTTAACATGGTTACTGTAACAGTACCTCTACATGAAGATATCAAAGAGCAATAATAGAGTTAACATGGTTACTGTAACAATAACTCTACATGAAGATATCAAAGAGCAATAATAGAGTTAACATGGTTACTGTAACAATAACTCTACATGAAAATATCAAAGATTAGTAATAGAGTTAACATAGTTACTGTAACAGTACCTCTACATGAAGATATCATAGAGCAGTAATAGAGTTAACATGGTTACTGTAACAGTACCTCTACATGAAGATATCAAAGAGCAATAATAGAGTTAACATGGTTACTGTAACAATAACTCTACATGAAGATATCAAAGAGCAGTAATAGAGTTAACATAGTTACTGTAACAGTACCTCTACATGAAGATATCATAGAGCAGTAATAGAGTTAACATGGTTACTGTAACAATAACTCTACATGAAGATATCAAAGAGCAGTAATAGAGTTAACATGGTTACTGTAACAATAACTCTACATGAAGATATCAAAGATTAGTAATAGAGTTAACATAGTTACTGTAACAGTACCTCTACATGAAGATATCATAGAGCAGTAATAGAGTTAACATGGTTACTGTAACAGTACCTCTACATGAAGATATCAAAGAGCAATAATAGAGTTAACATGGTTACTGTAACAATAACTCTACATGAAGATATCAAAGAGCAATAATAGAGTTAACATGGTTACTGTAACAATAACTCTACATGAAAATATCAAAGATTAGTAATAGAGTTAACATAGTTACTGTAACAGTACCTCTACATGAAGATATCATAGAGCAGTAATAGAGTTAACATGGTTACTGTAACAGTACCTCTACATGAAGATATCAAAGAGCAATAATAGAGTTAACATGGTTACTGTAACAATACCTCTACATGAAGATATCAAAGAGCAATAATAGAGTTAACATGGTTACTGTAACAATAACTCTACATGAAGATATCAAAGATTAGTAATAGAGTTAACATAGTTACTGTAACAATAACTCTACATGAAGATATCATAGAGCAGTAATAGAGTTAACATGGTTACTGTAACAATAACTCTACATGAAGATATCAAAGAGCAATAATAGAGTTAACATGGTTACTGTAACAATAACTCTACATGAAGATATCAAAAATTAGTAATAGAGTTAACATAGTTACTGTAACAATAACTCTACATGAAGATATCATAGAGCAGTAATAGAGTTAACATAGTTACTGTAACAATAACTCTACATGAAGATATCACAGATTAGTAATAGAGTTAACATAGTTACTGTAACAGTACCTCTACATGAAGATATCAAAGATTAGTAATAAAGTTAACATAGTTACTGTAACAATAACTCTACATGAAGATATCAAAGATTAGTAATAGAGTTAACATAGTTACTGTAACAATAACTCTACATGAAGATATCATAGAGCAGTAATAGAGTTAACATGGTTACTGTAACAATAACTCTACATGAAGATATCAAAGATTAGTAATAGAGTTAACATAGTTACTGTAACAATAACTCTACATGAAGATATCAAAGATTAGTAATAGAGTTAACATAGTTACTGTAACAATAACTCTACATGAAGATATCACAGATTAGTAATAGAGTTAACATAGTTACTGTAACAGTACCTCTACATGAAGATATCAAAGATTAGTAATAGAGTTAACATGGTTACTGTAACAATAACTCTACATGAAGATATCAAAGAGCAGTAATAGAGTTAACATGGTTACTGTAACAATAACTCTACATGAAGATATCACAGATTAGTAATAGAGTTAACATAGTTACTGTAACAGTACCTCTACATGAAGATATCAAAGATTAGTAATAAAGTTAACATAGTTACTGTAACAATAACTCTACATGAAGATATCAAAGATTAGTAATAGAGTTAACATAGTTACTGTAACAGTACCTCTACATGAAGATATCAAAGATTAGTAATAGAGTTAACATGGTTACTGTAACAATAACTCTACATGAAGATATCAAAGAGCAGTAATAGAGTTAACATAGTTACTGTAACAATAACTCTACATGAAGATATCACAGATTAGTAATAGAGTTAACATAGTTACTGTAACAGTACCTCTACATGAAGATATCAAAGATTAGTAATAAAGTTAACATAGTTACTGTAACAATAACTCTACATGAAGATATCAAAGATTAGTAATAGAGTTAACATAGTTACTGTAACAATAACTCTACATGAAGATATCATAGAGCAGTAATAGAGTTAACATGGTTACTGTAACAATAACTCTACATGAAGATATCAAAGATTAGTAATAGAGTTAACATAGTTACTGTAACAATAACTCTACATGAAGATATCAAAGATTAGTAATAGAGTTAACATAGTTACTGTAACAATAACTCTACATGAAGATATCACAGATTAGTAATAGAGTTAACATAGTTACTGTAACAGTACCTCTACATGAAGATATCAAAGATTAGTAATAGAGTTAACATGGTTACTGTAACAATAACTCTACATGAAGATATCAAAGAGCAATAATAGAGTTAACATGGTTACTGTAACAGTAACTCTACATGAAGATATCATAGAGCAGTAATAGAGTTAACATGGTTACTGTAACAATAACTCTACATGAAGATATCAAAGATTAGTAATAGAGTTAACATAGTTACTGTAACAGTACCTCTACATGAAGATATCATAGAGCAGTAATAGAGTTAACATAGTTACTGTAACAATAACTCTGCATGAAGATATCATAGAGCAGTAATAGAGTTAACATGGTTACTGTAACAATAACTCTACATGAAGATATCAAAGAGCAGTAATAGAGTTAACATGGTTACTGTAACAATAACTCTACATGAAGATATCAAAGATTAGTAATAGAGTTAACATAGTTACTGTAACAGTACCTCTACATGAAGATATCATAGAGCAGTAATAGAGTTAACATGGTTACTGTAACAGTACCTCTACATGAAGATATCAAAGAGCAATAATAGAGTTAACATGGTTACTGTAACAATAACTCTACATGAAGATATCAAAGAGCAATAATAGAGTTAACATGGTTACTGTAACAATAACTCTACATGAAGATATCAAAGATTAGTAATAGAGTTAACATAGTTACTGTAACAATAACTCTACATGAAGATATCATAGAGCAGTAATAGAGTTAACATAGTTACTGTAACAATAACTCTACATGAAGATATCATAGAGCAGTAATAGAGTTAACATAGTTACTGTAACAATAACTCTACATGAAGATATCAAAGATTAGTAATAGAGTTAACATAGTTACTGTAACAATAACTCTACATGAAGATATCAAAGATTAGTAATAGAGTTAACATAGTTACTGTAACAATAACTCTACATGAAGATATCACAGATTAGTAATAGAGTTAACATAGTTACTGTAACAGTACCTCTACATGAAGATATCAAAGATTAGTAATAGAGTTAACATGGTTACTGTAACAATAACTCTACATGAAGATATCAAAGAGCAATAATAGAGTTAACATGGTTACTGTAACAGTAACTCTACATGAAGATATCATAGAGCAGTAATAGAGTTAACATGGTTACTGTAACAATAACTCTACATGAAGATATCAAAGATTAGTAATAGAGTTAACATAGTTACTGTAACAGTACCTCTACATGAAGATATCATAGAGCAGTAATAGAGTTAACATAGTTACTGTAACAATAACTCTGCATGAAGATATCATAGAGCAGTAATAGAGTTAACATGGTTACTGTAACAATAACTCTACATGAAGATATCAAAGAGCAGTAATAGAGTTAACATGGTTACTGTAACAATAACTCTACATGAAGATATCAAAGATTAGTAATAGAGTTAACATAGTTACTGTAACAGTACCTCTACATGAAGATATCATAGAGCAGTAATAGAGTTAACATGGTTACTGTAACAGTACCTCTACATGAAGATATCAAAGAGCAATAATAGAGTTAACATGGTTACTGTAACAATAACTCTACATGAAGATATCAAAGAGCAATAATAGAGTTAACATGGTTACTGTAACAATAACTCTACATGAAAATATCAAAGATTAGTAATAGAGTTAACATAGTTACTGTAACAGTACCTCTACATGAAGATATCATAGAGCAGTAATAGAGTTAACATGGTTACTGTAACAGTACCTCTACATGAAGATATCAAAGAGCAATAATAGAGTTAACATGGTTACTGTAACAATAACTCTACATGAAGATATCAAAGAGCAGTAATAGAGTTAACATAGTTACTGTAACAGTACCTCTACATGAAGATATCATAGAGCAGTAATAGAGTTAACATGGTTACTGTAACAGTACCTCTACATGAAGATATCAAAGAGCAACAATAGAGTTAACATGGTTACTGTAACAATAACTCTACATGAAGATATCAAAGAGCAGTAATAGAGTTAACATAGTTACTGTAACAGTACCTCTACATGAAGATATCATAGAGCAGTAATAGAGTTAACATAGTTACTGTAACAATAACTCTGCATGAAGATATCAAAGAGTAGTAATAGAGTTAACATAGTTACTGTAACAGTACCTCTACATGAAGATATCAAAGAGTAGTAATAAAGTTAACATGGTTACTGTAACAATAACTCTACATGAAGATATCAAAGAGTAGTAATAGAGTTAACATAGTTACTGTAACAGTACCTCTACATGAAGATATCATAGAGCAGTAATAGAGTTAACATGGTTACTGTAACAGTACCTCTACATGAAGATATCAGAGAGCAATAATAGAGTTAACATGGTTACTGTAACAATAACTCTACATGAAGATATCAAAGAGCAGTAATAGAGTTAACATAGTTACTGTAACAGTACCTCTACATGAAGATATCATAGAGCAGTAATAGAGTTAACATAGTTACTGTAACAATAACTCTGCATGAAGATATCAAAGAGTAGTAATAGAGTTAACATAGTTACTGTAACAGTACCTCTACATGAAGATATCAAAGAGTAGTAATAAAGTTAACATGGTTACTGTAACAATAACTCTACATGAAGATATCAAAGAGTAGTAATAGAGTTAACATAGTTACTGTAACAGTACCTCTACATGAAGATATCATAGAGTAGTAATAGAGTTAACATGGTTACTGTAACAATAACTCTACATGAAGATATCAAAGAGTAGTAATAAAGTTAACATGGTTACTGTAACAATAACTCTGCATGAAGATATCAAAGAGTAGTAATAGAGTTAACATGGTTACTGTAACAATAACTCTACATGAAGATATCAAAGAGCAGTAATAGAGTTAACATAGTTACTGTAACAATAACTCTGCATGAAGATATCATAGAGCAATAATAAAGTTAACATGGTTACTGTAACAATAACTCTGCATGAAGATATCAAAGAGTAGTAATAGAGTTAACATGGTTACTGTAACAATAACTCTACATGAAGATATCAAAGAGCAGTAATAGAGTTAACATAGTTACTGTAACAATAACTCTACATGAAGATATCAAAGAGTAGTAATAGAGTTAACATAGTTACTGTAACAGTACCTCTACATGAAGATATCAAAGAGCAGTAATAGAGTTAACATAGTTACTGTAACAATAACTCTGCATGAAGATATCATAGAGCAATAATAAAGTTAACATGGTTACTGTAACAGGAACTCTACATGAAGATATCATAGTGCAGTAATAGAGTTAACATAGTTACTGTAACAGTACCTCTACATGAAGAGATTAAAGAGTAGTAATAGAGTTAACATAGTTACTGTAACAATAACTCTACATGAAGATATCAAAGAGTAGTAATAGAGTTAACATGGTTACTGTAACAATAACTCTACATGAAGATATCAAAGATTAGTAATAGAGTTAACATGGTTACTGTAACAGGAACTCTACATGAAGATATCAAAGATTAGTAATAGAGTTAACATGGTTACTGTAACAATAACTCTACATGAAGATATCAAAGATTAGTAATAGAGTTAACATGGTTACTGTAACAGGAACTCTACATGAAGATATCATAGAGCAGTAATAGAGTTAACATGGTTACTGTAACAATAACTCTACATGAAGATATCAAAGATTAGTAATAGAGTTAACATAGTTACTGTAACAATAACTCTACATGAAGATATCAAAGATTAGTAATAGAGTTAACATAGTTACTGTAACAGTACCTCTACATGAAGATATCATAGAGCAGTAATAGAGTTAACATAGTTACTGTAACAATAACTCTGCATGAAGATATCATAGAGCAGTAATAGAGTTAACATGGTTACTGTAACAATAACTCTACATGAAGATATCAAAGAGCAGTAATAGAGTTAACATGGTTACTGTAACAATAACTCTACATGAAGATATCAAAGATTAGTAATAGAGTTAACATAGTTACTGTAACAGTACCTCTACATGAAGATATCATAGAGCAGTAATAGAGTTAACATGGTTACTGTAACAGTACCTCTACATGAAGATATCAAAGAGCAATAATAGAGTTAACATGGTTACTGTAACAATAACTCTACATGAAGATATCAAAGAGCAATAATAGAGTTAACATGGTTACTGTAACAATAACTCTACATGAAAATATCAAAGATTAGTAATAGAGTTAACATAGTTACTGTAACAGTACCTCTACATGAAGATATCATAGAGCAGTAATAGAGTTAACATGGTTACTGTAACAGTACCTCTACATGAAGATATCAAAGAGCAATAATAGAGTTAACATGGTTACTGTAACAATACCTCTACATGAAGATATCAAAGAGCAGTAATAGAGTTAACATAGTTACTGTAACAGGAACTCTACATGAAGATATCAAAGAGCAATAATAGAGTTAACATGGTTACTGTAACAATACCTCTACATGAAGATATCAAAGAGCAGTAATAGAGTTAACATAGTTACTGTAACAGTAACTCTACATGAAGATATCAAAGAGCAGTAATAGAGTTAACATGGTTACTGTAACAGTACCTCTACATGAAGATATCAAAGAGCAGTAATAGAGTTAACATAGTTACTGTAACAGGAACTCTACATGAAGTTATCAAAGAGTAGTAATAGAGTTAACATAGTTACTGTAACAGGAACTCTACATGAAATTATCAAATATTAGTAATAGAGTTAACATAGTTACTGTAACAGTACCTCTACATGAAGATATCAAAGATTAGTAATAGAGTTAACATAGTTACTGTAACAATAACTCTACATGAAGATATCATAGAGCAGTAATAGAGTTAACATAGTTACTGTAACAATAACTCTACATGAAGATATCAAAGATTAGTAATAGAGTTAACATAGTTACTGTAACAATAACTCTACATGAAGATATCATAGAGCAGTAATAGAGTTAACATAGTTACTGTAACAATAACTCTACATGAAGATATCATAGAGCAGTAATAGAGTTAACATAGTTACTGTAACAATAACTCTACATGAAGATATCAAAGATTAGTAATAGAGTTAACATAGTTACTGTAACAGTACCTCTACATGAAGATATCAAAGATTAGTAATAGAGTTAACATAGTTACTGTAACAATAACTCTACATGAAGATATCAAAGATTAGTAATAGAGTTAACATAGTTACTGTAACAATAACTCTACATGAAGATATCATAGAGCAGTAATAGAGTTAACATAGTTACTGTAACAATAACTCTACATGAAGATATCATAGAGCAGTAATAGAGTTAACATAGTTACTGTAACAATAACTCTACATGAAGATATCAAAGATTAGTAATAGAGTTAACATAGTTACTGTAACAATAACTCTACATGAAGATATCAAAGATTAGTAATAGAGTTAACATAGTTACTGTAACAATAACTCTACATGAAGATATCAAAGAGCAGTAATAGAGTTAACATAGTTACTGTAACAATAACTCTACATGAAGATATCACAGATTAGTAATAGAGTTAACATAGTTACTGTAACAATAACTCTACATGAAGATATCAAAGATTAGTAATAGAGTTAACATAGTTACTGTAACAATAACTCTACATGAAGATATCAAAGAGCAGTAATAGAGTTAACATAGTTACTGTAACAATAACTCTACATGAAGATATCACAGATTAGTAATAGAGTTAACATAGTTACTGTAACAGTACCTCTACATGAAGATATCAAAGATTAGTAATAAAGTTAACATAGTTACTGCAACAATAACTCTACATGAAGATATCAAAGATTAGTAATAGAGTTAACATAGTTACTGTAACAATAACTCTACATGAAGATATCATAGAGCAGTAATAGAGTTAACATGGTTACTGTAACAATAACTCTACATGAAGATATCAAAGATTAGTAATAGAGTTAACATAGTTACTGTAACAATAACTCTACATGAAGATATCAAAGATTAGTAATAGAGTTAACATAGTTACTGTAACAATAACTCTACATGAAGATATCACAGATTAGTAATAGAGTTAACATAGTTACTGTAACAGTACCTCTACATGAAGATATCAAAGATTAGTAATAGAGTTAACATGGTTACTGTAACAATAACTCTACATGAAGATATCAAAGAGCAATAATAGAGTTAACATGGTTACTGTAACAGTAACTCTACATGAAGATATCATAGAGCAGTAATAGAGTTAACATGGTTACTGTAACAATAACTCTACATGAAGATATCAAAGATTAGTAATAGAGTTAACATAGTTACTGTAACAGTACCTCTACATGAAGATATCATAGAGCAGTAATAGAGTTAACATAGTTACTGTAACAATAACTCTGCATGAAGATATCATAGAGCAGTAATAGAGTTAACATGGTTACTGTAACAATAACTCTACATGAAGATATCAAAGAGCAGTAATAGAGTTAACATGGTTACTGTAACAATAACTCTACATGAAGATATCAAAGATTAGTAATAGAGTTAACATAGTTACTGTAACAGTACCTCTACATGAAGATATCATAGAGCAGTAATAGAGTTAACATGGTTACTGTAACAGTACCTCTACATGAAGATATCAAAGAGCAATAATAGAGTTAACATGGTTACTGTAACAATAACTCTACATGAAGATATCAAAGAGCAATAATAGAGTTAACATGGTTACTGTAACAATAACTCTACATGAAGATATCAAAGATTAGTAATAGAGTTAACATAGTTACTGTAACAATAACTCTACATGAAGATATCATAGAGCAGTAATAGAGTTAACATAGTTACTGTAACAATAACTCTACATGAAGATATCATAGAGCAGTAATAGAGTTAACATAGTTACTGTAACAATAACTCTACATGAAGATATCAAAGATTAGTAATAGAGTTAACATAGTTACTGTAACAATAACTCTACATGAAGATATCAAAGATTAGTAATAGAGTTAACATAGTTACTGTAACAATAACTCTACATGAAGATATCACAGATTAGTAATAGAGTTAACATAGTTACTGTAACAGTACCTCTACATGAAGATATCAAAGATTAGTAATAGAGTTAACATGGTTACTGTAACAATAACTCTACATGAAGATATCAAAGAGCAATAATAGAGTTAACATGGTTACTGTAACAGTAACTCTACATGAAGATATCATAGAGCAGTAATAGAGTTAACATGGTTACTGTAACAATAACTCTACATGAAGATATCAAAGATTAGTAATAGAGTTAACATAGTTACTGTAACAGTACCTCTACATGAAGATATCATAGAGCAGTAATAGAGTTAACATAGTTACTGTAACAATAACTCTGCATGAAGATATCATAGAGCAGTAATAGAGTTAACATGGTTACTGTAACAATAACTCTACATGAAGATATCAAAGAGCAGTAATAGAGTTAACATGGTTACTGTAACAATAACTCTACATGAAGATATCAAAGATTAGTAATAGAGTTAACATAGTTACTGTAACAGTACCTCTACATGAAGATATCATAGAGCAGTAATAGAGTTAACATGGTTACTGTAACAGTACCTCTACATGAAGATATCAAAGAGCAATAATAGAGTTAACATGGTTACTGTAACAATAACTCTACATGAAGATATCAAAGAGCAATAATAGAGTTAACATGGTTACTGTAACAATAACTCTACATGAAAATATCAAAGATTAGTAATAGAGTTAACATAGTTACTGTAACAGTACCTCTACATGAAGATATCATAGAGCAGTAATAGAGTTAACATGGTTACTGTAACAGTACCTCTACATGAAGATATCAAAGAGCAATAATAGAGTTAACATGGTTACTGTAACAATAACTCTACATGAAGATATCAAAGAGCAGTAATAGAGTTAACATAGTTACTGTAACAGTACCTCTACATGAAGATATCATAGAGCAGTAATAGAGTTAACATAGTTACTGTAACAATAACTCTGCATGAAGATATCAAAGAGTAGTAATAGAGTTAACATAGTTACTGTAACAGTACCTCTACATGAAGATATCAAAGAGTAGTAATAAAGTTAACATGGTTACTGTAACAATAACTCTACATGAAGATATCAAAGAGTAGTAATAGAGTTAACATAGTTACTGTAACAGTACCTCTACATGAAGATATCATAGAGTAGTAATAGAGTTAACATGGTTACTGTAACAATAACTCTACATGAAGATATCAAAGAGTAGTAATAAAGTTAACATGGTTACTGTAACAATAACTCTGCATGAAGATATCAAAGAGTAGTAATAGAGTTAACATGGTTACTGTAACAATAACTCTACATGAAGATATCAAAGAGCAGTAATAGAGTTAACATAGTTACTGTAACAATAACTCTGCATGAAGATATCATAGAGCAATAATAAAGTTAACATGGTTACTGTAACAATAACTCTGCATGAAGATATCAAAGAGTAGTAATAGAGTTAACATGGTTACTGTAACAATAACTCTACATGAAGATATCAAAGAGCAGTAATAGAGTTAACATAGTTACTGTAACAATAACTCTACATGAAGATATCAAAGAGTAGTAATAGAGTTAACATAGTTACTGTAACAGTACCTCTACATGAAGATATCAAAGAGCAGTAATAGAGTTAACATAGTTACTGTAACAATAACTCTGCATGAAGATATCATAGAGCAATAATAAAGTTAACATGGTTACTGTAACAGGAACTCTACATGAAGATATCATAGTGCAGTAATAGAGTTAACATAGTTACTGTAACAGTACCTCTACATGAAGAGATTAAAGAGTAGTAATAGAGTTAACATAGTTACTGTAACAATAACTCTACATGAAGATATCAAAGAGTAGTAATAGAGTTAACATGGTTACTGTAACAATAACTCTACATGAAGATATCAAAGATTAGTAATAGAGTTAACATGGTTACTGTAACAGGAACTCTACATGAAGATATCAAAGATTAGTAATAGAGTTAACATGGTTACTGTAACAATAACTCTACATGAAGATATCAAAGATTAGTAATAGAGTTAACATGGTTACTGTAACAGGAACTCTACATGAAGATATCATAGAGCAGTAATAGAGTTAACATGGTTACTGTAACAATAACTCTACATGAAGATATCAAAGATTAGTAATAGAGTTAACATAGTTACTGTAACAATAACTCTACATGAAGATATCAAAGATTAGTAATAGAGTTAACATAGTTACTGTAACAGTACCTCTACATGAAGATATCATAGAGCAGTAATAGAGTTAACATAGTTACTGTAACAATAACTCTGCATGAAGATATCATAGAGCAGTAATAGAGTTAACATGGTTACTGTAACAATAACTCTACATGAAGATATCAAAGAGCAGTAATAGAGTTAACATGGTTACTGTAACAATAACTCTACATGAAGATATCAAAGATTAGTAATAGAGTTAACATAGTTACTGTAACAGTACCTCTACATGAAGATATCATAGAGCAGTAATAGAGTTAACATGGTTACTGTAACAGTACCTCTACATGAAGATATCAAAGAGCAATAATAGAGTTAACATGGTTACTGTAACAATAACTCTACATGAAGATATCAAAGAGCAATAATAGAGTTAACATGGTTACTGTAACAATAACTCTACATGAAAATATCAAAGATTAGTAATAGAGTTAACATAGTTACTGTAACAGTACCTCTACATGAAGATATCATAGAGCAGTAATAGAGTTAACATGGTTACTGTAACAGTACCTCTACATGAAGATATCAAAGAGCAATAATAGAGTTAACATGGTTACTGTAACAATACCTCTACATGAAGATATCAAAGAGCAGTAATAGAGTTAACATAGTTACTGTAACAGGAACTCTACATGAAGATATCAAAGAGCAATAATAGAGTTAACATGGTTACTGTAACAATACCTCTACATGAAGATATCAAAGAGCAGTAATAGAGTTAACATAGTTACTGTAACAGTAACTCTACATGAAGATATCAAAGAGCAGTAATAGAGTTAACATGGTTACTGTAACAGTACCTCTACATGAAGATATCAAAGAGCAGTAATAGAGTTAACATAGTTACTGTAACAGGAACTCTACATGAAGTTATCAAAGAGTAGTAATAGAGTTAACATAGTTACTGTAACAGGAACTCTACATGAAATTATCAAATATTAGTAATAGAGTTAACATAGTTACTGTAACAGTACCTCTACATGAAGATATCAAAGATTAGTAATAGAGTTAACATAGTTACTGTAACAATAACTCTACATGAAGATATCATAGAGCAGTAATAGAGTTAACATAGTTACTGTAACAATAACTCTACATGAAGATATCAAAGATTAGTAATAGAGTTAACATAGTTACTGTAACAATAACTCTACATGAAGATATCATAGAGCAGTAATAGAGTTAACATAGTTACTGTAACAATAACTCTACATGAAGATATCATAGAGCAGTAATAGAGTTAACATAGTTACTGTAACAATAACTCTACATGAAGATATCAAAGATTAGTAATAGAGTTAACATAGTTACTGTAACAGTACCTCTACATGAAGATATCAAAGATTAGTAATAGAGTTAACATAGTTACTGTAACAATAACTCTACATGAAGATATCAAAGATTAGTAATAGAGTTAACATAGTTACTGTAACAATAACTCTACATGAAGATATCATAGAGCAGTAATAGAGTTAACATAGTTACTGTAACAATAACTCTACATGAAGATATCATAGAGCAGTAATAGAGTTAACATAGTTACTGTAACAATAACTCTACATGAAGATATCAAAGATTAGTAATAGAGTTAACATAGTTACTGTAACAATAACTCTACATGAAGATATCAAAGATTAGTAATAGAGTTAACATAGTTACTGTAACAATAACTCTACATGAAGATATCAAAGAGCAGTAATAGAGTTAACATAGTTACTGTAACAATAACTCTACATGAAGATATCACAGATTAGTAATAGAGTTAACATAGTTACTGTAACAATAACTCTACATGAAGATATCAAAGATTAGTAATAGAGTTAACATAGTTACTGTAACAATAACTCTACATGAAGATATCAAAGAGCAGTAATAGAGTTAACATAGTTACTGTAACAATAACTCTACATGAAGATATCACAGATTAGTAATAGAGTTAACATAGTTACTGTAACAGTACCTCTACATGAAGATATCAAAGATTAGTAATAAAGTTAACATAGTTACTGTAACAATAACTCTACATGAAGATATCAAAGATTAGTAATAGAGTTAACATAGTTACTGTAACAATAACTCTACATGAAGATATCATAGAGCAGTAATAGAGTTAACATGGTTACTGTAACAATAACTCTACATGAAGATATCAAAGATTAGTAATAGAGTTAACATAGTTACTGTAACAGTACCTCTACATGAAGATATCAAAGAGCAGTAATAGAGTTAACATGGTTACTGTAACAGTACCTCTACATGAAGATATCAAAGAGCAATAATAGAGTTAACATGGTTACTGTAACAATACCTCTACATGAAGATATCAAAGAGCAGTAATAGAGTTAACATAGTTACTGTAACAGTAACTCTACATGAAGATATCAAAGAGCAGTAATAGAGTTAACATGGTTACTGTAACAGTACTTCTACATGAAGATATCAAAGAGCAGTAATAGAGTTAACATAGTTACTGTAACAGTACCTCTACATGAAGATATCAAAGAGCAGTAATAGAGTTAACATGGTTACTGTAACAGTACCTCTACATGAAGATATCAAAGAGCAGTAATAGAGTTAACATAGTTACTGTAACAGTACCTCTACATGAAGATATCAAA
Source organism: Watersipora subatra (assembly GCF_963576615.1). Lineage (NCBI taxonomy): Eukaryota > Metazoa > Bryozoa > Gymnolaemata > Cheilostomatida > Watersiporidae > Watersipora > Watersipora subatra. Next base: position 14,381,499 of record NC_088709.1, read on the forward strand.
GAGCAATAATAGAGTTAACATGGTTACTGTAACAATACCTCTACATGAAGATATCAAAGAGCAGTAATAGAGTTAACATAGTTACTGTAACAGTAACTCTACATGAAGATATCAAAGAGCAGTAATAGAGTTAACATGGTTACTGTAACAGTACCTCTACATGAAGATATCAAAGAGCAGTAATAGAGTTAACATAGTTACTGTAACAGGAACTCTACATGAAGATATCAAAGAGCAATAATAGAGTTAACATGGTTACTGTAACAATACCTCTACATGAAGATATCAAAGAGCAGTAATAGAGTTAACATAGTTACTGTAACAGTAACTCTACATGAAGATATCAAAGAGCAGTAATAGAGTTAACATGGTTACTGTAACAATAACTCTACATGAAGATATCAAAGAGCAATAATAGAGTTAACATGGTTACTGTAACAATACCTCTACATGAAGATATCAAAGAGCAGTAATAGAGTTAACATAGTTACTGTAACAGGAACTCTACATGAAGATATCAAAGAGCAATAATAGAGTTAACATGGTTACTGTAACAATACCTCTACATGAAGATATCAAAGAGCAGTAATAGAGTTAACATAGTTACTGTAACAGTAACTCTACATGAAGATATCAAAGAGCAGTAATAGAGTTAACATGGTTACTGTAACAGTACCTCTACATGAAGATATCAAAGAGCAGTAATAGAGTTAACATAGTTACTGTAACAGGAACTCTACATGAAGTTATCAAAGAGTAGTAATAGAGTTAACATAGTTACTGTAACAGGAACTCTACATGAAATTATCAAATATTAGTAATAGAGTTAACATAGTTACTGTAACAGTACCTCTACATGAAGATATCAAAGATTAGTAATAGAGTTAACATAGTTACTGTAACAATAACTCTACATGAAGATATCATAGAGCAGTAATAGAGTTAACATAGTTACTGTAACAATAACTCTACATGAAGATATCAAAGATTAGTAATAGAGTTAACATAGTTACTGTAACAATAACTCTACATGAAGATATCATAGAGCAGTAATAGAGTTAACATAGTTACTGTAACAATAACTCTACATGAAGATATCATAGAGCAGTAATAGAGTTAACATAGTTACTGTAACAATAACTCTACATGAAGATATCAAAGATTAGTAATAGAGTTAACATAGTTACTGTAACAGTACCTCTACATGAAGATATCAAAGATTAGTAATAGAGTTAACATAGTTACTGTAACAATAACTCTACATGAAGATATCAAAGATTAGTAATAGAGTTAACATAGTTACTGTAACAATAACTCTACATGAAGATATCATAGAGCAGTAATAGAGTTAACATAGTTACTGTAACAATAACTCTACATGAAGATATCATAGAGCAGTAATAGAGTTAACATAGTTACTGTAACAATAACTCTACATGAAGATATCAAAGATTAGTAATAGAGTTAACATAGTTACTGTAACAATAACTCTACATGAAGATATCAAAGATTAGTAATAGAGTTAACATAGTTACTGTAACAATAACTCTACATGAAGATATCAAAGAGCAGTAATAGAGTTAACATAGTTACTGTAACAATAACTCTACATGAAGATATCACAGATTAGTAATAGAGTTAACATAGTTACTGTAACAATAACTCTACATGAAGATATCAAAGATTAGTAATAGAGTTAACATAGTTACTGTAACAATAACTCTACATGAAGATATCAAAGAGCAGTAATAGAGTTAACATAGTTACTGTAACAATAACTCTACATGAAGATATCACAGATTAGTAATAGAGTTAACATAGTTACTGTAACAGTACCTCTACATGAAGATATCAAAGATTAGTAATAAAGTTAACATAGTTACTGTAACAATAACTCTACATGAAGATATCAAAGATTAGTAATAGAGTTAACATAGTTACTGTAACAATAACTCTACATGAAGATATCATAGAGCAGTAATAGAGTTAACATAGTTACTGTAACAATAACTCTACATGAAGATATCATAGAGCAGTAATAGAGTTAACATAGTTACTGTAACAATAACTCTACATGAAGATATCAAAGATTAGTAATAGAGTTAACATAGTTACTGTAACAGTACCTCTACATGAAGATATCAAAGATTAGTAATAGAGTTAACATAGTTACTGTAACAATAACTCTACATGAAGATATCAAAGATTAGTAATAGAGTTAACATAGTTACTGTAACAATAACTCTACATGAAGATATCATAGAGCAGTAATAGAGTTAACATAGTTACTGTAACAATAACTCTACATGAAGATATCATAGAGCAGTAATAGAGTTAACATAGTTACTGTAACAATAACTCTACATGAAGATATCAAAGATTAGTAATAGAGTTAACATAGTTACTGTAACAATAACTCTACATGAAGATATCAAAGATTAGTAATAGAGCTAACATAGTTACTGTAACAATAACTCTACATGAAGATATCACAGATTAGTAATAGAGTTAACATAGTTACTGTAACAGTACCTCTACATGAAGATATCAAAGATTAGTAATAGAGTTAACATGGTTACTGTAACAATAACTCTACATGAAGATATCAAAGAGCAATAATAGAGTTAACATGGTTACTGTAACAGTAACTCTACATGAAGATATCATAGAGCAGTAATAGAGTTAACATGGTTACTGTAACAATAACTCTACATGAAGATATCAAAGATTAGTAATAGAGTTAACATAGTTACTGTAACAGTACCTCTACATGAAGATATCATAGAGCAGTAATAGAGTTAACATAGTTACTGTAACAATAACTCTGCATGAAGATATCATAGAGCAGTAATAGAGTTAACATGGTTACTGTAACAATAACTCTACATGAAGATATCAAAGAGCAGTAATAGAGTTAACATGGTTACTGTAACAATAACTCTACATGAAGATATCAAAGATTAGTAATAGAGTTAACATAGTTACTGTAACAGTACCTCTACATGAAGATATCATAGAGCAGTAATAGAGTTAACATGGTTACTGTAACAGTACCTCTACATGAAGATATCAAAGAGCAATAATAGAGTTAACATGGTTACTGTAACAATAACTCTACATGAAGATATCAAAGAGCAATAATAGAGTTAACATGGTTACTGTAACAATAACTCTACATGAAAATATCAAAGATTAGTAATAGAGTTAACATAGTTACTGTAACAGTACCTCTACATGAAGATATCATAGAGCAGTAATAGAGTTAACATGGTTACTGTAACAGTACCTCTACATGAAGATATCAAAGAGCAATAATAGAGTTAACATGGTTACTGTAACAATAACTCTACATGAAGATATCAAAGAGCAGTAATAGAGTTAACATAGTTACTGTAACAGTACCTCTACATGAAGATATCATAGAGCAGTAATAGAGTTAACATAGTTACTGTAACAATAACTCTGCATGAAGATATCAAAGAGTAGTAATAGAGTTAACATAGTTACTGTAACAGTACCTCTACATGAAGATATCAAAGAGTAGTAATAAAGTTAACATGGTTACTGTAACAATAACTCTACATGAAGATATCAAAGAGTAGTAATAGAGTTAACATAGTTACTGTAACAGTACCTCTACATGAAGATATCATAGAGTAGTAATAGAGTTAACATGGTTACTGTAACAATAACTCTACATGAAGATATCAAAGAGTAGTAATAAAGTTAACATGGTTACTGTAACAATAACTCTGCATGAAGATATCAAAGAGTAGTAATAGAGTTAACATGGTTACTGTAACAATAACTCTACATGAAGATATCAAAGAGCAGTAATAGAGTTAACATAGTTACTGTAACAATAACTCTGCATGAAGATATCATAGAGCAATAATAAAGTTAACATGGTTACTGTAACAATAACTCTGCATGAAGATATCAAAGAGTCGTAATAGAGTTAACATGGTTACTGTAACAATAACTCTACATGAAGATATCAAAGAGCAGTAATAGAGTTAACATAGTTACTGTAACAATAACTCTACATGAAGATATCAAAGAGTAGTAATAGAGTTAACATAGTTACTGTAACAGTACCTCTACATGAAGATATCAAAGAGCAGTAATAGAGTTAACATAGTTACTGTAACAATAACTCTGCATGAAGATATCATAGAGCAATAATAAAGTTAACATGGTTACTGTAACAGGAACTCTACATGAAGATATCATAGTGCAGTAATAGAGTTAACATAGTTACTGTAACAGTACCTCTACATGAAGAGATTAAAGAGTAGTAATAGAGTTAACATAGTTACTGTAACAATAACTCTACATGAAGATATCAAAGAGTAGTAATAGAGTTAACATGGTTACTGTAACAATAACTCTACATGAAGATATCAAAGATTAGTAATAGAGTTAACATGGTTACTGTAACAGGAACTCTACATGAAGATATCAAAGATTAGTAATAGAGTTAACATGGTTACTGTAACAATAACTCTACATGAAGATATCAAAGATTAGTAATAGAGTTAACATGGTTACTGTAACAGGAACTCTACATGAAGATATCATAGAGCAGTAATAGAGTTAACATGGTTACTGTAACAATAACTCTACATGAAGATATCAAAGATTAGTAATAGAGTTAACATAGTTACTGTAACAATAACTCTACATGAAGATATCAAAGATTAGTAATAGAGTTAACATAGTTACTGTAACAGTACCTCTACATGAAGATATCATAGAGCAGTAATAGAGTTAACATGGTTACTGTAACAATAACTCTACATGAAGATATCAAAGAGCAGTAATAGAGTTAACATGGTTACTGTAACAATAACTCTACATGAAGATATCAAAGATTAGTAATAGAGTTAACATAGTTACTGTAACAGTACCTCTACATGAAGATATCATAGAGCAGTAATAGAGTTAACATGGTTACTGTAACAGTACCTCTACATGAAGATATCAAAGAGCAATAATAGAGTTAACATGGTTACTGTAACAATAACTCTACATGAAGATATCAAAGAGCAATAATAGAGTTAACATGGTTACTGTAACAATAACTCTACATGAAAATATCAAAGATTAGTAATAGAGTTAACATAGTTACTGTAACAGTACCTCTACATGAAGATATCATAGAGCAGTAATAGAGTTAACATGGTTACTGTAACAGTACCTCTACATGAAGATATCAAAGAGCAATAATAGAGTTAACATGGTTACTGTAACAATAACTCTACATGAAGATATCAAAGAGCAGTAATAGAGTTAACATAGTTACTGTAACAGTACCTCTACATGAAGATATCATAGAGCAGTAATAGAGTTAACATAGTTACTGTAACAATAACTCTGCATGAAGATATCAAAGAGTAGTAATAGAGTTAACATAGTTACTGTAACAGTACCTCTACATGAAGATATCAAAGAGTAGTAATAAAGTTAACATGGTTACTGTAACAATAACTCTACATGAAGATATCAAAGAGTAGTAATAGAGTTAACATAGTTACTGTAACAGTACCTCTACATGAAGATATCATAGAGTAGTAATAGAGTTAACATGGTTACTGTAACAATAACTCTACATGAAGATATCAAAGAGTAGTAATAAAGTTAATATGGTTACTGTAACAATAACTCTGCATGAAGATATCAAAGAGTAGTAATAGAGTTAACATGGTTACTGTAACAATAACTCTACATGAAGATATCAAAGAGCAGTAATAGAGTTAACATAGTTACTGTAACAATAACTCTGCATGAAGATATCATAGAGCAATAATAAAGTTAACATGGTTACTGTAACAATAACTCTGCATGAAGATATCAAAGAGTAGTAATAGAGTTAACATGGTTACTGTAACAATAACTCTACATGAAGATATCAAAGAGCAGTAATAGAGTTAACATAGTTACTGTAACAATAACTCTACATGAAGATATCAAAGAGTAGTAATAGAGTTAACATAGTTACTGTAACAGTACCTCTACATGAAGATATCAAAGAGCAGTAATAGAGTTAACATAGTTACTGTAACAATAACTCTGCATGAAGATATCATAGAGCAATAATAAAGTTAACATGGTTACTGTAACAGGAACTCTACATGAAGATATCATAGTGCAGTAATAGAGTTAACATAGTTACTGTAACAGTACCTCTACATGAAGATATTAAAGAGTAGTAATAGAGTTAACATAGTTACTGTAACAATAACTCTACATGAAGATATCAAAGAGTAGTAATAGAGTTAACATGGTTACTGTAACAATAACTCTACATGAAGATATCAAAGATTAGTAATAGAGTTAACATGGTTACTGTAACAGGAACTCTACATGAAGATATCAAAGATTAGTAATAGAGTTAACATGGTTACTGTAACAATAACTCTACATGAAGATATCAAAGATTAGTAATAGAGTTAACATGGTTACTGTAACAGGAACTCTACATGAAGATATCAAAGATTAGTAATAGAGTTAACATGGTTACTGTAACAATAACTCTACATGAAGATATCAAAGATTAGTAATAGAGTTAACATGGTTACTGTAACAATAACTCTACATGAAGATATCATAGAGCAGTAATAGAGTTAACATAGTTACTGTAACAATACCTCTACATGAAGATATCATAGAGCAGTAATAGAGTTAACATAGTTACTGTAACAGTACCTCTACATGAAGATATCATAGTGCAGTAATAGAGTTAACATAGTTACTGTAACAGTACCTCTACATGAAGATATTAAAGAGTAGTAATAGAGTTAACATAGTTACTGTAACAATAACTCTACATGAAGATATCAAAGATTAGTAATAGAGTTAACATAGTTACTGTAACAATAACTCTACATGAAGATATCATAGAGCAGTAATAGAGTTAACATAGTTACTGTAACAATAACTCTACATGAAGATATCATAGAGCAGTACTAGAGTTAACATAGTTACTGTAACAATAACTCTACATGAAGATATCAAAGATTAGTAATAGAGTTAACATAGTTACTGTAACAGTACCTCTACATGAAGATATCAAAGATTAGTAATAGAGTTAACATAGTTACTGTAACAATAACTCTACATGAAGATATCAAAGATTAGTAATAGAGTTAACATAGTTACTGTAACAATAACTCTACATGAAGATATCATAGAGCAGTAATAGAGTTAACATAGTTACTGTAACAATAACTCTACATGAAGATATCATAGAGCAGTAATAGAGTTAACATAGTTACTGTAACAATAACTCTACATGAAGATATCAAAGATTAGTAATAGAGTTAACATAGTTACTGTAACAATACCTCTACATGAAGATATCAAAGATTAGTAATAGAGTTAACATAGTTACTGTAACAATAACTCTACATGAAGATATCAAAGAGCAGTAATAGAGTTAACATAGTTACTGTAACAATAACTCTACATGAAGATATCACAGATTAGTAATAGAGTTAACATAGTTACTGTAACAATAACTCTACATGAAGATATCAAAGATTAGTAATAGAGTTAACATAGTTACTGTAACAATAACTCTACATGAAGATATCAAAGAGCAGTAATAGAGTTAACATAGTTACTGTAACAATAACTCTACATGAAGATATCACAGATTAGTAATAGAGTTAACATAGTTACTGTAACAGTACCTCTACATGAAGATATCAAAGATTAGTAATAAAGTTAACATAGTTACTGTAACAATAACTCTACATGAAGATATCAAAGATTAGTAATAGAGTTAACATAGTTACTGTAACAATAACTCTACATGAAGATATCATAGAGCAGTAATAGAGTTAACATAGTTACTGTAACAATAACTCTACATGAAGATATCATAGAGCAGTAATAGAGTTAACATAGTTACTGTAACAATAACTCTACATGAAGATATCAAAGATTAGTAATAGAGTTAACATAGTTACTGTAACAGTACCTCTACATGAAGATATCAAAGATTAGTAATAGAGTTAACATAGTTACTGTAACAATAACTCTACATGAAGATATCAAAGATTAGTAATAGAGTTAACATAGTTACTGTAACAATAACTCTACATGAAGATATCATAGAGCAGTAATAGAGTTAACATAGTTACTGTAACAATAACTCTACATGAAGATATCATAGAGCAGTAATAGAGTTAACATAGTTACTGTAACAATAACTCTACATGAAGATATCAAAGATTAGTAATAGAGTTAACATAGTTACTGTAACAATAACTCTACATGAAGATATCAAAGATTAGTAATAGAGTTAACATAGTTACTGTAACAATAACTCTACATGAAGATATCACAGATTAGTAATAGAGTTAACATAGTTACTGTAACAGTACCTCTACATGAAGATATCAAAGATTAGTAATAGAGTTAACATGGTTACTGTAACAATAACTCTACATGAAGATATCAAAGAGCAATAATAGAGTTAACATGGTTACTGTAACAGTAACTCTACATGAAGATATCATAGAGCAGTAATAGAGTTAACATGGTTACTGTAACAATAACTCTACATGAAGATATCAAAGATTAGTAATAGAGTTAACATAGTTACTGTAACAGTACCTCTACATGAAGATATCATAGAGCAGTAATAGAGTTAACATAGTTACTGTAACAATAACTCTGCATGAAGATATCATAGAGCAGTAATAGAGTTAACATGGTTACTGTAACAATAACTCTACATGAAGATATCAAAGAGCAGTAATAGAGTTAACATGGTTACTGTAACAATAACTCTACATGAAGATATCAAAGAGCAGTAATAGAGTTAACATGGTTACTGTAACAATAACTCTACATGAAAATATCAAAGATTAGTAATAGAGTTAACATAGTTACTGTAACAATAACTCTACATGAAGATATCAAAGATTAGTAATAGAGTTAACATAGTTACTGTAACAGTACCTCTACATGAAGATATCATAGAGCAGTAATAGAGTTAACATAGTTACTGTAACAATAACTCTGCATGAAGATATCATAGAGCAGTAATAGAGTTAACATGGTTACTGTAACAATAACTCTACATGAAGATATCAAAGAGCAGTAATAGAGTTAACATGGTTACTGTAACAATAACTCTACATGAAGATATCAAAGATTAGTAATAGAGTTAACATAGTTACTGTAACAGTACCTCTACATGAAGATATCATAGAGCAGTAATAGAGTTAACATGGTTACTGTAACAGTACCTCTACATGAAGATATCAAAGAGCAATAATAGAGTTAACATGGTTACTGTAACAATAACTCTACATGAAGATATCAAAGAGCAATAATAGAGTTAACATGGTTACTGTAACAATAACTCTACATGAAAATATCAAAGATTAGTAATAGAGTTAACATAGTTACTGTAACAGTACCTCTACATGAAGATATCATAGAGCAGTAATAGAGTTAACATGGTTACTGTAACAGTACCTCTACATGAAGATATCAAAGAGCAATAATAGAGTTAACATGGTTACTGTAACAATAACTCTACATGAAGATATCAAAGAGCAGTAATAGAGTTAACATAGTTACTGTAACAGTACCTCTACATGAAGATATCATAGAGCAGTAATAGAGTTAACATAGTTACTGTAACAATAACTCTGCATGAAGATATCAAAGAGTAGTAATAGAGTTAACATAGTTACTGTAACAGTACCTCTACATGAAGATATCAAAGAGTAGTAATAAAGTTAACATGGTTACTGTAACAATAACTCTACATGAAGATATCAAAGAGTAGTAATAGAGTTAACATAGTTACTGTAACAGTACCTCTACATGAAGATATCATAGAGTAGTAATAGAGTTAACATGGTTACTGTAACAATAACTCTACATGAAGATATCAAAGAGTAGTAATAAAGTTAATATGGTTACTGTAACAATAACTCTGCATGAAGATATCAAAGAGTAGTAATAGAGTTAACATGGTTACTGTAACAATAACTCTACATGAAGATATCAAAGAGCAGTAATAGAGTTAACATAGTTACTGTAACAATAACTCTGCATGAAGATATCATAGAGCAATAATAAAGTTAACATGGTTACTGTAACAATAACTCTGCATGAAGATATCAAAGAGTAGTAATAGAGTTAACATGGTTACTGTAACAATAACTCTACATGAAGATATCAAAGAGCAGTAATAGAGTTAACATAGTTACTGTAACAATAACTCTACATGAAGATATCAAAGAGTAGTAATAGAGTTAACATAGTTACTGTAACAGTACCTCTACATGAAGATATCAAAGAGCAGTAATAGAGTTAACATAGTTACTGTAACAATAACTCTGCATGAAGATATCATAGAGCAATAATAAAGTTAACATGGTTACTGTAACAGGAACTCTACATGAAGATATCATAGTGCAGTAATAGAGTTAACATAGTTACTGTAACAGTACCTCTACATGAAGATATTAAAGAGTAGTAATAGAGTTAACATAGTTACTGTAACAATAACTCTACATGAAGATATCAAAGAGTAGTAATAGAGTTAACATGGTTACTGTAACAATAACTCTACATGAAGATATCAAAGATTAGTAATAGAGTTAACATGGTTACTGTAACAGGAACTCTACATGAAGATATCAAAGATTAGTAATAGAGTTAACATGGTTACTGTAACAATAACTCTACATGAAGATATCAAAGATTAGTAATAGAGTTAACATGGTTACTGTAACAGGAACTCTACATGAAGATATCAAAGATTAGTAATAGAGTTAACATGGTTACTGTAACAATAACTCTACATGAAGATATCAAAGATTAGTAATAGAGTTAACATGGTTACTGTAACAATAACTCTACATGAAGATATCATAGAGCAGTAATAGAGTTAACATAGTTACTGTAACAATACCTCTACATGAAGATATCATAGAGCAGTAATAGAGTTAACATAGTTACTGTAACAGTACCTCTACATGAAGATATCATAGTGCAGTAATAGAGTTAACATAGTTACTGTAACAGTACCTCTACATGAAGATATTAAAGAGTAGTAATAGAGTTAACATAGTTACTGTAACAATAACTCTACATGAAGATATCAAAGAGTAGTAATAGAGTTAACATAGTTACTGTAACAGTACCTCTACATGAAGATATCATAGAGCAGTAATAGAGTTAACATAGTTACTGTAACAATAACTCTACATGAAGATATCAAAGAGTAGTAATAGCGTTAACATGGTTACTGTAACAATTATAAACAAAAGCTGCCTATACAAATTAATGATTAATAACCTCAATGTATTTGTGGGGTGGTATGATTGTGGTGCGAGAAGGCTGTGTCGAAGCCCTTCTTCTACTTGGTGCAGACTGAGCTCTCCTTGTAAGCCCCTGAGGCTTCTACAAACAAGAGTGTAGACAGAAATGTTTTAATTAAAACAAACATGGAAAGTTCTAAGACTATTAAACGGTGAAAAATGCTACTCTGCTAATTTAGGCACAGAACTAAGCTCTCTAGGAAGCAAAGAGCTTAGTATCTCTAACAAGTACAGGCAGTTAGATCTCTAAATATGCAATTAATTTGTTGCAGGATTTACTTTGTATGTCCAAGCTGTCATATGTTCTTATAGGAGTACACTGTACTCATATACACTACACTTTAACAGACCTATTCACTTCAGTACAGTACAATTAGACTAGACTTTAATAACATTTACACAACACTTTAACAACATATGCACTACACTTTAACAACATATACACTACACTTTAACAGACCTATTCACTTCAATACAGTACAATTGCAATTTTTTCTACAGTCCACAAACCAAATGATGCAAAAACGTATTATACAAAAATATGTACAAACTAAATATATAAGAACTAAACTATATGTGCGTGATAAATTTGTCAAATCTGAAAAATAACGTATAAAAAACGGTTTCGTTATTTTTCCTACAAAACACAAAACAGAAATACATAGGCTCAGAGTTAAAGGCCGCTAGTGATAAGACTCGCAGCATAACTTGTGTTGCAACAGCCTCTTAGCTTTGACTTTAAAAACTGTACTCTTTCAAGGAACATCAAAAGTTGTTTGTTGGAAACGTTTCAGGTAGAGTCAAACACCTGCTCACATTTTACATCATTTGTTGATCAATTCTCATGTTGAGGCGATCCGTAAGTAGATGTTTGACTATATTTGAATTGCTGTTACAGTAGGAATATACTTACATGATGTTATGGTTCAATTAGTGCTGCTTATACTCTCTGATCACATATCAGATCTGTTATAAGTACTAAGTAAAACTATTGATTATCAATTTGTCGAGATTTTAGTAACTTTGTTGCCATTTCAGATTTTTTAGAGAAAATACATTATGAAATAGTGATTTGCAGTTACTTTAGAGTTACCTTAGAAAATATGTGAGCAGTAGATGGTCTTGAAGGCTGGTGGACACCTGACAACCCACCCTCAGCTTCTTCCTCACAATTACTTTGGCTATTGGCTTGTTCGTTACCAATCAATTCCTGTAAGAATAACCCATAATGCACTAGTAATGGGTCAGGATTTTTGTGTTTCTGCAACCGAATAACCTCGACAGGCACTGAAAGGAAAATAAAAAATAAAAACATATTGTAAACAAATAAAGTATATCACAATAAACATAAAAAAAAACATAACCAGATAATTGTGGAAGTTTAAGTTTTTAAGTTTTTGAAAGTTGAATTTAGATTACGCTGAGCTGTATAGAATATAAAATAGAGAGATTAGAATGTCTCTGTACATGTAGGCTATATGCATAAGTACTCTATATGTCACACGCTTCAATCAATTAATCCACTTGATCTTCTTACAACTCTTTTCCCCATGCAAGTACAGACAAAAGCTTTTTTACTTCTTGAGAGAGAGAGCAAATTGAGTAAGAGAAAACAACTACAAATTAGATGTTTAACAATGGAGTATTAGGAGGCAGTTTGTCAAGCTTATGTGATCTGCTGTAGCATTATGAATGTCAATATGTAGTTATGCATGTGGCCTTATGGGTAGATTTCAAACAGTAAATATAGACGCTAAACCCATGTTGTTAATATAATTTAGTTTTTGATAGTAACACATCTATACTAGTATACAAAGGGCACTCAAAGAATAGGCATACCATTGCAGTCAGCACATGCGCTGCCTTGTTGCTATTCCCCGCTTCATACAGACTGAGAACTACACTCTCATGCTCAAGTGGCCTCACAACCTCTTCTTTCTGTTCAAACTTTTCTGCTTCTATACCGTTGTCTTCACTTCTTATTTTTCGGTCGGCTGACCTTTCTCTGCTCAGCTTCCTGCTGGGTGGTGCTGAGCGTACACGCTGCCTTACTTTCTGTTCTTTCCCCTGCGATGACTCATTACCTGATTTTTCATGGGCTGACTGAGTCATGAGAAGAGGCTTCTGTTTAGCTGGTTGAGGAGTTTGTGAACATTTCTGATTGATGGTTTGAGGAGCTCGTGGAGGCTTCTGATTGGAGGATTGACTAGTTGGTGGAGGTTTCTTAACGGATTTAGATAGACGAGCTTTGACTTCTGCTGGTAGCTGATACTGAGTTCGATGGGACCTTTGATGGAGTTGGTGTGCTGTATGTTTGGTTTCCTCAACTACATCTGCAAATGAGATGCACAAACAACTTTAAAATATAGGCCATCAACTAGCAAAAACTAATTAAACAACACAAAAACATTTAAAAATAATTTTGACATTTCAAGAAGAGTGTAACTGGTTCTGCATAGTGTACATAAATTTAAAACAGGATAAAACAAATGCAAACTTTATTAGTTTCAAGCCGTATGCATGTACATGCATACGGCTTAAAATAAGCCAATAAAAAGTATGTGATGTGATTAATCTGCACCGATTGTTATCTTTAAATTTAAAAAAAGGAAAAGTCCAGAATTTAGCCTACATAATCATTCAAAAACATAATTTTACAGCTATTTGGTTTACATATTTGAGATCTGGACATAATGAGAATTAATTTAATATATAATTCATGGCTATTTACTAAATTCACAATTAGTAATAATGTTGTAAATAAGAGTTTTAGTTTTTCAATAAAAGGGTCCAGTTTATTTCTCACACCACTGTACCTCCAGCGAAGGTGAGAGTTTTTATAGCCTTTGCCATTGGGACCGCCTCATCAGCCTTCGTAGGCATCTGGAAACTGACGGATCTCAGCCTACAGAGTAGATAAACGGCGTAGCCATAAATATTTGCATTGGCCATCCTATACTTTGTGAAGACTTTATCCTTTGATAGTTACGCAAAAACAGAAAAAACTAACAGGGTCCCTTTTCCATGTATTCTCAGTACACTCTGCATTGTATCCGAACTGTATTCAATATATACCATGCTCAATGCATGATCTGCAAGTGTACATACTTTTGTTTAACTGGCTTGCCATGGCCTGCTGCTGCAGTTCCATCAGCGGGTTGAGTAGGAACAGGCGTGTTACCTGGATGCAACAGAGATTGTATGTTCATGAATGCGTGTTAGTCCTTAAGAGTAGAGTTACACCTCCTGCCACTTATTCATAATATTAACATAACTTTAAATGTCAGGAAACATTTATTTAGAAGATCCCCCACAAGAGCATAAAATCATGATAGTAGATAAAACACATAGGGGACACAACTCCTAAATTGAGTTTGACTCTAATAAACTCAGGATACAAACACAAATTGTAGAATTGAAACTATGTAGCGCAAAAGTGGATAAAACACACAGGAGACACAACTCCTACATTGATTTTATCATAAACTCGGGATAAAAACGCGAACTGTAGGCTTGAGAGCATGTAGCACAAGAGCATTGGTGATTGAATGTTCTTCTTAATACCACTAACGGTCCTTGTGTGACTCGTACCACCGACCCACTGATCACAAGTCAGCATCAGTACTACTAAACGACAACTAAACTGTAGAGAGCACAGCTCGTAGGAAACAGCTTTATAGAGAATGCCTGAACATGTCAGTGAGAACTCATATCTATGTAACTAACAAACAGCAGTAGGATGATGAGGAGACATATTTGTTTTTAGATGTCGTGGTTCTGACCTGCAATGACTAACTCATCCCTGGCACTGCTAGGAGCTGGCACCACCTTCTCTCTACCATCCGCCTTACTTGTCCTTATTCGTGGCTTTTTCAACCCTGAGTTGATACGACTGGATACATTGGAAAAGTTTACTTTAGTGTCACGAGTTGAAACAGGTTTCGTATCGTGCCTGCAACATTCACAGCACCTTGATATGAGATATACAACAGTTATTAATGCTAGTGTTCATACTATCGAGATGTCTAAAAAAATTAACCGTGCAACGAAGGAAAATGTGATTGCCACTTGCAACTCACTGTAAAACAGTGACACTTGTGCTATATTAACTATGACAGTTGTGATCTAATTGTATTGTTTTATAGAGAGACTACAGGATATTAGAAATTTGACCTTTATAAGCTACATAATTATTTTCATATCTTCTGATGATAATATCAATATATTAGAGAGACAATCATGGTGACAATGTCAATCCTGGTGATTCTACTACTGAGCAGACAGTGGCAAGCAGACACGGGAATCAGGACAGTGCTTTATCAATGCTGCTTTTGGTATCACTTGATTTCAAATCTAAGAGGACTTTTGCCATTGTATAAACATATTCACATAAGTAATATATTATGTTTCAAAGGATAGATAGCATAATATGCTATCTATCCCTATTATCCTCTCATCAGGCTTGTGGACTACAGCCTGGTGAGGAGATAGACTACACCCTTTAAACTGTCAGTAGCTGAAAGCTAAATACAAACTATTCTTCCAGCTATTTATAGACTTAGCTCCATACTTCACTTTCCACTCGCTTGTTAGCTTTACTTTAGTATTTTTTAAATAATTATTTACTTCAGCAGCTACATATATAAAAAAATTTATATAGCCTATATTTTTTATAGAAAAAATGTTTTACATATGGTACCACAAGATAGAAAAAAAGAAATGTATTGTCATAACATATTAAATGAATAGTAAAGCTCAATTATTTTGTAAATACTTTTGGAAACGCCATTGTCATGAAAAGAAAGAACTCATTAAAATGGGATTGTGTGCAATATTGATGAATGAGCAGGTATTGACACACAGCTGAGAGGTAAAATTAAGCGGTTTTGCAAATAACTAAAATAATAATAGTAACAATAATGATAATAACAGTAATAATATTAATAATAATGGTAATGAGCTACAAGGCTGACAACTGTATTAGCAGAGAGCGAGAGTATAGCGAGGAAGGTGCTGTCACGCATCATCACAGCATACCAAGAAAATACGAAGATGCCAACAAGTTGAGGTGGAACACTAAGAGCGAGGCCTTAATGGACTGCATGATTTTAAAATGAGCTACAATTAACTAAGTCGAACGGCTTTCAAGAATCATACAGCGATGTACTGGCACATTTCTAACATGACAGTTATTGCAAAAACGGTTATTGCAAAAGCGGTTATTGCCAAAATGGTTATTGCAAAAATGGTTATTGCAAAAACGGTTTTGCAAAAATGGTTATTGCAAAAACGGCTATCGCAAAAATGGTTATTAGATAATGAATAAGTAACTCTACATTCAATAAAAAAATAATTCACTCGTAAGTACCAACTCAATTTTTCCAGCACAATGAGGTTTGCAATTAGTGTTTGTCTGCAGAGAAAACCATGAACTTGTTTAACGATTTTGTTAGAAAACTAAAATATTCTCACAAGCTAAACCATTCTGGAACTCGAAACGATTCGTGATTACAATTAACTAACTGCAAAATTTATGTGTAACAAAAGAAGACAACTTCTCTACCAAGTCGGTACCTTGGGGTGACGGCTCGGAAGACTCGGCTAACATTTCTGCTCTTTAGTCCTAACTTGCTGGCCTGCCGAATAATATTTACATCTGGTCTTTGCAAGACAAAAGCTGCCGTGCCCGGCTTAACATCTGCTGAATCTGACTGTGAGGTTACTACTTGGTTGCTGACTTCGCAGAAGGCTGGTATAATAAACTCTGAAACACATTGAGCATTAACACCAGACAAAGCTAACTTATTTTAACTAGTATATATCTTTAACTGAATGACTCTTCCACGCAAGACAGAAAGTAAGACAAACTGAAATATCTAACCTATAGAATTCTTATATGTGAAGTATAAGGACAACTATTGGCACACTATGCGTCAATGTGAAATTGCATGGTTAAAAGATATTCAACTACTGCAGAACTTAAAAGTTATTGCAAGCACCGCCACCCGACGAATAGTGCAACTAAGCAAGAACCTGTTTTGGAGATGTCAGACTCCAGTTTTTCTATGGTGCATTGCGACTCAGCTATCTTTGAGGCTAGCTGTCTCTCTATCTCTTCTACTCTGCGATTGATTTCTTCATCAATCTCATCATAATCTCTCCTTCTGTCTATCAATGGAATCTCCACATCATCCTTCTACAAATAGATACTTGCTTTCAAACTGCGAGTTTAACTACCTATTTTACTGCATCATATATCTGCCTTGGAACAACTACAACTACAGCAGCTAGTTTGAAATTTCCTATGAAAATAATAAAGAATTCAATTTGAAGCTAAAATCTGAACCTATTAACAGTGATAATTTTATAACTGAATTTAAAACAATAATGCATGTTTCTGCTCCTTATGAAGGTATTACCTGAGCGACTAACTGCCGATCTTTGAAGGGTATAGAAATGGAGTCACCAAGAAAGGTAAGGTGATAAGCAGAGACTCTCTCATAAAATATTTTGGTCAGTAAGTAGAAGTGAGGAAACTCCGAGTATTTTCCCATAATCCATTCCGAATATTTTATTACTTCGGATTTTTCATAGTGAACTTATTGAAGAGAGAAATAACTTGACATAAGCACATGGTGATAAGACGTAGAATGAGGCCCAGCAACATATAAAACATATTTAGAAAACTTGTAACTCATGTGCAACTCACTTGTTTAGACTTGTCATCATTGATGTTTATTTGGTATAATAAATGCATCTACTTACTTGTTTGGATTTGTCAATATTGATGTTCCATCTATAGAGCAGATCTCTGAATTCCTCCCTCTCTGCACTCGTTCTTCCTAAAGTATCTGTAGTCTCCTTATCGTCTACAGATTGCACTGGTGATAAACTAGTCTTCAGAATATCAGCACAATACATTAGCTGATCTTTTATACCGGGACTGTACGGAGACTGGCGCTCTGTTCTAGCTTTGGAATCTTCCGCATTATTCTCTGTCAAGTGGTTGACACTGTGCAATAGTTCTAACTCGTCCTCTTTATCAGAAGAGCTGCCTAAATGGTCATCACTACGAGGACCATCATCACCATCATTACAATGAGGACTGGGTGAGGAGCCATTTGTCCAACAATCAGACTGCCTAAGAGACTTTTGATGGGCCTGAGCTGTGGAAGCTCTACAAATGACACACAACCATTAGTTATTGGCTGATGGCCAACTATTAAACAAAATCTGTAAAGCGATAGTTAGTTGACAGTTTCTAATAGAGTTAGTGTTACGAACACACAAGCGTAAACTCTTTACATTGGGGAAAATGAGAGCCAGTATACCATTGATTCCTGGTGCTACTGAGAGAATTTCCGACTTTAATACATTTACAACGATGGAGTAACTAGAATGCTTATAACAGAATACAAGTAATATGCTAGACGTAAACTAACTGTGGACACGAAAGTCTTATTCTGTTCGCAAAAACGTTTTTCTTTGTTTAGTCGAGCTCTAAATAAATTAAGGCGGATTTAAAGTCAACTAATGAATTAATATGTGAAGGAATGCACCAAATTTTTATAAATTTAGTATTACATGTGCTGCATACAACATATGGAACAAAATCAGAGGGCCGACGGATGAATATCCAATAACCCAATGACTGATAGAGTAGATAGTAATCAGATGACTTACAGAGTGGGTAGAGATGTACCTAGTAATCAGATGACTGATAGAGTATATAGAGATGTACCTAGCAATCAGAAGACTGATAGAGTAGATAGAGATGTACCTAGTACTCAAACGACTGATAGAGTAGATAGAGATGTACCTAGTAATCAGATGACTGATAGAGTAGATAGAGATGTACCTAGTAATCAGATGACTGATAGAGTAGATAGAGATGTACCTAGTAATCAGATGACTGATAGAGTAGATAGAGATGTACCTAGTAATCAGATGACTGATAGAGTAGATAGAGATGTACCTAGTAATCAGATGACTGATAGAGTAGGTAGAGATATACCTAGTACTCAAACGACTGATAGAGTAGATAGAGATGTACCTAGTAATCAGATGACTGATAGAGTATATAGAGATGTACCTAGTAATCAGATGACTGATAGAGTAGGTAGAGATATACCTAGTAATCAGATGACTGATAGAGTAGATAGAGATGTATCTAGTAATCAGATGACTGATAGAGTATATAGAGATGTACCTAGTAATCAGATGACTGATAGAGTAGGTAGAGATATACCTAGTAATCAGATGACTGATAGAGTAGATAGAGATGTACCTAGTACTCAAACGACTGATAGAGTAGATAGAGATGTACCTAGTAATCAGATGACTGATAGAGTAGATAGAGATGTACCTAGTAATCAGATGACTGATAGAGTAGATAGAGATGTACCTAGTAATCAGATGACTGATAGAGTAGATAGAGATGTACCTAGTAATCAGATGACTGATATAGTATATAGAAATATACCTAGTACTCAGATGACTGATAGAGTAGATAGAGATGTACCTAGTAATCAGATGACTGATAGAGGAGATAGAGATGTACCTAGTAATCAGATGACTGATAGAGTAGATAGAGATGTACCTAGTAATCAGATGACTGATAGAGTATATAGAGATGTACCTGGTAATCAGATGATTGATAGAGTATCTAGTAATCAGATGACTGATAGAGTAGATAGAAATGTACCTAGTAATCAGATGACTGATAGAGTAGATGGAGATGTACTTAGTGACTTGCTGACTAGCCCTATGTATAGGGGAACATACCTTGCAACGCGATTCAAACTCAGTAAGGACTCTATCTCCCTTTCCATATTTCCTTTCATATCAGAGTTAGAAGGACTATGGGCTACCTGTCCTTCTCTGTCCAGCTCATCCTTCGTACTCTTTTGCGTGTAGCTATGAAAAATCGATAACACATTGCTACACTTACAACCACTTGCTATAGTATGCTGATCAAGAGTTCTTCTTAACAACTTTAGTCTCTTACCTTGACCTAGGAGCAGCAGAGGAGGCTAGCTTAGCCTTGAGCTGAGAACTTATGGCTACTGTAGCAGTTCCTCCTGACAGATCAATGTTTAGGTCATCTAATAACCTAAAAAATAGCAATTAGATAATCTAGGTGTTTCAGATGCTCACTTTATGTGTATCAAGTCTACTGAGCTGATGATAGCAAGACGGTCATCTCTACCGGAGAGTCTCTATCTCTTCTTCTTCGTCTGCTTCATCTGAGTCATTCGCAGAAGGCAGCTCTAGGTTGAGTTGATGCCGTACTGAGCTTTCATTTTCCTCACCTTCTTGTGGCACACTTTGGTTGTCCTCACTGTTTTCAAAGCTTTGTGAATGAATGCCTCGCTCTTCTTCAGACAATGCCAGCTCAGGTTCAGGTGTGCTACAGGGAACTCTTAAACCATCACCTAAAATGGCAAGTTTATTAATAAAAAAGATACGGTTCAAAAAATTATGGTAAAACTTTTTTCGCAATCAAATAATGAGTTCAATGTGACATTACATCACAGTACTGGCAAACAACTTATTCACACACTCATCACTTATACACAAATCTTTGATAAATGGCCACTCTTGAAACCCCAATAACTCAGGCTACAGCAATCACCAAATCTCTTTCTCTAGCAATAACAATGCATGAGCTTTTTATCACATTTGCAGCTTCTTCCGACACATTTTACTATTTGAGATCAATTTTACAAAACCTCCAAACTTTAATAAAATGAAAAAATATCTTCTGATTTCATAGACTGAGTACTCATTGAGTGGCAATCCAGCACAAGGCATGTAGAGCAATAACTGTGCTGTAAAACATGGGCAGACAACGGCTTATGACACAAGAATAGCACCTTTGTGATGTAATGCTATCGGTAGGAACAGTATGTTAGAGACTGGAAAGGATTTTTCATGTCAAGTTTTTGTTTGCTGGCACTGTAGTTAGCGAAGCTCCTCAAAACCCACTAGTCTATGCTCTACTCATAGAATTGCTTTAAAACTGTCTCATCATTATCTTGTATCCAAGTTTACCTTGACTATAAAAATCTCTATCTGAGAATCGGTAGGAAACTTGAGCTTGTTTTTTAGAAGTTGCGCTCTCTCTATATCGTGGAGAACTCTGTTTCGTTGAACACATATCATTCTGCTGACAACTATCTGCAGGTGAGCTATCATAGTAGAAGGGCTGACATGTAGACATTCCATTTAATGCCAGGGCACTAAAAGCATAACAAAGTTTCACTTATTAAACCAGTTTGTGAGGTAATATGGTAGAGAGTGCTCTGAAATAACAAAGGATGTGAACACAATGCTAATATGCACTATCCACATACTAGACCATAGACCTATTAACTATACCTATTATTTAACTATTACCTATTAATATATAGTTAATAAGCCTATGTAGTAGACACACAACAATACAACATACAAAACTGATTGTTAAATCTTAAAATGAGGACAAAGAATGGAGACACGAGACATATATTGAAACCTCATTAGAAATAAATGGCAAATTCTTACTTATAGTCTGAGGTCTCTTTCTGGGAAAACTTTTTAGCACTAGCTGGACGTGTCCTCTTACCAGATAGCAGACGTCCAGTTTTAGCATCTGTCTTAGCAGTTGCTGGCCGCTGCACCGCTAAAGGCATGATAGGCATCACATGAATCTAACTAACATGAAATGACCATATAAAAACTACCTATACCACTGGTAATATAACCACAGTCTATGCGGTTAATAACCCAGACGACTAACAGTATGAATTGTACAGTCTATATGACTAACAGTATGAACTGTACAGTCTATATGACTAACAGTATGAACTGTATAGTCTATATGACTAACAGTATGAACTGTGCAGTCCATATGACTAACAGTATGAGCTGTACAGTCTATATGACTAACAGTATGAACTGTGCAGTCCATATGACTAACAGTATAAACTGTACAGCTAGTATGACTAACAGTATAAAGTATAAACAGTACCATTCATATGATTAACAGTATGAACTGCACAGTCAATATGACTAACAGTATGAACTGTACAGTCCATATGACTAACAGTATGAACTGTACAGCCCATATGACTAACAGTATGAGCTGTACGGTCTATATGACTAACAGTATAAGCTGTACAGTCTATATGACTAACAGTATGAGCTGTGCAGTCCATATGACTAACAGTATAAACTGTACAGCTAGTATGACTAACAGTATGAGCTGTACGGTCTATATGACTAACAGTATGAACTGTACAGCCCATATGACTAACAGTATGAACTGTACAGCCCATATCTCTGATAATATGAGAAACACAAGTAATAGAGCTAATAAAATAAAAACAGCTTATATGACTAATGACACAGAAGTGTAATTTATGTAACAATATGCTCAAGCTTGGTAAACATAATTGATATGATCATTAGCATTGACAGTTACCAAAAATCATTACTAAATATTACTAACAACCTAAAGGGGCTAATGACTACCAGTAAAAGTATAAGATGCATAGCTGATATGACTCTGTAGAAGCGAATTGAAGGAATGGTTGCTATGTCAGTTAAACAGTCAATGAAACATAGCAAGCTAGCTAAACATTTTCCCCAATTTGCCTTGCAGAGCTTCCTCAACACCTTAGAGATCTTAAATAAACAATAGTTCAACAAAAGGATCTGCTGATGAGTGATTTAATGGAGTAGCTGAATGTTAGTTTAGCTAAAATTATAGTTTATATCAGCACTAGTTGTGCTACCCGGGTATTAAAAATCAGCTTATAAACAATGACAGGTAATGAAAGTTGCCTGCCACTGGCTATTAGCCTTGCAAATTGCCAATGGAAAATTTGAGTACGCTTACTAATAAGAGCTACCAGCTTCTCGTGACGTTAAGCAATCACCCTGCATCGTGATCTAAAGCGGTAGAGTATTTGCTCCCATATAGCGACATATATCGCCTAGCAAATCTATCAAGCTCGTGTAGCTAACTTAGTAGGGCATCGGAGTGGTTTTGGTTTGGTTTGGTTTGATTTTTATTGCGTAATAATAACATGACAATATGAGTAAAAAAATACACAGAGTAGCAATAGGACATGCCAGATAGCCAGAGGCTAGAGTCAAGGCAGCCCCAGCAAGCAGTAGGAAAAGAAACAGAATCAGCGATAAGCGCACACTCCGGAGCACCAGAGTCAGGAAGGACAGTCCCAGGACGCCCACAGGCGCTCTACCAACTTCGCCTTCAGCTGACCCGGAGCAGAGCCCGCACAATCACTCAAAAATTTATTATATAATTTCATTGCACTAAAAAATATCGATCTCTGTCCCTTAGAAGACAAACACTTTTTCAACTTTAATTGATTTTTACTTTTTAAACGGGTATCTTGACAATGATCTATCATAAAATCTTGCAACTCTTCCATGGGGAAAGAATTTGTTAAAAACATTAGCAGGCGATACTGGAATAAAATTTCAATTGGCATTATTTTTAAAATTTTAAAATTTTTGGAAACTGTTTGATTTGGTTTAAAATTGAGTATTATTCTGATTGCCTTTTTTTGCATGATTAAAAGTTTGTTTAAATCAGTTTTGTTGCCGTGGCCCCAAAACTCGATTCCATAAATTAAAAGAGAATAGAAAAAACTGTAGTACAAATTGATCATGGTTGATTTGTCTAGGTAGGGGCGAATGAAACGTAATATTAGTAATATGTAATTAAGTTTTTTGATGAGACTTTGGATGTGTTTTTTAAAAGTCAAGTTGTTGTCTAACGTGATACAGGATAGACTGAGATCACATCTTTAGTAATACGGATTCATTATTCCAAGATTTCAATAGCTATAGCTGAACGCATATTCTTACATATAGACAAATTTTGAGAAATATATATATAGATGAAGTTACTATGTATAACAGCCAAACTAACACTAACACATTACAAACCTGACTTTTGTTTAGAGTATAATAGTTGATCAGATGCATTGGCTGAATCTAAAATTCCGATGTTGTAGACTGTTAGTGGTGATGGGCCATCACTAGTCAACTCTGAATATGCCATCTTGATGTTGGAATCCCACCCTCAACATTCTGTGAATCATAATGAACAATAAGCTAGAAATGACTTCAATACACCATATCACAGTTTTGAGAGTGTCCTTGCAATATTTGTATAAGTCAATTTACTGATTTTATCAACTTTTTTAATATGGTCAGTTATTATCAGGGTTGGGGTAATATCCATAATTGTAATTAAATAAAATTAATAGTTATTAATTAATGATATTCAATTATTAATTATGCATTAATAATTTAATTAACCAATTGTTTGAAAGAAAAACACCCAAATTACTAAATTTGAATTAACATGCCCAAGGTTTTTGCCTTAAATTAAATTACTAATTAATAATTTAATGAGTAATTTAATGAAAATATTAATGTTCATTATCAATTGACCCCAGCCCTGGTTATTACTCTCGCACCGCTATAGAATAACAATATACAGAATAGGTATGGTATGCATTTACTCCCGCATGTCCTGTTCTTCAAAAGTTCACAAACTATCAGCAAAAAAACAAAGAGTTTTATTGAACCAGTTTTAATACTCATATGATCATTGATTTTATGTCAAGACACATTCTATCATTATTCACAGAAAATCTAATCCGTGATCTACCATCTGATATGCGGTATGTCCCATAGCTTACATAATACATGGCCATATGCACATCATCAGACAGAAACGGGACATCGTATCTCGTTTCTGCAGTTTTACCAAACAGTTGGGACTAAACATCTTGATCCACAGAATCATGTGAAAAAAGAAGAAAGCCTTTATGTGGCAAACCAGTTCTGATACCTAGAAGCCATTGTCACTGACAACCACAGCAATATGGATACTGAATTGGAAGCATACACGTTAACTGCTTAGAAGTCCTTTGGTAGACTCGGAGATAGAGTTTAGAACAACCAATGCTTAACTATCAAGATAAACAGTTCAATAGCATTACTAGCACTTTCTATGGTGTGGAATCGTTAGATGTCTACAGAGCAATGGTTCATATGGTCAGTCATACTCAACATTAACTGATAGCTGTCAATGTCAAACGAAAAAAATTGCAAAATGACTTTACTACTAAGTATGTATAGGATTCTCATCAGTAGATGTCATAGATTGGAAAACCATGTCAATACGGTAAACAACACTAGACTACCAAAGCTTGTACTCCACTCTCAACTCACAAGGGTGCGTGCAAAACTCAAGGAAGTGTTAAAAAGAAATGTAAAAAACAAATGAATGTCGTTGAATTCTATTAGAGTCTATTATCAAACGTAAGCAGCCGGTGACAGACATAGAGATAAAACCCTTCCATTATCAGCCACGATAGACATCTGTTTTTTTATATAAAAACAAAGTTTCAAACCAAAAGAACAAAAATAATGTAGAAAGTAAAAGAGATACAAAAAACATGTGAGTTTAATCAACATTGGAAAGTAGAACTTGCCTTGATCAAACATATGTCACACAATAATGACTGGCCCGTAGAAGCCTTGGTCCCCAGCTTAGGGCAACGACTTCTATAGTGCATGTCTGCAGCACAGCAGCTACTAGACTTGAGTTACCAACTGATAAACAGATGCCATATGTAAAAAAAACTCGAGACTAAATATTAGAAAATATTTTACTCTTGCTGTTAATAGGTTGAGGGAAGACTTGTTGCTTAGGCAATTAATGCAGCAGATGGATTTGGATTGGAAAGAGGTAACATATATTCTTATGGCTAGGAAGCTTGCAGAAGAATGTGATGATATATTAAAGTGCGCGAAGGCTAAAGCTAGTGGTAAAAATGTTTCAGAAGCAGAAACCATTGTAACCAAACAATCTAAAAATAAACTAGAAGTGGTAGTCATTACTACAAGGAAGGTGCAGGAGTTCATAAAACTTTGCAGAAAGACCATAAGAACTATTAAGATAATAGGGTTGAGTTTACTAGACATCAACCTAGGAGCCCATATAAACACTCTAATCAGCCTCCAAGGGAGTCTAATGCTGATAGAAATAACTAGGTCTAAAGGTGAACTTTCATCTAATTGTGATGATGAATGCTACAGGTGTGGTGGTCAGCAGGTTCAGCTATGCAGTTGTACTGCAGCTAGATGTGTTATTTGCAATAGGAAAAGTCATACTAGTATTGACTGTAGAAATAGTTCTGATGACTCAAGGAGATGAGATCTTAGCAGGTACCGCTGTGATAGAAGTTGCAGTAGCAAAAGTGATAGGAATATGGGAAAAGGTTAAGCTAAAAAAGACAGGTATTACACATGCTCCCCTCATCTTAGTAGAAGTGGTAGGTTTTCTTAGTGTGATCCTAAATGACTAGATGATAAGATAGTATGGACTTTAAAGATAACTGACATTGATATTGATTTTATGTTTGATACTGGAGCTGAAGGTTTGACCGTAACTGAGGAAACAGCCAACAGGTTAGATTAACAGTTGAAGGAGCCATCAACTGTTTTGACCGAAGTAGATAGTTGTGAACTAGAAGTAGTTGGTAAGCAAAAGTTCAGCTGGGAAGTAGATACAGGTCTATGGAGATTAAGGTTTACGTTGTGAAAGAGTTGAGAACTAACTTATGGGACATCGAGTAGCCAGATGGCGCTCTCGACACAATGTATATAACTTTAACATACAACATGTTTAGGGTATTGATAATGTTATAGCAGACACTATGCCTGGGCTGTCTGTAAAAGACAGGATGCCTGTAACAGATGATGACACTGAAGTAGTAGCCATGGTAAATGTTGCTTTAGACTTGAATGAGTTCATGACAAATTGTTGATCAGATGCTGTGATTCAGCAACTGAGCCGAATTATGAGATCTGATTAGGAAATTTAGCCAAATGCACTAGATTCTTCTTATTACTAACTGAAAGATGAGTTCTCTTTGTATGATAGATTGGTGTTGAGAGCTGGGCATATTGTAGTACCTGAATCTACGCAAAGTCGAGTTATTAGTGTAGGGCATGAGACTCATCAAGGTATAACCAGATCTAAGAGATACATTCGATCACTACACTGGTTCAAAGGTATGGGCAATTTGATTGAGCGGGCAGTTCGTGATTGTAAAACACGTAAATTCAATGATGAATCATGTATTACGAGAGATGTTCCTCTATGTCCTGAGAAATTACCACAGCAGGTTTGGCAGAACGTCGGTATAGAGTATAGACTGTGTAGGCTCATTTGAGATTGATTGTCACGATAATAAGGCTGTAACACTGGTAGATTCCAGTAAGTGGCTAGAGGTAGCTTTCATGGGTAGTGTCATACCAAAAAATATAATCCAGTTCTTTGAGAGATTATTTGCTAGCGAAGGCTATCCATAAGAACTCATGAGTGATAATGCAATAGACTTCACTTCAAGAGTGTTTGATGATTATCTAGCTTTGTGTGGAATCAAACGTGGAATAAGTATTTCTTATTACCCTCGCGCTAATGGTGAGGTAGAGCGGTTTGATAGGAAGACAAACTATTCAAGACGCCGTCCATGAAGGACTGGCTTGGGAAAAAAACAGCGCTAGGATTTTGACAGGTACATAGATCCTCTCCTGGTTTAACCACATGTGTCTCTCCAAGCGCTTTACTTCATGAAAGAAGGATGCATACAAAACTTATGCTGGATAGGTCAATTGTTTTAGTTGAAGATTGCTCAGGTGCAGATTACAGAGTAGATCTTTATCAGGATAAACAGAAAGAGTATACAGATAAGCGTAGAGCTGCTGTAGACCTTGGTTTGCAAGAAGGTGACTTAGTTGGAGTAAGACGATTTTCTAACTTAAATGGACAATCTCAGTTTTCTCATTACATTGCAATTGATTCTCAGTTAGCTTTCATTCATATTGACTCAGCAATGGACAGTCAGTTAATTCCCATCGCGCAAGAGCTAATTCAGCAACTCAACAAAGTCAACACAATTGTAATCTACCTACTTACCTTTTCGATTATGTCACACAATGAATGTCTTTGAGCAGAGAGAAAACTTAGTGCTCAGTAGCAAAACTATGTATATGATTTATGTTTAGACATATATTTTTAGAGTTATCTTACTAAGTTGCGGTGACCAAGATTTGATCTCGGAGAAGAGAGCGTTACTGTCGGCGCTTTCATCAGACCAAAAATTTTCCCACTAAAATCCTCAAAATGAGGCAACAGCGTAGGAACTCTTTGCAAAAAAATTCTGCACAATGTTTTAATTTTACTTTTTTTAGTGGTCGTGTACATACATGTACATAAATTTATATTTTGTATTAGTAATATTTTGCGGTTAAGATTAAAAGTAAGACAGTGCAGAAAATAAATAAAATACACCTGCAAGTACCTCACTCATCTACAACTCTATTTGGTTTTTTCGCGAATGTCTCTGGTTGTTCTTGGCCAGAAAGAGTCGAATAATACAGTGGTTTTTATAGCTGGGACAAACAAGCCCTTTTGTGTCTTGTATTGTGTGAGTGTTTAAAAAAAAATCAAATGAGTCTTCTATGACATTGCTTGCTTTCACCTTTACAAAGAGAGTTAACCTTTTATCTTGCCTTCTCTTCAACAGTGAATGAAAATTTATGTCAGCTCGCAGTTTAGTAAAACTAACTGTATTTTTCAAACGGAAAGCTGTGTTTTGAATTTTTTCCTGTTATTCTTTAGTTATGGATCCCAAACTTGACACTCGTATTCAAAAATTGGTCGAACAAGGGTCTCGTAAACCATTTTTCTAGTTTTGGTGTCTGCATCTTTTAAATTTTTTAAGCATTCCAAGAAGTCTGTAAGCTTTGGAAGAAAAATTATTTATGTCTTTTCCATTTGAGATCATTACTCAGCTCAGCACCTAAGTAGGGGTGGAAATTGACATGCTGGAGCTGCTCTCCACTAAGAAAAAAAATTTTGTTGCGAGTCCACTTCCCCCACTGAAAGCGCTGAGCATTTTTTAACATTAAAAGATAGTTGCCATGTTTTGGCCAACAGCTCAAGTTTAGTGAGATCAATTTGTAGAATGTTACTTTTATCTCGGGTATCATATTTAGCAAAGCATCATCAGCAAACAATTGACATTTAGATGTAATACCTGAAGGTAGGTTGTTTATGCGAATTAAAAATAACAAGGGTCTTAACACAGATCCCTGAGGTATCCCTGACAAGACTTCACAGCAGGATGACTCCTGACCATCGACTACAACTGCCTGTTTTTGATTACCAAGGAAATTTTTCACCCAGTTTATAATGTCAGGGATTATTCCGATCTTAGCCAATTTAAATAAGAGCTTTCGATAGCTCAATGAATCGAATGCCTCTAGAAAAATCGAGAATCATTAAATCTGTAGCTAATCCGTGTTCTCGATTTATAGCTAGATCATTAAACGTATAGACTAGCTGTGTGTCACATGACCTATCACTTCTAAAACCATGTTGAGATTGGGTTAGAATCTCATTTTGATCAAAAAAGATTGAATATGTTTTGCTAATACATACTCTAGAAGTTGACAAGTCATGCAGGTAAGAGAAACAGGTCTGTAGTTGTTTGGCTGGCACCTGCTACCTTTCTTATAAATAGGTTTCACTCGAACCATTTTCCATATTTCTGGTAGTACGCCTGTGCTAAGAGTATATTTAAATATTTATGTTAATGTATGAGCAATACACAAAAAAGTTTGTAAAAGTACTCCAGTGATTTTATCAGGACCACATGATTTAGATGTTTTAATGTGTGTAACAGTGCATGAACACCATCAGAGTCAACTATTAAATTTGACTGGTCTGAGGTGAAAAAAACAAAATCCTCCGGGAGGTTTGATCCATCATTAGCTACATAAACACTTTGGAAAAAATCATTAAACATAAAAGCTTTTTCGGTAGGCAGTTTTGCTACTTCCCCATTAAAAGACAGGTTTGGGATAATATCACTGCCATATGCTTTATTTTGTTTGATATATCTGTAGAAAGGTTTGCTATCAAAAAGAATTATAATAAATAAATCCGTTATTAACTAAACTTATATCTTGAGCTACAAAAGGAGACGGTGGTGCGTGCCTATATAATAAACATGGCGGTTAAAATTCAATGTTCAAGAGACGAAAACAATACGTTTGTGTTACAACAAAAAAGCGTAGACATCTTTTCAAAATCATTTATTCAAGTTGATTTATTTAATGAATCGAATTTATTAAACTTGTCTATCTAAGTTCAGAAAGGGGTATACACATGTGCATGTAATTGGCTTGTCAGCTCTAGTCGTCCGCCTATTACAGTCTAAAGTGTTTTTTAAATAGTGGTATCTGTTTTTTTTCGTGATGCCACATATCTCGAAAAGAGAAGCCATTAAAAAGAACTAGCCACGTCTAAACTTTTTGTCACATATTTAAAATACTATACGCGACGTAGGGCCAACAATAAGACCAGCGATCTAAAATAAAATTATCCAACTGCATTAACAGTGCAGTAGGACGCAGCCTTGGAGATGTGAAAACAAGCTTACAGCGAGTAATATTTAGTCATTATCATTGATCTCGCAAGTCATTGTGCATGACAAACTGAAGCCATAATAGAAATCTTCATTTCACGCACCGCTAATCGTTTTGAAATATGTCTGCATAGACTGAGCGTTAACAATGTGACAATATAGTCTTCAAGTTCATTAAAGTGTTTAAAACAAAGCCTACCCCTCAATCTTTCTTTACCGCTCGCCGCCATTTTAGGAGCGCTTTACCTGCATTACTTATTTGGCGTAAATTCTCTGATAGGCTCTGATTGGAATAGTACTTAGCTTCAGATGTCTCGTCTAATGAGGCCGCCTAATACATCTTTATTTGTCCGCAACGTTCCAGACTATGCCAGGTAGTAATGATTTAGTTATGCGTTTTGTTGTAGGCGTTTTACCATTTGTAAATTTATATGTAAAAAATGTCTTTCGTAACACATTAAAAAGACATATATTCTATCTACAATTTTATCATTGTAAAAGAATGTTGTTAATATGCGTTTAATAGCTAATGTATTATCTAGTATCTGCTCTGTATTAATACCGTTATAGTGTAGATCATTTTGTACTGCGCTTTGCGGTAAATATTGGTATTGTTATATTGTTTTTAGGACTGACGAACTACGTGATTTATTTGGTAAATATGGCCCACTGAAGGATGTCTATGTTCCCTTGGACTATTACACGCGTCGTCCCAGAGGCTTTTGTTACGTACAATATCCTTGCCCTTACACCACTTTTTCATGGTTTGTATACGTTGACGGTATTAACATTATAACAATTTTGTTTTCTCAGATCCAATATTAAAAAAAGATCAAAGGGAAAGAGCCGTAAAGAGGCCACGCTGATAAGTGTTAGAGAAAGACAGAGCAGAGGGTTTGCCAAGCTAAAAAGTACAGTTCTGTAATTGATCCATACAGCACAGATTAACTATGAAAAGAATTACAGACAAGCTCTGACAGCTACAGAAAAGAATACTGCAGCCTCTCACACCGAATGCTACTGGCAGAGTCGGTTGCTATGGTGGTGCATTCAAAGTGATGGAGCTAAAGCTTCTCTCGGTATTCTTTTCTCAAAATGTGGTTTTGGCTCAGTACTTTAAATGTAAAGCGGTAACTGTAGTAGTTTTTTTCTGGGTCTTGGTGGTTACACATTATACCGTTTAGCATCTTCTTTGTCCTTGACCTTGCGAGTGTAAGTATGAAGATGAACGAGATGCCGAGGATGCTCTGCACTACCTAGACAAAACCAAATTTCTTGGCAGAGAGCTGGAGATTGAGTTTGCTAGAGGTGACCGTAAAAGTGAGTTGTTTGCTATGGTATTACCATGCACCACACAAGATTGTTCCATTTTAATCACTGTCATTTTTATTCATGATTGTCTGAAGTGCTGCTTGGATTTTATGGTCGCAAAATAGCAACATAGTAGCTGTTCTAAGTGTAGGGCACTCACTGAGTTACTTTATACTGCCCCACAATCTCTTATAATGTTGTTTCTATTGACAACAA
Organism: Watersipora subatra; assembly: GCF_963576615.1. Taxonomy (NCBI): domain Eukaryota; kingdom Metazoa; phylum Bryozoa; class Gymnolaemata; order Cheilostomatida; family Watersiporidae; genus Watersipora; species Watersipora subatra. The sequence continues at coordinate 14,413,903 of NC_088709.1, forward strand.
TACATTTGTGTCTATTAATTATGTAAGTTTAATTAAATGATTCAAACGCATCATTTCAAAGTAGATCCTGAATAAAGGCACATGTACTGATACATCACTGCAAATGTGTATGTATTTTTAATATACCAGAGTCATCCATTGGAATCATTTGTTCATTGTGATGTACGTGTTCTCCAGATCAAATTTTTAAGATGTATTTTCTGCTCGTTTATTGTCTTCACATGTACCGAAACATAGACTGCATGATTTATAGGCCCTGGCCAGATGAGGGGAAGATATGGAGGCGGAGGAGGAGGAGGTGGTGGAAGGTATGGTGGTGGAGGTGGGCGCTACAGAGAGAGACCCAGATACCGCTCGTGAGTTGAGTTTATGTTGTTGCTCTGTCATTCTCATCTGTCGGAATTGTGCAAAAATCATGGGTAACATCTTTTGCAAGCAGTGCCAATTTTATACGCATATCTCCAGTTCTAAATGATATAACTTTAGGCGAAGCTATAGCCCTAGAAGACGCAGTCGAAGCAGAAGTCGTTCAAGGAGGCGTTCTCGCTCCAGGTCATACGATAACAAACGTTCTAGGTCTCGCTCTCATGGATCTAGGGATCGCTCACTTTCTCCAAAACCAAAGTCGTGAGTAGTTTTGCTCGAAAACAGTCTCTAATGTCAAGTATAATCAATAACTACTGAATACAAGCATTTTATTTGAAACCACAAAACGATACTGCACACGTTGTAACTCAAGCTTTTTAATAAGTTCTCGACAATAGTTCTACAAATTATACAGAGTGGTCTTGCAGTATTTCTATTTGTTCTTTGTACACCCAGGTTACCAAGTAGCCGATGTTTAGTCAATTAGCTGTGAGAAACCAAAATTTTGATTTTGTGGTCATTCAGATGGAAGGGAGACAGTTTAGGAAATTATACAGAATGCATGCATGTTAATCAGATGTTTTTATGTAATTCGATATAGTATGCAAATGTTGTAGTAGAAGCAGATCTGGCAGTTACGGGAGACGGTCCCGTAGTCGAGACAAGAATGGCCATGGTGATAGCCCGAGAAGACGTGGAAGTATGAGGAGAGATAGTCCAAGGGATGAGAGTCCTCCTCCGCCCATGAGACGCATGAGTCTAAGTAGATCCCGTTCTGGCTCACGCGGATCACTTCGCTAATGTAATATGACACTGGACTCATTCAGATCCTTGTACATACCTTCTCATCCATATTACATAGCTCTGCTTGCATCCTAACTTTGCGTTTGATTACTTTTTATATATTGTATAGAGAATGTACAAAAAAGAATAAACTTGGCAGTCAGTTTTAATTAGTATCTAAGTAAACATAAAAACCGAACTTCCAAAATAGAACATTATATATCACACAACTGCTGTCAAAGGATATAATATGCACGGTGCCCTATTGTCGCTGGTCTATCTAGTCTACTACATGTATTTCAATCAGGACATTGTCAGGAACTGTTTCTACTACTTCTGGTGCAGTAGCTACTTCGGAAGGTTCTAGATGGACATCTGTGTGCGCTAAAGAGCATCCTACCATTGTTGGTCGTATTTGTACATTGGTGTTATTGCCTTGTTGCAGTTGCATTGCATCAGATGTGGCTTGCAATTGATTCATGTCTGTGCTGATGCCTTCCAACTGTGTTATGCCTGCGGGCTCTTGAAGTGTGATATCACCAGTGGGAGCTGTCTGAAATCGGTCTGACTTGTCCATTGATTCATCTATTTCCAGAGCTTCTCTTGGTATTTGGCTGTGCAAGGCTGCAGCCTGATAATTGTGAAAAAAATGGTGTAGGACTACATATTATTGCAAATGTAATACAGGCTGACAAAAATATATTGGCAGAAGCAATAGTTGGGAAAATTTCCTCCTGTATGTTCACAAAGGTAGGTATGTTAGATGATACCAAATCACATTCTTGATTGAAGTGACAAGGACTAATATTAGAAAGGTAAATTGTGCTAGTCGTGGATGGACCTTTAGGAAAGAATGTCCAACACTGTTTGAAGGATGCTAAGGGTTGTAGCTATTTCAAAAACACGAATATATAGAGGAATGGTTTTAGTACTACATCAGTAGTAATTGTCATACTGTTGACTCGATGATTAGCAAAAAGGTAGGGGGCAGGTGGAGAGTTCTAATATCACAAAATGTGTGGAAGTTGACTTCAATAGAAAATCCGTGTTACCTGCAGTGGATCCATCTCCATAGGAATTGATTGTGAAGTTTGCTCTTGAACAACAACTTCTGCAGTTTTGGCAATTCTAGTAGCAGTCGGTGGAATTTGAAATGAAATCTTGTGCGCCTTCAATCCTTCTACAATGCATACAATATAATGAATAAATCAGGAGTAAAATGAACAACTGACTAGTTATCTAATTTTTCATTCTCTTGTATTAATTAAACTGAACAATATTTGTTATCTTGGTGCCTGATGGCGTCCATCTCTGCAGCCAAATGCCTCATGTTCTTTGCCAATGGATGCCATTCAGTTAACTCCCTTATCCTCCTTGACCTCTTGTACCATTCAGTTGACTCCCATGCCTTCTTCAACCACTTTCACCATTCAAAAGTTCTACTATGGTTGTTAAGAAAAGTTACTAGTATACCTGAATGCACAAAGAATTTAGTCACTACTCCAGTGGCACCTCCACAATAAAAGCAAACTTTGAAAAAAATTGTGCTAGGCTTACGATTAGTACATTTAATCTTGCTGAGACAATTCTTTTATTTGTGGCTGGAATATTTATGAAGTATTTCCACGAAACACTGCTCGGCTAATCAACTCAGCTCACATACCCGTGGCGTATAAAACATGTCTCCTGGTGCATCAAAACCACACTCTGTACTTACTGTGGAGATATGCATACAATCTTTACTATAAAAAGCTGTGTCTGTTTATCTGAAGCCACAATTATATATTGGGAAAAAGAATGTTTTACACAGGAATCGAACCCATGACATTCCGTTTGGTAGAACGACACTATCACCTGTGCCAATCGATGACCTTACTGCATTTTGGAATAATTGTGCAGTTAGTTATTACCTCTGATGAGCTCTCATGGCTCACCCGACTACCAGACTATTTGTAGATATATACATGAGCAGAGGTACACATTTATATACGAAGTACAGGCGCGTATGCTCTCTGAATAGATGTATACATGTATGTACCTACCTGCAGTGTTGGCTATGGTTTCAATTGTTGTGTCAATGTGTCCTGTCACTGACTCTCCGTCTTCACTCAGACTAGGTGCAATTGCGTTCAGAGCGGATATGATGAGTTGAGTGACATTAGCAGTACCATCAGTAAGGTCCGTTATGGTCCCCAGTTTGATAGAACCATCCTCGCTGGACGATGGAACCAAGTCGGACTGTCAAATAACGACAGGGTGCAATGAGTTGGGTTACTAATAGTAAGAACACCAAACAATTCAATAAACATAAGCAGAAAGCCTTTGAAACAACATGAAGCCAACCAATATAAGGACACGTAAACACTTTTAGTGTCGGAGACTTTCATTTAGCATACTGCTATGAAAACTCCAGCAGAACTTCCAAGATTTGTGAGAATTTACGGTAGACGCTGCTATAACATAAACATCCTATATTGTAAATCACACTTGATGTAAAGAATTTATGTAAATTTTTTGCTCCGTATTACATAAAAGCCGAAGGACAGATGCAGCTCTTACGATAGCAATTATGTATTTTTGTTTTAGCTTTTTGAGACCTAAACAATATTTTGTGTTTTTTTTCTTTGCAACATAAACCTTGCTGTCTAGGAAAAAAGAGAAAAAATCAATTAAATTGACATAGAAGGTGTGTGCTCTCCTTAACTTAGCGTAAAACTACCGTAATCATGAACACTAAACCAAGTGATAGTGATCAAAAAGTCGTTGATACAAACCAATAATACCAGAGTTACTGTACAGTCACTAATAATACCAGAGTTACTGTACAGTCAGTAAATTAAAATGTTAGGTTTAGCTTTTCTCCGTTTGGAGGGCCAAAGGGATGAGTTTGGAACAATCTTGGAATAGATTAGGCAATTTAACCACAGATTTTACTATTCGTATAATGTGAAATTACTGTAACATAAACGTCTTGGAATGTATTACGGTATTTACATTGTGTGAGCGTCTCCTGTATATGGTCTTGTAATGTACATAAGTTTACATACGGCTTTTTTTAGGTTGTGAGACTTGTCACAAACTAAAAATAGACATCTAACTTGCATACAATATTGTTTTTATCAGCCATTAAAGCTACTCACTAATACATATTAATATAATAATACATGATAATAATATAATCATAATATAATACAATAATAACACATAATAATATAAATACAATAATAAAGATGACAAAGCCTACCTCATTGATGAGCCCCATGTCATGGTCCCTCATGTGATTAGTGAATAGTGTTTTATTGACTGATCGGTAGGGGCACTTGCTGCAACTGTAGCACTTATCTGAACCGGGGTGTTTGCTTTTTAAATGTAGCTTCAGAGAGACAGCCTGTATGCAGGCATAACTGCAATGAGGGCACTGGTAAGGCTTGTCGCCAGTGTGTCTCATACGGTGTCGTCGCATCGAATTGTGGTCTGCTGTCACATACTCACACAATGGACATCTATAAATATATGAACATGAGTAACAAGTACAATGGTATGTATGCATAGACCTATTAACTATACTTATATAGTTAATACTTGTATAGTTAATAGGTCTATGTATGTATAACATTATTAGGAGTGGTCATCATCAACAACATTATGTTTTTCATGACGAAAAGAAGAAAAATTGAAAAGACAAAAATCTGGAATTATTGAATTATGGTAGCAGAAATACTTAATGACTAGAGTTACATAGAGACTTGGCTGTCAAATAGGCATATCAGAGTAGCAACTATCCTGGAAATGCAGCAGATCCAGGATTGACAACTACATACAGGTAGGCTAGTAGCTAACCCAAGGGGTGCAGGAATTGAATTTGAGTTCTCGTACAAGTTGTTCATAGCTTTATCAGACATAAAGCAAAGCAAAAATCGACTCGAGTAGATAATTTCACATTGGTTCACAGCCCTTAGAATATATTGAGTTGTCTGTACGAGTCAATAACTGAACAACCCACTGGAAAATATTTCTCACAAAATTAAAACAGCACAGCCTATAGTAGCCAGACACTCTTCTGCCATAACATTCTGGTTTATTTACTAGAGAGAGTTGGAGAGCATTACTTGAAAGGTTTCTCTCCAGTGTGAGTCCTCATATGAAGCTGCATCATTGCTTTTGTAGCCGCTGTGTGGCCACAGAACTTGCAAGCGTATGGCTTTATCTGTATGAGATAAGTTTATGAGTACAGCTGTTAGGAACTCAGTCTCACAACATGCTGAAGGCTCAAATGAAACCTAGGATATTTTCAGTCAAAAAGACAGAAAACGCACTTGGAATTTTAGATTTTTCCTGAACCTCCGAATGGCACAAATTCCTTCTGTTTTAGCGGACATCTGCGAAGGATGACTGCTGAGCTAATGTGAGCTAGAATAACACTCTGGCCTCTCTTACAATTGTACAAGCGACAACGCGCTGCATGAATAGCCTCAGAATGATGATTATCTCTAAAAAAACTATTCAATGATTTTTAAGACTGAACAATGAATAAAGACATACAAAAGACCGGTTACTACCTATAAAAATCTAATTGTGTTCGCATCAATATAAACGTCTTCACTGTGTAGAGGTGAAGTAACCAACACAGGCTGAGTATATGATAGCCTGTGTTCCTGAGTATATGATAGCCTGTGTTCGTTTCAAAACTATGAAATTATCTATGTACCATATGTTCAGGACGATTAGCAGCTACTTTTTCAGATGTTTTGAGCCATGTGGCTTATTTAGAGGCTGCGGCTATTCTGTGGTTTTTTCTTTCACCGCTAGAGGTGCATTAACACGAATTAGAATCAAAACTAAAGAAAAGTTACGGAAATTTTTTTTAGTTATCTGACAGTGGGGAAGATGACTTCATGGGTTTCAACGGAGATGATTAATGCAAAGCATGAGAAATGAAGTTAAGTAAATACTGGTTATTTTCTATTGCTTCTGTTCCGTTTTAACCAACAAAATTTCTGCTGTGTTAAAAAGCATTGTTATGAGTTCTGCGGTCTGTACAAAAGGTGTGGCCTATGTATTGTGTTTTATTATTGGTTTTTTAAATACAACAGACGCGGCTTATATAGTTGTGTGGTTAATAGTTCGGGAAATACAGCATATATATAAATCTCAGTTTTTGTCATTTGTCATCCGTAAATGAGAACAAATGACATTAAGAACGAAAAATGCACTTCACACTGAAATTGAACTCAGAACCTTCAGTTCTACAGACAGGCGCGCTATCCATTAGACTACACGTCCAATTAGCATTACCAATGAATAATTATGCACATACTCATTACACTGGTTAAAATACTCTGGTTACTAACAGAACGCTTGAAAATCATGAATGCGTGAGAGATCATGAGGCTTAACGTAACGATTACAAGATAGCTTAATGACTCTTATTATAGTAAAGATTTAGACAAACTTATGTTACTAGCTTAAGTTACTCAAATTAGCAAATTTGTCAATTTTGCCATTGGCTAATTAGTCAACTTAGCCAATGGCAACTACATTACCTGGCACTGTTTATAACTGTTTTTATTACCCGTGCAACGTACCAAACAATTTCTCCTAACTTTTGGTCAGCTGCTATTGAAATAAAGTTAAGGATAGTATTGCATCTAACCCTGTTTTGTTCTAATAATGACATTCAAGTTCATCCTGGCAATAGCATTTATCCTATTACCAGTATTTCGGTAAAACGAATTGTGTTCGTCCAAGTCACAGTGTTTCTCAGCTACTACAGAACCATCCATCTTGGTAATACTGTTTTGAAATATTCCAAGAATTTAATATCTGACAGTTCGTATAACCTTGTTTATCTTGGTCGCACAAAATTGCTACTATTCTGTAGCAAAACATCAACATACAAAAGTGCAAAACATGCGGGATATAGCGCCTATGAAACAAGAACATTATTACCTTGCAATATATAGCATTAGAAAAATCACTGACCTTTTGATGCACAGCGTCTATGTGACACTGCAGAGACTTCTGGTTCGCAAATGTTCTTTTACAGGTCTCGCACTCTGCCTGAACAAACCAATGCCTGCCAGACACACTCTCTTTCTCCTTGATATCTACACCAGCTATATGCATTAGAGAGTGGTTCTTTAGCTGTGCCATCTGTTTGAATGCCTGCATGTATGTATCATAATTTATTAATTAGTAGAAATATAACATTAAGCGAAATAAAGATATGGTTTTAATATTCATTAAGTTAACCAAAATAAATGTAAGCTTAATTCCAACTTGTTAAGGTATGATGAGGCCCACATGTGCAGTAGCACTGCAGCTAGTCGAGGTGCTGGGCCCATAGGAATTGGCACACTCAAACAGCAAGGCTTAACAAATGGCTTTTAACATTAACTCTAAAACTAGCAAATGCAGAGGTTTTGCATAAGTCTTTTGGAAGACTGTTCAATTGTGATGGTACTCTGTATTCGATTGTTTGTTGACCTGAAGCAGTATAAAATAATGGTAAAGGTAAATTGGTTTCTAGAAACCTGGTTTTATAGTGTGACTCTTTTTTTGTTTTGTCATCACTTGAATAAAATTTTAAATAAGCTAACATTCAGAACTCAACACGTGTATGAATGGATCGAAATATCAGTGTATGCAGCTATAGCCACTTACTTTAGCTGCATGTATAGAAGTTATCAACAAGACGATGAACAAGCAGATGTTTTTTGCTAAATTTGTCACCAAATTTACTAAAAACTAAGGTTGCTAAGCAATGAAAAGGTGGGTACGAGAAATTAGTTTTTGAGCAAGTGAGATTTAGATAAAATGATTGGTTCATCGGTTAGTCAATTGCTGTAGCGACAGACTTCAGTGGTCATGTGACTTAAGCTTCCCATGCGCTGACAGTTGAGGTGCTGTTATCTACTTATAATACTTATCTACTAGCTTTCTCTCTTTTATTAGAAACAAATATTTATTCTGTTTATAAGTAAAAATTTTAAATTGTCTAGTAACAATGTTTAATTGTATTAGAATTCCCCACTTCTAGGTACCAGCCAATTAAGGGAGTTAGATGTGACTTACCTCTTATTTTAAACCCTCTACTACAAGCTCTGCACGAAATCACAACTCCTCGGCTAAAGTTTTTTTAGTCGCTCATTTTTTGTTAATCTAGACATGCATGCGATTTCTCAATCAATGCAGCTTGCCTAACTTAGAAAATATTTTTTCGTCTAGAATAAACCCTGAACGCAGACAAGCTACTCTGTCAAACAATAAACATGAAACCATGTTAGCTCACCTTATGGCAGACCTCGCATGTGTAGGGCCTCTCTGAACTGTGGATCTGTTTGTGAATGACCATCTTGCTTTGCACAGTGGTTTTATAGCCACACAAGTCGCAACCAATCATGTCCAGGTCTATCTACAGTCAAAGACAGTAGTCATGAGATTATATCAACACTCCCAAATCTTTAAATCCAATTTCCTTCAACTTTATACTCAAGCGTAATACCTACTTGGTGCAACTTCCATGCATGCTGCTTCAAGTCAGCCCAATACACCGTTTTAAAAGCTGTCTCTTCGCTGCAAGCCGGCTCAGGACATTTGAAGAGAAGCAACTGTGTTTTTGCATCAACCTCATTGCTGTGGGTTTTCATGTGATAGTCCAATTTGTCCTCAGTGGTGAACCTGGGCAGATGTGAGCAAACAATAGCGTGGCTTATGAACGCCTCACTTTGACTAATATCACCATCACATGTTGAATGATTAACTCATTTCATAAATAATTACAATGTACATACAATGATAGCTGTTCTCTAAGTACCAACTATCTTTTGCTGTTTTATTAGAAACAATTATTTATTCTATTTCTGAGTAAACATTTTAAATTATTTAGTAATTATGTTTATTTTTATTAGATTTTACAATCTCTGGCACCAGCAAACTGATATTGAATTACCTTTTTATTTGCATACAATAAGACTCTTAAAATATTACAAAGAGTTTTCTTCTCTTGTTCTAAATACTACATGATGACGCAAGCTGAAATAGGGCAAATCAACCTAGCTTACCTATTCATCAGATTTATTAGGAACGTGAAAAAGTGAAACTAGAGAGAACCGAACTATAAACCGCGGATAAGTGCCAGACATGGATTCATACTCACATAGAGTAAGGCTATAACAGTCAGTTATACTTCGACATATGAGCTTAATGCGTTCTGGGACTGAGCTTGTATGTCGATGTTCTCTTATCTCAATGCAATATTTCCTATGTAAAACAACTAAATACATGTATACCTGTTCCCATACTATGACATAACCCCTTAAAAACAGGATATTACGATAGAAAAATGTATTTTTAATTGCTGTAATTTACTTCCTACGCTCACAAAGTAACAAATAACTATATGGTGGTTAAGATCTGCAATAAAATTTAATATTACTATATAAAGTACTGTATAGAGTTCTTACCTTTAACAGACATGGTGGCTAACAGGGGTGTGAGAGAGACTTGAAAGCAACACGGGCGGTACATTAAACTTTTGTGATGCTACATAACATAAACTTTGAATTTACCTTTAATGAATTAAGCTCACTAAACACACACGCTTAAAGCTAAGTTTTAATCTCTTACTAAACTTGACTTTAACTTTGTCATTGTCTTATTTTTTTTAGTATCTGTTTCTGGCTTGGCACTTTTTGCTTTGCGTTCACTTTAACTTTTAGCGGACTTTTCTAAAACTTTTCTAATTTTTAAACTGATTCGACGAGAAAGCTTGAGCAATGCAGTTCTCGACAATGGCCTCTCGCATACTTAGTCATTTAACGGCTATCGATAACCGGCTCATATGCTCCAATCTCAAAGATTACTTGCATCTAAAGGCAGAAAATTGCTCAAAATTGTGCTTGTATCTCAATATTCTTGTATGTAGGAGCAGTTGTATCTTGAGGTATGACTGTATTTGACAGAGCCACAGAAAAATAAGCTAGGTGAATTATTACTCCTATTACCTCGCACGACATTTGTTGCATCTGTTAGGGGAAACTAGAGCTCGAGAGAGGTTTCTTCTACGAGGTCCTCGATGATGAAATGTGCTCGAATCATCACTTGCGTCCGGATTTGTCATAAACTTTGTCTTGAGTGGAACATAGTAGCTATCTGTAAGATGTCTGGGAACTCGGCGCTTTCGCTTGCCAGGAACCTCTATCTCGATATAACTGTCAAAAAAACCTATCTTGTTTTTAATCTCAGACTAAAATCTGAAAACTCACAGAGGTAGAGGTGACATTACCTTGTAATAAGCAGATTGTCATAAAATTATAACAAAATGCACTGTGTATTAGCACTGACATGATAACAACACTGTTTTGAGAGGTTCCGGATGAAATCATACAAATTTTAATTCAATGCAAAAGTATGACCCCATGAAAAGTGATGTGATGCTTTCAGTTTTTCATAACTATGATTTCAGAGATCAACAACAGAATTTAATCGATTTAAGCGTTCAATAATAATCAACAATAATAGTCGATAATTGATTCAAAATTTAAGCGTTTAATCAATAGAACATTATTAGATGTACTTTTATAAGAACATCACCCCACAGTTGGTATGGGAGCAAGGAGTTGCATCAGTGGAAAAACTGGTTAAAACAATGAGTGCCCTGGAAGAGACTGATGGCTCTAAATCCAATGACCCATAACTAAACCAAACAGTTAAGAGGTCTATTCACACACTCCGGCTTCGTAACTGGCAAGATTAGAAAAAATTTGACGGAGTTCTCGATGACCGAATAGATCCTTCATCTCCCACAGCTTCTGACTGCAATAACGAAGTCGATCTCATATACCAAGTCGAAGAGTCATCAACTATTGCTGGCAATGATACATCCAATGCTAACCATCCTGCCTTTTATTTACTGACAAAACAACAGTAGCAACTTCACACATTAGAGTTGTCTCATCCTAGTCTTTTCTACCCGCAAACTCTGACATTAGAGTTGTTTCATCCTAGTTTTTCTGCATGCAACCTCTGACATTAGAGTTATCTCATCTCTGTTACCAGTCACCAATAACTAGGAAAGAGCGCAGTGAGAATAAGACAATAGCCTGTTAATCACTGATAACAATGAGCTGTTATTAGTAGGAAAGTTGTCCGACAGATATCTCCATATGAAGTTATCAGTAATTCGTATGCTGCATCCCTAGACCTACAAGAAGTTTTCTCATGATGCTAAAAGCTAATACTTACGTTACTGTAGAGTCAGCTGGATCTTCATCAGGATTATCAACAGCTGTATCTGTCGGTTCTGGACTAGTTGGTTCAGAACTAAGGCCTTCCCTCTTCGCCATCTCTAAAAGCTCCGCTTTCGACTTACGACCCACTTTTTTCTTTACAACCTGAAATAGTTTGAAGAGTTGTGTACTCCTTGGAACAACCAAATGAACTGTAGATATACTAATTTGGCTGAAGAGAAACTTTCTGATCAAGCAATAATTTCATGTGAGCAAGTAGTTTTGTTTTGATGGGTTTGGTGTGCCTCTGGTTTCGCTGAAGCCAAAGTGTGAACAGGTTGCCACATCTCCGATTTCTGCTTGGGAAAGCCAAAAAAAAAGATTCATTGACAAGGAATTAAAAGTTGAAAAAAAAATTTCTGTACAAATAAAACTTCTCTAACCATCACTAAACTTCTCTAAAATAGACTACTATTCCACAAGAAGAATGTTTGCCTGCTATCTGCTATCTAACTACTGATAACTGATGAACAGATGTAAAACATGAGGTATCAGAAAGTGGGTTACCAAGGCAACACTACATTTAATACACTATGACCTCGATGAAATTCTGTCAAGGACTTCAAGTCTTTCAAAGGCATTCAATCTGCTTACAAAAGGTTAGTCAAACTAACACCCTGTAGACTGAAAAGAATGACATTAACCATCTTCAAAAACTCTCCAATGATGGAAGCTAAAAATGTATTTATAGAAGAGGTTGAGATGGGTAATTGCTCAGGTGTCATACCTGGGTGCCCATGCTAACTCATCATACCTGGGTGCCCATACTAACTTATCATAACTAGGTGCCCATGCTAACTTATCATATCTGGGTGCCCATGCTAACTTATCCTACCTGGGTGCCCATGCTAACTTATCATATCTGGGTGCCCATGCTAACTCATACCTGCGTGCCCATGCTAACTTTTCCATTAGGCATCTCCTGGCGATCTGCAATAGCTAACTCAGTGTGTTCTTTGCTTGTAGTTTTAAAAGTAGTACTACTATTACAAGTTGGAGGGGCATCCACTCTGTCCGTAGCGATTTCAATAGATGTAGAATTCAAGCTTATTGCAGTCGCAGGAGCGGAAAGATTCTCAGCATCAGCTTTGTGAGATTGAACCATGTGTGTCTTGCAGTTTTCCACAGTCTGCAGTCAAGTGAACACTCTGTGATTGACAGTCTTTAGTACACACACAGAACATTCATAATATAAATAGTATGTACTGCTATATAACCTTATAAATCTGCTTGGCAAGTTGAATCATGCACTAAAGTCTGAGGCCATTTGCAATAATATACCAACAAAAAAGTGGAACTACATCAATAAATTTGCCACCATTTTCAAGTTCAGAATCTCTCTCCGAGTTTCTTAGCTATCAGCCTTTACCGGCAATGTTCTGTCTTGTTATGTCGCTAAGAGGGTCTTCAATGCAAAAATGGCCTTCTTCAGTCTGCGTATCGTAGCCTGACAGGCGCCAAGCTTGAAACGGTGTTATAGTTGCCATGTGAAATTTTAGTCATAAAAATCATCTGGTCATATGTTTAAATATATATAACTAAATATATAAGCATAAAATGTGTACGCATGCCCACACACATATGTACTTCTATAAATATATATTTCTAAAAGTCCGTCTGTCGTCCTTCAATATGTCCAGCAATAGCTATTATTAGAATAGCTGTAGCTGGACAATGCTGATGCAACGTAATGGCATACCGTCATTAGAAGCCTAGCATTTAGCAAGCTCACCTATTTTTCCATTGGCAATGTGCCAGGCCATTTGGCAATGGCCTGCCACTTGCTGGAGAGTTGCTTGCCAGCAAGTGGCAGGCAACTCTCATTGCTTCTCATTGCATATAAGTTGATTTTCAATACCATTTTTTATTGGCAATATGCCAGGCTAATAGCAAGTGGTAGGCAACTTTCATCACATCTCATTGTTTATAAGCTGATTTTAATACCCGGGCAATGCTGGGAGGCACAGATAGTGTGATATATACATGTGTGGATTTCTTTATCTGCTGCATAAACTTCTGATAAAAAGACAAATAGAGTTTACGAGATTGTTGAGAAATATATTGATGCGCTGCTTGACACTAACCTAGAGGTCTCTAGGTATGTCGATCACTAACCTAGAGGTCTCTACGTATGTTGATCACTAACCTAGAGGTCTCTAGGTATGTAGATCACTAACCTAGAGATCAACTTAGTTATTATAATGTGATAATAACTAAGTTGATAATTATAGATGATGTCAACTTGTGTTACAAGAATAGAAGAGACCTACTTGAAAGCCCATGTTGCATTGGCCACATAGAAAAAGCTCTTGTTGTGGTTCAGTCTGAGGAAATATCTCTCCAGCTGATCTTCCACTTGCTGTATCCACCAACACCACCTGATTTTAATAGAATTGAGCGCTTATTCACTTATTTCAAAGGAACTTAAACATTCTGAGCAACATTCGGAGGTTCCGAGAAAAGTAGTAACTAACTTGCTCTGTCGTCGCATCATTCACGTATGTCTGTATGCTTATCGGCTGTAGACCACTGCCCTGCATGTACTGGCCATCTATCGAAGCGCTTGAGTCATCTACAAGGGTCATAAGTGTGTTGGTGCTATTTGCTTCAGCTACATCCTCCAGGCAATCAGTTCTGCTCTACAGGAGTGAATTAGAGCTCATAAATATAAATGCCATCTAGACAAGAACTGCAACAACAGAATATGATAAATTTGACCTTGGAATGTATGAAGGAATTGCTTCACCCTAAAGTTTGATAATCTCCTAGCAGCTTTGAGTTTACTCATATTTGTGAATAAAATATATATCACAGACACTCAAGGTCACAAAGGAGGATGATAAAATTGAAGAAATGCTTACAGCTGTTTGTTTCTTTATTTAAAACATAAACTAGGGTTGACATACACTATTTAAATTATTGATTTATCGCAAACTTTTTTATAATTAATTACATGAAATTTGAAAATTTTTCGCTTACTCTCACTGCTTCAAGAGCATTACAGTGAATGTATACCACATATCTGAGTGGAGTGTCAGTTTGTATTTATTTTTTGGTCCAAACCATGTAGCCCAATAATGCCATTATTACAAACTATAATTTTAAACCAAGACGTAGAGTAAAATTTTGCAGAAGATTTTAGATGCGACAATATTTTATTTTAGCGCGCGTGTACACACCACAATTAGTATCATTACGTGTTCGGAATATCAGATAAAATTACAATTCTGACCTTAAATTTATTTATTCTAATCTACAATTTATGCATTTTTTAATCTGAAATAGCATTTACTCAAGTTTGTAACCCAATATAATTAGTGTCGAATAAATTACAGTAAACCAAGTACATATGATCATTCAAATAATTCTAAACTTACTTATTGAAAAAATATCATTTTGCAAATTAATTATTAAAAAAAATTATTATGAAAAAATTATATATATTTTCAACTATGCTTATGGTCAGTGTTTGCTAGTTACTCGGCTAGCAGTTGATTCTGGTTAGTCATTTTCCTTATTGCCATTGTTGTCTAGCTATTTTAAAAGGAGGAAAGGTATGCTTTTGAATTTAGAGAACTTGGATTTAACATCTCCCAAACATGCAAAATTTGTTACAGAAGCCATGCATTTCAAGTTAAGTCATTCTATGAAATTTTGGAAGTACGCGAAAACTCGCGTAAAAATGGTCATATTTGTTCTTTCCAAGAAACCGTAAACATAACGCATTTTCAATGGTTGAAAAGGTATTTCCACAACACCGCTGAAGCTTGGAAGTGCGGATAGCAACATTTAAACTCACAGAATCAAGATCTGGTTGAGAACTGTTAGAGTGCTGTGATGGCAAGTGTTTGGCCTTCACGTGATTCACCAGGTCTTCTTGTTTGTAGCAAATGAACGGACACGCTTTACATTTAAATGTAGTGATAACATCAATGAACTGAGACACCACATCCATAGCGTCTGCTTGAGGTTCAGAGTCATCCATGAGATGGTATACACAAAGGCTGCAATATATGGATAGTATTAGAATGGCTATGAGTGCGATTGAAATAAAATAGTTTACCAATGTAGCCTATATAACCTACCAACAGCGTACCAGACAAAAGCGATTAAATACTTCAAACACATAAAAAGCTGCTGAGCTTTGAGTAAATCATGATTAATAGAGACTGAATTTTACAACATTTTTTTTATTGCCTTGAAAGTTGACAGTATTGGTATGTGCAACGTGAACACCATTTATTGGTCAAAAATACCGAATAAAAGTATAAATCAATCAGTTCATGTTACAAAACTATAAAAGAGAAACAGAACATTTTCTCCTTAGCGATGTAGAGACCCTAAAAAAAAACAAGGTCATACAAATTCAGACCTTAACCAATGACAGGGCTGACAAAGGACAGCAAATGAGAAAGCAGAACTTTAACTACTGCAAACATCGGAGAGTCCTAAACTCAAAGAAAAGGAAGCTCAAACTTGCTAAGTTAACTAGAAATACAAACATTTCTGACTGCAAAATAATGGACAAATTACATGACGAAGTAACACTGAACACACTGAGCTGCATGTCATATAAATGTTTAACTATTCCTTACTTCTGTAGATAGGTGAAACTCTAGTTTTCCATTACTGTGTTTAATTAAAAGAAGACTTCAGTTTCGCACACATACACTAACCCAAATCCATCATTTATTCCTTTCAATAGAATACATTCTTCTGAAGGTAACAAATTTCACCTATCTGCAGAAGCTTATTGCAGTAGCGGAAAGATTCTCATCATCAGAATCTTTCCGCTCCTGCTACTACAATAAATGATAATTAAATAACTTTATTTATTTGTACTCACCATGGCTCAAACGTACGTACAAGTCGGGATACAAGTATAGCCATACAAAATGATGAACAATAATTAACGCTTTGGAGTTGTCTTTCCACAAAGTAAATAAGAGTTGTCTACCTTTTACAACAATCCGCCATATTGTTTGTTACACCAAAAGTTGTAGTCTCCAAAATCATTCGTAACAAAAACTGTTTCGTATTTAGAGCAACCAAAAGAAATCAAATATCTAAAAGTCTCTACACTTACTTCAAGACTTCAGTAAAACTTTTTTCTTTTTCAGTTCTAGAAATGTAGACTTTCACAGAAACTTTCAGTTTTTAACAAGTCGCGTTATTTTAGGTTAGGGAGGGTAGAAAATTATGAACAGCAACTTGATTCGCTGTATCTTATTTTCCACATTCAAGCAATTCGATGGAAAGAATATTGTTATTATTATTTGAGTAAAAATTAAAAAAATGAATTTATTATAATTCAAAAATTAACTATATATATATTTCATCACTAAATTCCCGAATAGCATTAATGGTAACATTACTCACTAATGCTACGCATCCACTGATAAGAAAGGTAAAAGCTAGTTCCCATCAGAAAAGTCGTGCGCTCTAGGCCTGCGGTATATACGGTAGTTATACCGTATATATCTGCATGTATATACTTAGAGGCCTCAATAAGCTAAAAAAGTTACAATAAGCTGAGAAAGCTACATAATCCTGCAAACCTGTCTGATAGACTTTTTCTTCTAAAGCCTAGCTGGCTTCCTTAACCTAAGTTCCTGTAACATAGTCAGGTACCCGAGATACGCGTGCATAAACACAAGCGAGACTTTTCTGATGGGATATTTCTACCGTATATACCGCATGCCTAGGGCGCACGACTTTTCTGATGGGAACTAGCTTTTACCGATAAGAAATTCCAAACTTTTCCACAGGATGGCTTTTCCACAGGATGGCTTTTCCACAAGGATGACTCACAGTTTACTTAACAACAAGCAATTATTTAATCAGTATTTTAGGCGTAGTCACTTTTATGGTGAAGGCACAGTGGTCAAACCACACTTATAGTCGTTAACATTTTTTGCTATTAGACATAATTTGACGTTAATGCGTAATTGTGTATAATATATCGTGACTTCATATTTATAAACATTTCATGCATTTTGCCAACAGGCAGGTATAAACAATACATTATACTTTTTACATTATCAATATTGGAAAGATGTTGGTTTTTTTGTTGTAGAGGAACTTGCAGCATTTTGTAAAAGTGTATTTTGACTGAGTTGATGAATTTTCATCTCTGAAGCGCTGAGCAGCAGCCAAAGAATCGCCATAATAATCATCATTATCAGTAGACATGGCAATGGTAAGTCTGTTTAAGAATTTTATTGTGATTATACCGACTTTGGATGATTTTTTTTTCATGTTTTTTGAATTGTTTTTGTACATTACTAATTCAATAATAATCCCTTAACTGATGACCACTAAAATCAGGTTTGCGACTTTCCTGGGAAAATCAAAAATCTCCCAGACAACCCAACGACCCTAAAAACCCGATGTTTTTCGGACGGCCAGAAAAAAACAGGTATTCATTGGGAAATAATGGCAAAAACTACAGTTTATAAAATCTCTTCCTTTTGCTAACAAGAAAAAATAACATTAGTCTTTCACATCATGATGGACCTACTTAACATTACACGCTGAGAATTCATAAATAAAACTCAATTTCTGGGTTGATTAAAAAACCATTTTTTTGATTTCGGGCTTGACAGCCAAAGATTTTCTGCATTGACAGCCACTCAGTTTGCAAGTTGGAGTTTTGCGAGTTAAAGCTGGATCAGATTTACTCGGGTAGACTAGCGGAGTCAACTTTACTTAAAACCATCTTTTTGAGAAATACATCTTGTCAAAACAATCAGAGGATTTCAGTGGCAATATCAACTCAGTCCCATTCAGACGCACGATACAACTGGTTCATTTTCATTCTGTTCTCATTATTGTTCGAACTTTGCGAAATACATTGATGAGATTTAAAATAAGGAACTAGTTATTGTTTACTGATTTATTTAATCCTTGAGGTATCATTGTTTGAAGTGGATAACAGTAGCATCACCACTTTATCAAAAAAGGATACAAGCTGCATTTTATATCAGTTGAAATATCAATGCCTTTATTCTATAGCAGTTCAAGGTTTTAGTAAACATATTTCAGTGCATGAGAATCAAAATGAGAAATGTTGCGAAATTTTCTCTAGTGTTCACTTTTATATTTTTCGAACTAGGTTTTCCCCTGCCCAGTGGTTACCGGAATTTTCCAAGTGGAAATAATTATTAGGAATTTCCGGTAACTTCATCACAGGTTTTCCATATACAGTGGACCCGCCTTACAATATTTATTCGTTCCAGTGTTGGCATCGTAAGGTGAAAATGTTGTATCAAGAGGTGTAGATCCCATAATGATTACCTAATGTAAACACAAAATTCAACATCAAAATTTTATATATGTACTGTACATATTAGAAATTAGTAGCCAAATAGTATGTCAACTTTAGTAGTTACAGTTACCTGACGTAACTTCAGTGTATTCAGTGATTATGATTTACAATAAAATGTAGCATTACAATACGTGTACTATGTGCAGTACGTACCTAATGGGGTTTTTACCTTTATGACAGACATATGACATAAACTTCGCATTTACCGTAAATGGATTTAGCTTACTAAACCACACTTGAAGCTAAGTTTTAATATGTATTTTGTCATTGTCTAAAATTTATCACTTATCTGTTTCCGGTTTCTGGTTTTCACTATAACTTATAACAAATAGTGCTGAACTGAGGGAGAGTTAGGGTTTCAACCGCGATCAAGTTTCGTCGATTTTAATCTTTAAACGTCTTGGCCGTCAGATCACCTGAAACATCAAAATTTTGTGTATGTTCATTTTTAAATAGCAAGTTGAGCAGGTTTTTGTTTCGAGGCGGTTTTAAAAGTTAACATTTTTGTTAACAAATATAAAATTAGTATAATAATATAAACATGTTAAAATAGCTCAAAGTGGATGTTTTGTACTGTTTGTGAAAATAGTTATGTTCTTGCATTCAGAAAACATTGAAAGCTGTCAAGTGTCCAACTGATGAGCTCAGTCTGAGCAATTGCGCGATTGTGCAAGTTGGTGACTTTGATGCCAAAACATGTCCGTAAGTTATTTAATGTCATCTTTACTAGGTAGTTTTGGATACGGTTCTTTGAAAGCTGATTAGTCAGTCTTTAGCATAACATGATCTTGCGAGTGACTGGTGCAACATAATTTTACTAGCCACTGGTCTACATGGATTCTCTAGCTATACTAATTACATATTGATTCATAAGTTAATATTGCCTGTGGGGATTACAGGATGTGCATTCTCTCATTTTTGTCCACTTACTGTTGTTACATACTTATTCAATTGTTAAATTCCTAGTTTTTGCAGAGTATTTTGTAGTTTTCATAATAAATAGGTTACACCTGGGTGCAGTAACTTTATATTTTGATCTTAATCAGGCATATACACGGTTCTCAGTTTAACACTTGTGTAGTCACACAGGATCATTTAGAAAATAACATTGCGTTGTTCTAGAATAACCAATGGTAACTAAAGCTTCGCTATTTCAAAAAAATCTCTAGAAGATATTGCAGATTTATTCGATATTGCAGATTTGCAATATCGGATAGCGATATATCGCTAGTCATCTACTTACAGATGACTAGCGGAATGTATGGCGTTGCACAGGTAAGCAAACAAGTTTTTGCACAGAAAATTTACCTATTATCAACATAACACAAAATTTACCATTACAATTTTTAAATGAAAGTGTTTTCTTATTTTTGTGTACTGTGTTTATTTCTGTGTAATTTACGCTGCAGTACCTATTAAAGCTCTATACTGGTTGCAATAGTCTTGCTGCCCATGTGAGTTTAAGCATTGTTTTTCTGGCCATTTCTAGCATGATGCTAAAATAATGCTAGCTGAAATGTTTAGCGTGAAGCTAATAAAGAAACACTTGCAACTTAATTCACATTACAGTTAATCGGTATTAAAAGGTTTAGCATGTCTTACTCTGCTTTGTTGTAGGTGCAAAATATGTGGAAATGTGATTACAAGCTCTTAAAAGCTCAAAAATGAACAGTTAATCGCAGCCATTACAAAAACGCCGAGGTTGGAATCCCTTTCCAAAATGGCTCACATGGGGCGTAGTTGAACACGATGTGCTGTTGTTTTCACTTTCATGCAACCTTAATCGGCGAAATATTTTCACAAATATACTTCACCCAACAAGTCGCTATACCATGAAGCTCTATTAGCAACAGTTGATGCATACTTTACATCACATTACAAAGGTTTAATTTGGTGTTCTAGGCACATAACTGTGACTACGGGTCCCTCACAGAACTTTGTATTCAGCATAAAGAATGATGGAAAAGTTGCACCTGGCACCATAGGATTTAGTCTGCCGCAGAGAAAGTGGGCTTCTCTCTCTCTTAACCAGGAGATCACAGTGAGTCATTTACTCCACTTTGATTTAAGAGCCTCAGCATCTGGCATGAGAGGTTATCTTATTGCGCCTGTATTAGCAAGATCTTAATGCTTTATCGATTGTAAGTTCATAGGCCTCTTTTTTTCATCACTCTATAACATCCCCACTTTTTCTTTAGTTGTTTTAGAACTGATGATGCTGTTGTTTAGATGTTAGTCTAGTTCCTGAAGTATTTCTTCAACTGATATATGCAATATTTATCATTTATGCATAACAAGTCAATAACTATTATCCTCTTGTGATCTGCCCTTGCAGGCAAAGTTCTATAAGCATGTTAGCTGTGGGACCCAATAATCAATACATGCCTTTACTGTTCTCATAGTCCTTTTATTATGAATGCTGGCTATTCAACGCTGACTGTTATGTTGCTGACTATGAATGTATACTTCTTTATGGACATGTCACTTTAATAGCACACACGTAGCAGATTTAGTAAAGGTTTTGTGAGGCAACTCCTTTCACCTATGTTACAAATAGAGAGCACAAAGATTTGTATAGATATGTTTATTAGCAAGAACAAGTACAAGATAAACTGGTCTGTAGGTAATTGCACAATAGTTTTAAAGAAGGTTTTAGAACTAGAGTGGGCAAGTTGAGAGCCATGCATCGCAGCGAATAAGTGGCTATCTGATCTAGATCTCGAGTAAGCATTTGATCACGGAGACAAGCGTTCAGTCCAGTGCTTATTGGCTGGCTTCAGTTTTCAATCTCTGATTTCAAAGGCTAACAATTTTTAGTATAACAAGAGCCGTGTCCGTCTGCCCCAAACAATGCTAAGAGTGTTAATAAAAAAGACTGCACGGAATCAGTTCCAGATACTCGGTTTTCCAGCTAGGTGCAGTACAATCTGCGCCACTTGACCACCTTTACACATCTAGGAATAATTGAGCACATAGTTATTGAGCACTATGAGAACAGCCATGACCTAGTGGTCTAGAATGTCTGACCAACAGGCAACGGGTCGGGGTTCAATTCTCAAAACAAAATGTCACTGGTGGTGACGAAACGAGAACTACTCAGTTAATAACAAGTGTAGGTCCACAGTTGTAGGTCCACAGTTATAGATCCACAGTTGTAGGTCCACAGTTGTATGAATAATGAGAAAGTCACATGATTTTGTTGAATGTCTCCCATTCATGTAACTATAGACTGCCTACTTGTAAACAACTTATTCATTGGTACCATAATGTTCACTGATTAATAGCCCGAGATTGATGGCCCTTAATGATTGATTCTATGCAATAATTCGATATTCTACATGTACAGTGGACTCCTTAAGTTATTAGGGTGTTCAATTATAGTGCAGTAGACTCCCACGATAACTAGAGATGTTATTGGTACAGCGAACTACTGCAATAGCTAGAGGTTTTATAGGTACAGCAGAGTATACGATAACTAGCGGTTTTATAGGCACAGCGGAATTCTACGATACTTAAAGATTCCGTAGGGACAACAGACTTCTGCTATCATTCGATGTTCTATAAGTACAATAGGTTCTAAATACCGGTATGGTCTTAGATATTAACTGCATATCCTCCTACGCTGGTCCCAGTTAGCTTTTATCAAGCTCTTGCTATTTGAAGGTTAGACCGTACATGGCCAATCCGGCCAAGGAGTATATTTCTAATCTGACGCTGGCTGTAGACTATCTCTCCAAAAAGGGGTGAGTAAGAATACCTAACAACAGGTGCTTGTTTTATTTTTAGCTTTTCATTCAGCTTTGCTCACTTATATCAAATGATCAAAAGACAGCATGCGCTGTCAAGAATGAACTATGGTCATGCGTGGTTGAAACGCGATCATAGTTAAAATGTGATCATACATGTAGCTGTCTGGTGTGCCTATATGTGCTGTGACCATTTGAGTATGGTCATGTGCCAAGCGCTTTCGAGATCTGACTATAGTTATGTGCTGTCGAGATGTGATTATTGTTATGAGCTGCTGAGTTCTGATTATTATTGAGATGAACAATTAAATTAGTTTTGCAATTATAACAAATGTAGTTGTACAACCTCCAGTTGCAGCCAAAGTGTTGATTTAGAAAAAAACTGTTTGTGTATTAGAAGTCATAATTTTATTATGGCTGTTAGTTAACCATGTGCTTGTATAATATACTTTAACTGACTTTAAGTTCTCAACAAGAATGCTTTACATGTACACATTGCGCGAACTTGTATTTTAGGGCCAATTCTGCAGAAGGGTATGACACAGAGAAGATGGAAAAAGAATTTGGTATGTCGTTTGCTCCCAGCAAACTCGCCATGAAGGAAGACCAATTCCTCGTTTTCCAATTCCATGATAAGAGGACGCTGATGCTCCAGGTGAAGGAGTTGGAAGGTAAGTGAAGCTTGACCTGATATCCACGATATTCATTTTCATGTCCTTTCTCAATCACTACAGTATGTTAATTCTAAAGACATCGGTAAGTGTAATGAATGGTATATGGACTTCATACTATGCCTTCATTTTAGACATAAAAATATGGAATTTCAAGATGAACTTGCTTGAAATTTGTTGCATTGATGTTGTAATTGATTACTTACTTTGTAATCTTCTACTGATGTTATATAGATTAGACTTTAGTATAAGTGTAGGTCTTATGAATTTGTTCCTTTGTAGTACTGACGATGTCAGGGGGAGACCAACCAAAGCCAAGAAAGGGCCACTTTGGTATCCTCACATCAAACACACAGATAAGGTTTGAAAAGGTAGAAGGCAGCACTATCAAGCTCACCGGCAATCGAAAAGGGTGAGATAACTACTTCCTCTCTTGTATAGCCAACATTTTCTCTGTTCGTAGGCCTAGGTAAATGTCACTCTCTTTATTTTTGTAGAAAAGTGGTCTATCAGTCCGCCATTCCACAGGACTGGGACTTCACCAAGATGGGCATCGGGGGACTCGACAAAGAGTTCTCTGATATATTCAGGAGAGCGTTTGCTTCTCGGGTCTTTCCTCCTGATCTTGTTGAGCAACTAGGTTCGTTAAAAAATTTTCACTTTCTTTTATTTGTTTTGTTTTATTTCATCAAAAGATATGAAAACAGAGAAACAACGAAAGAAATAATGATGAGGCCCAAACTGCGCAGTAGCATTGCTAGTCAAGGCGCTGGGCCACAAGTTAACTGCGAGCAGCCAGAAACTATTTAGTCACCACTCAACAGGTACAGCTTGAGGGCACGTCTAAAAGCGGGCCCACTCACAACCCTACGCAGTTCATCAGGCAGAGCGTTCCATTGTGCTGACTGCTGGTGCAATGAGCAAAATTCTTATCAGTTAGACTTGGTCTATCCAAAGTGTTTCTTTGAACTTATCCGATCTTGAGTTAGATAGCATGGTGCCAGTTAGGATGTCTGGTGATGAAGGCATCATTGCCAGTTTGACCAGGGATAGTGTATTGCTGTTCATCTTGTTTTTCTGCGCCATCCTTCCTCTTGTACAAGCATTTGTCCTCTCGTTTGATTGTAGGTGTTAAACATGTGAAAGGAATTTTGCTCTACGGTCCTCCTGGTACAGGAAAAACTCTGATAGCCAGGTAGTGACAGCACCATGTGTGGGGCGTGACAAAGACGTCACATTTACATCTACTTTGATATTGATGCTGTCATTTGCAAGTCATCCAAAATTATTTTGCAAATAGGAAAGAAGTTTTTTTAGTATTGCCTGTTTGTAGACAAATCGGTAAAATGCTTAATGCTCGGGAGCCCAAGATTGTCAATGGTCCACAGATTTTAGACAAGTATGTCGGTGAATCTGAGGCTAACATCCGTAAACTATTTGCTGACGCCGAAGAAGAGCAAGCCCGAGTGAGTGATCCTAGCCTCTGCATAATGGCTCCTCTTTCTGTTCATACATCATGTTCTAGCCTCAGCTCTTTGTCTTTTCTCACGTACAGCCGCCTGGTATCGCAGTGGATGCTTTGTATGCCAACCACTGCACTAACTTACTGTAATGGTTAACTTGAACACCCGCAGTCACACTACATTGCTATGGCTCATTGCAGTAAGTTAGTTACACAACTACGGAAGTTCATGCCTGCCTACTGAATTTGATGATACCTGATAACAAAGATAAGATATTGCAAAATAGATCAATAATGCTTCAGTTCAATTAGTTGATTGAAGTCATATTTGTGGTTAGTTATGACAGCCTGTTCTCAGCGTAAAAATGAATGAATAGTATAATAGCGTAAAAGCACTGAAAATTCAAAGTTTTTGATCTTGCTAAAATCTTCAGATATTCAGTACTATGTTGGATCATTGGCTTGCAAGTACTTGTCTGTACTTGTCAAGTATTTGTTTATATTTGTCAAATAACTGCCCATACATATCAAATACGTGTCTATACCTGTCTATATTTGTCAAATACTTGCTTATACTTGTCAAATATGTGTTTATACCTGTCAGATAGTCGTCTATATGTGTCAACTGCATGTCTATAATGGTCAAATACTTGTCTATACTTGTCAAATACTTGTCTGTCACAAAATATAAGTTGCAGAAGGCTGTAAATGTCGAGCAACGAGTAAGTGGCTTCAATGACTTCAACACAGAATAGGTGTTGTTAGGCAGTTCTTTGTCCACCTACGCTTCTAGATCGCAATGCTTTGTTCTGTGATGAATGAATCCCTTGCTGGAAATTACACTTCATAATGTTTACTTTCCAAACACAGTTGGGAATTCCAACTTCTTTTGCAGTTGAGACACCTTGGATTTTCCTTGAGTTTGAAAATTTCCTTTTTGCTCATGAGAACCAGTGTCGTATAGTTTCACAGAGTCCCGTGACCAAAAACCGGAAACAAAAACGCTTGATTCCAAACAAACCCGATCGACATACTGATCTCTAATGGAATATTCTTACCTCGCTCTCAACATCTCACTCTTTTGCATTTACTTTACTTTATTACAAAAAATCATTTGTAGTTTCTTGTAGGGAATTTTGTCCTTTTTCAAATGGTGTATAATACAACAATCAACTTCAGAACGACTGCCAATGGGAGTAATTTTTGTTGGTTAGTGTTGCGGCCTCTCCATTATAACTTATATAAAACAATACTGGGTGCGGCTTGTTTGTTTGGAGCCGTGCGAGCTCCGATATGCACATCCGTTAACAGCGAAACTCTGTGAAGCTATACAGCTCTGTACTGGCAGAGTCATATAGCTTTAAAAAGTCTCGCGACCAAAACCGGAAACAAAAACGTCCGATTCCAAACAAACCGGATCGACATACTGATCTCTAATGGAATATTCATACCTCGCTCTCAATACCGCTCTTTTTTGCATTTACTTTACGTTTTTACAAAAACGTTATTAGCAGCTATTTGTTGGAAATTTTGTTTTTTTTTCAAATCGTTCGTGATACAACAATCAATTATAAACCGACTGCTAATGGGAGTAGTTTTTGTTGATTAATGTTGCAACCTCTCCATTATAACTTATATAAAAATAGTAGGCGTGGCCTGTTTGTTTGGAATCGAGCGAGCTCCCGTATACGCTTCTGTTGGTCGCGGGACTCTGTGAAACTATACAGCTCTGGCGAGAACAAGTTTTAATAGATTGTATTCATTAGATAGGTCTGTCTCTCTATTTCTCACCTATACCAGTCTACATTGCTTGAATGTGTCAACATATGATTTTCTATTTGTTTTTATTATTTATTTTTTTCTAAAGAAAATGAGGTTCCTAAGTTATAATACTGAAATGAAGCTGCCTAAATTCTGAGATAAATGAGTTTTGCCCAATATTTATTAGATTTCAGTTAATGAGCACACAATTTAAACATCTTTTTTGACAAATTGTACTCATAAACTGTCTGAATGCTTAGAATGTATAGTAAGTTGAAACCAACTTTATAGTAAACTAAGTGCTGAATCAACACCTAATTTTGTTTAATACATAGACATAGAGGGAGGTATAGCTATTGATTTAAACAGATATTGATGTACTGTAAACTTACACACAACCATAGATGTAACATAGTCATAGACATAAACAGACCAGAACATAGACATAACCATAAATGTACACATACTGAGACCCAGCGTAGAAATAGAGATAGTATATATTTACATACAATATAAACAAGTAGACAATTCACTATATACTTGTATTTGCTACCATATACTTACAGTGTGGTAACATGAGTGGTCTACATATAATCATACTGGATGAGATAGATGCTATATGCAAGGCAAGAGGTTCTGTAGCTGGCAGCAGTGCTGTTCACGATACAGTCGTCAACCAACTGCTTTCCAAGATCGATGGAGTTGATGAGATAAACAACATCCTTGTCATCGGTTTGTTTGCCATTATTCTATTCCACCTTCTTGTCGTTTGTAGTACTTTGCCCTTTACTTCATAATATGTAATGATCAATCACACCTAAGGCTTGTTAACCCTATACCGCGATATGGGGGGTTGTCCTTTCACCGATTATTTGTTGTCTGTGGGCACCATAAACTGACACCATCGCCAACGTAATGCGAGTATGTCGGAAAACATTGCAGCTATCAAACTTTTCTGATATTTTGTAGAGCATCCACGGCAGTCTGTGCAGTGCGCACCTCTTCGGCGATGGTGATTAGCTGTCGTGGATTGCTTGATCTATACTTATTTCCTTTCATGACAGTTGCTGCGGTACTAGTATTTCATCGTTTCCACAACAGCATTGTATAATGAAGATGCCATAGAGCAGACCATTCACTGAAGTAAACACTGATGGGTTTTGTGATAGTGTGAACAATGTTATCACAGACGATCACTGATATACTTTGTCATTATCGTCGACATCCTGTGATACCGTGTGAACCTTTGAAAATCACCGCTTCTTCTACGGCTAAGACGACCTGAATTTTTCTAGAGTTTCAAAATTTTCCTTTTACTCTTAAAAACAGGTTATAGTTTATGGTAATCATTATACAATAATGTTTGTGAGGTTTCATTAATCTTGTTTCTTAAATCTCCTAAAGCTATCAGAGTTCAATCAAACTTTTTGCCGTATTTCTAAAGTTATTAGTTTATGCTACTCAATCCACGCTGATTCCGTTGCCAGGAATGACCAACAGGAAGGATATGATCGATGACGCGCTGCTGAGACCCGGCCGGCTTGAGGTGCAGATGGAGATTGGTCTGCCCAGCGAAGACGGCCGTGTTCAGATTCTCACAATTCACACATCGTCGATAAAGGGCAATGACAAACTAGATAGTAATGTTGATCTCGTTGAGTTGGCTGCACAAACCAAAAACTTTAGCGGTGCTGAGCTGGCTGGGTTGGTTAGGGCAGCGACCTCAACAGCCATGAACAGATATATTAAGGTTGGTGCTCAGTCGAGCTTGTTTTTTACTGTACTAAATCAAATTTGCTAATTACTGTAAGTCTTTATGATTATACCGAGATTGTTAATCTGCCAAGCATTTCTTTTGTTTCTCTACAACATACAACAGCTCTATGAACACGACATTTAGCTATACAGTAACTCTTAATTATGAATGGCGTCCTTCGCAATGAGTGAAAATCCGTGAAATAGCAACTAATTTGTTAAAGTATAAATGTATGAGCCAACTTTTAACACCAGGACACTTAAATTGAAGTTGAAAAGTACATTGAAGGTACGCCGATTGACTATCCGAGTTTATATTTCAACTTCATTCCTAGTATTTTAAGCCAAAGAATGCATTTACGTAGTACAGGTGTATTTCGGACTTAATCTCGTCTGAATATGTTTACTCGTGATTAACTGGGTTCATTGTGAAAAGCAAGTCACATGTTGGTATTTTATTTTATGTGTATATATTTTTGGATTTTAATTTTTTAATGTTTTTCAAGTTTTTTAATTTTCTAACAAACATCTTTTAACCGCAAAGTACTGAAACATCGAAATGTGAGCCATGAAGTATCGAGGCAATACTGGAATAATTTGATTGGAAATTCTTCTAACTCTTTGCACAACATGTACTGCGGTTTTCCACAAGACCTAACTCAACAATAATGCTGAATGTAAATTGTTGTTATATGATACACAGAGAGTTCACCAATTATGAGATATTAGTTTTTAACCTTGAGCTATTTTAAGAGCTGTTACATTTACCTATCGTATATGCAATAGATTTATGCAAAGGGAAGTGTCAATGAAACTATATATTAAATTTAGACATTTCTCACCCACCTGTCAATCCTTCCTGATTTATGTTCAACAAGAAATGCTGAGCTGCAAAACTGACTCATTGACTTATTTCTATGATGAGCCTCCAATAATATACTTTTTTTGTTCTAGCACACCTCCAAGATTGAACTTGAGCCAGATGCGTTTGAGAAAATGAAGATTTTGCACCAAGATTTCATGGCAGCCTTGAAGGATATAAAACCGGTATGGCATATCTTTTTTTTTATCTTGTAAACCTTTTTTCATAGCTTTTCGGCTTTGCTCATTTTTTTGACTGCCACAAATGGCTGAACTCAAATTCAATTTTTTTAATTTTTAAACGTGCCATCAATGGTTTGTAGCAAACATTATAGTTATGAAACATGCTATTAGCTTACGCAACTTGTAGAAAGTTTTTGTAGATCATATCAAAGCCACTGGACTTTGGTAAGTCATGGACAACTATGAGTAGGCAGTGAATTGTTAAAATTACTAGACTTCCATGCTTTCGGAGTGGAGTTTCTTCCACTCCAAATCATAGAAATGGTAAAATCTGAACAGATTCAATACTATGTTGCTTCGCTAAATTTGTGCGAAGGCATTCACAGTGAGACCACTACTTGACCTCACAAAAACACTCTGCTGATGATTACGAATCGATTATACCTGTCTAAGCTCTTTCTAGTGGAGGTAAAAATATATACCGCATTTCATCATACCACCACGCGGGTCTCTTCTATGTACTATCACAAGCGATGGGTTGCTCGCACGACAATATCAAGATAATTACCTTTTTATTTATTTTATTATGATTTGTGAATATCCTAAAACATCATTTTTTTATTTTAACTACAATATCTATGTTGGTAGTATCACCCTTTCATCTTGCCTGCAAATAGAGGCTTATTTTCCTATTCGACTCAATATAGAGTTCATCATCATCATAAAAGCGACTGTCGTTCATGCGACCTCTGAAGTAATAACTCTACAGCGAGTAATTAATGTTGTTGCTGTTTTGTAATATAAGAGTGCAGCAATAAGAAAAACAAAATGAAAATTCTGATTAGCCTCCTGGCTGAGTTAGTGCAACAAGTGCATGAAGTGTGAATTAAAAAGTTGTCGAGACCCGAAAGCGGTATGCTTTAACTTGTTCTGTTTTGAAGAGTACATCGCTAGTTTTGGAAAGATTGATTCAGTGATTGAACCTGGATTGTTGGAACAGTCGGGTATGAGTTCAATGGCAGAAATCAATGGCAGAGGTCAATGGCAGAGGTCAATGGCAGAGGTCAACTCCAAATTCATTTAAAACATGGAAACTCAGTTATTGTTGGTTCGGTAACATTAGAAATTTTTATAATAGAAACTCATGGTGATAGTTTGGTTTGTGCAAAAACTCTCTACTCAAGTTTAACAGCTTCTTAACTCTTTTGCTATCGCATTAAATTCTGACTGAATGATTATTCTGCCCGAACTAATTCAAATGGATTTTCAAAAAATCGATATACTGCTATTATTTAAACAATATCTCGAGAATTAAAACAGATATCATTTTACCGTAAAATGCATCTTATTCAGAACAAAATTCTCTACAGGATAAGTATAAAATTGTTTAGTGAATCCCACTCTCGCAAAATTTCTGGCGCTTTCTTTGCGTTAATTGAACGCAGTGTGTTTCTTATTGCCATGGCGATAACGATCTGGTTTTCCCGTTTTGAAAAACAATGAGAAATGAATTGCTGAGCCAAAAGATTTTTGATTGGTTGCACGTGATTGGCAACAAGGTTGTTTCATTGGCGTCAAAATTTGATTGGTCTAGCTAATGTGTAAGTTTCGTAATGAGAAGAAAAGTGAAACCCTATTGATAAGCAGATACATCTGCTTATGATCTGTACTTCTATTACCGCGACACCTGATACATCGGCTTACAGTAGCGAGAGAGTTACAGATGATCATATCTATTAATAACAGAAAACATGAGACTGCTGGCACAGCCATATGCATCTTTATACAGCTTTTTCCAGCTATACAGTATATCAGTATATAGGCTACAGCTATTAGTATTCAGCTATCTACCGCTATATGCAGCTATATACAGCTATATACATTTTTATGTAACTATATACTGCTGTGTATAGCTATATATGGCTGTATATACCGTGAAACCTTTATTTGAACGCCATGGCATTCTATTTTTCAACCTATTTATGATGGCGTCTAATTAGAGGTGCCGTTCAATAAAAGGGTGGTGTTCAATTTTTCGACTAGCTGCTCAGAATTTTAGGAAGTTAAATTTCATTTATTGAATAATGAACATTAACATAACATTCAACATAAATTTATAATATGAGTTAATTTAATGAACAACGAACGATAAAATAACACCCAACATGGAATTATAAGACAAGAAATATGATACAAGACATATAACACAAATAACATGGTGATTACTGGTATCTAATATAATGTTTATTGTTGAAAAATCAATGATACATCACTATTACAATAGTTCTCGTTATTCTCTGGAACTTGCTCATCAGCCTCGAACAGTTGAATTTTATTTTTATTGGTAACACTAGCATTAGCCTGCGCATGCTGGAGACATTTCGGTCTAGTCTTAATCGGTCCGTCTGACATGAAACGATGAATTTTGTTATCCTCAGAAGTGGCTAAAGCCATGGTCAGCCCACATCCCTTGAACGACTTGACTATTAGCATCTTCAAAGTCGTGCCTATGTCACATGTCTGCCAAGGTTTACAGATACGTTCTCGTAGTGCTCCATAGACCTATTAACTATACTAATATTAACTATACAGTTAATATTAGTATTAATATTAAGTATACTATATATAATTATAAACTATAATAACTATAATAGTATTAAGTATAGTTGATAGGTCTATGTAGTGCTTTGAGAAAGTTAACACACAACTTATGATGCGATAGGAGCGTTTTAATTTAATTCCAAGGACTCAATGTAGTAAGCTCAATCTCCAGGCACCATGAACTTCACACAACATAAACTTCAGCAGTCCCATTGTTATAAGCCTGGCTAAAATTATGCATTACAACACTAGTTGACCTATAGCAAATATTTAGTTGAACCAATGTACACAAATATTTTTATAATGACCTTGACATAGTTTGTTATAAAGGTTTGTTATAGTTTTATTTTATAAAAGGCTTTGTTGAAATTTCATGTCAGTTTATCATGAATTGTGAAAGACGTCTCATACTGTGCTACTCGTCATTTGGCAGGCGTTCGGATGCAGTGAGAACCAGATTGAACCACTTATGGCTAATGATGTTTTCAATTGGGGCGAGCCTGTACGTAGGGTGCTTAATGATGGTGCCTTGCTTCTTTCTCAGGCTAAGAACAGTGAGCGAACACCTCTTGTGTCTGTCCTCATTGAAGGTGAGTAGCGTCCACATACATCATTAATGAAAAAGTTGGTGGTGAACCTGATATTTGAGCAGTATTCTTTATCAGATTTTGTAGTGGGGAGCTGAACAGGTGTGTTACATCTGAGTTCTTAAGTAATGACATTTCAGTCTACTAGCAAATGTCTACTTCTTCAGGTCCACCTCAGAGTGGAAAGACCGCTCTGGCAGCTAAAATAGCCCACGACTCTGACATCCCCTTCGTGAGAGTCTGCACTCCAGAAAAAATGGTCGGCTTTACAGAGAGCGCAAAGTGTCACGCGATCAAACAGGTTATTGTTTTATGCTTATCAGTGCTTTTTACTCATTGTGTTGGTTAAACATTGCTTACTAATTGCTGAATAGTTGTAGCTCAAAAATGGGTGCACTGGCGCGCGCACACACACAGACACACATATATATATATTTTGTATAAATGTATAGTAAATATACTAATAAGTATGGTATATACATGTATATAGTTTTAATATGTAGTATTAATAATATAATACTATATATTATAAAGTATTATAATATACTATTATATGATTATTATAATATACATAGTATAATTATAATATGGTATTATATCAGTAATATAATTTTGTAGTTTTTATTATATATAGTTGTATATGTATATATATACACTAAAACTACAAAATTACTCCACTTGTTACTATTTGTGTAGAATTCTTCTTGGTTTTGAATTTGATCTTATCTCTTATTTTTTAGTCATAGAATTGCTTTTGAACATAAATGTAAGATAACTATCTACTATATATGTGTATATATATATATAAATTAAATTAATAAAGAAGTAGATAGAGTACCTATCTTATACGCATAATGATATTATTTGCACGAGATTCGTACGTATTATTAATATTATCGTACAAATAATCTCGTCTGTGTTTTGTTTTAGTTTGGTGTTCATAAATAAACTATGTTGCATTACTGCTCTTGTAGGTATTTGAAGATGCTTACAAATCCCCCCTTAGTCTTGTGATAGTTGATGATATTGAGAGGCTTCTTGGTAAGTATAAACTCCTCCCACATCCTCCTTTATATCTCGACTAGCTCTTCACCTGTCTTAAATGTCTCCTGAAGTTGGCTCCTTCTCAAATATCTAGCTTATTGTCTTTACTTCCAGGTTTGATCTCATTACCTCTGCTGCCTCCTTCAGCGATTCTCTGTTCAATGCTTTTTATTTTAGGTTGACTATTAGCATACCTTTCTTGTTTTCGTACGTTGAAACACAGCAATAACATTAGACTAATCACTTTGTATACATTTTATCTTAAAGTGATATCATTTTATCTATATTTAAGCATTATTCAGTAAAGCATGAACTTTTGAAGAAAAGGGCCAGTAAATTAATTACCGTACTTTTCGGACTATTAGCTGCTACTTTTTTCTGATGATTTGAGCCATGCGGCTTATATAAGGGTGCGGCTATTCTGTGGCTTTTTCTTTCACCGCTAGGGCGCATTAACCGAAATCGAAACATTAAAACTTACTGATACGTTTATGCAGTGCTCACATTTTGAATTTATACAAAACATTTAGTTTGTTGGTGAGCAAAGTTGGCAGGACCTACATGTATATTATATTCACTAGAATGTCTTCATTGATTAATTTTTAATTACACAGCATGCTTGCCAATCTGCAATACCTTTGTCAAGGTCAAACAATGCATAATTTTGTTATAACTATTCGGATGGCTATGGACTCATCTAATGAGAAGCTACTTTCTATGATTGGAATGTTTTTCTGGAACCTTATTTAAGATAATAAAGTATTATTGCAATAAATACGATTACCAATATAAGTATGAATTATTTGTTATACTCAACTGTTTTGGTTACCCATTAGTTAGGAAATGCTAGTTTACTATAGTTAGTCAACCAGGGACATGGGTGTTAGTAGTTGATACACGTGTTGTTAGTGGACCATTGTGTAATGTCACATGCATTTGTAGACTATGCTCCGATCGGGCCTCGATACTCCAATTTGTCTCTGCAAACACTACTTGTTCTGTTGAAGAAACTGCCTCCCAAGGTCAGTAGGCTGTTCAACTATAATAGTTTTAAGGCTAACTAAGCTTCTGGAGTTTGACTTGGTTCAGAGAGCATATTCTATAAGTTTAGCTTGTCACGGTATTGTAAGGCGCTTCTCCTGTGTTAATTAGTGAGTCATAGCTTTTTTATTGAGTTCAAATACCCTGTACTCTAGATGATGTTAGAAAGCTTATCATTAAGTAGGGCATGTAACAAAAGGTTTGACTAATCCAAGATGGCTTATCAGTTTCCGATTCTGTCAAAATTTATACAAATTATAAATTATCTACAAGTCTAGCTGTTTGTTGACATAATGTTTTGCACATTGTTCCTTTTTATGTAAAAGCTAGGTGAATGCCCGGCGTTGCCCGGGGAAAAAAACTTTTGGGCAAAAAATTTATTTTTGTTTAACATATACAATATTTACCATTCTAACGTTTGAACTTCATATCATGAAAAGATTTTTTTGTGCAGTTCAAATAAATTAAGAAAAAAAAATAAAACATCTAAAGATTTTCAAACTTTTTTAAACAACTGTAAACTTTGAATTGCATATCATGAAATAAGTGTTTTGTTGAAATAAATTAGGAGGAAAAATAAAACTGTAAATGTATTTAAATGTAAATGTGAAATCATTGGCAAGTAATGGCTAAATATAGTCTGTTCTGCTATGATTACAGCAAAAAATTATTTGGTATTCAATTATATGATTTTAAATCGTTTCAGTATTGGCATCATATGGCAAGAATATCATATAGAGTAGTATACAAACCCATAGTAATTATCTAATGCAAACACCTCCTGGTAAAAATCATCAAAATCATCATCATTAATATTGAGTAACAAAACAATATGTTAACCTTAGTACATGTAACTATAATTACCTACAATAACTTTAGTGTATTTATTGGTTATGATCCGCAAAAAAATGTAACATTACAATGTACAGTTCTTACCTTCGAGACAGACGTGTAACATAAACCCTGAATCTAACTTGAAATGAATTTAGCTTACTCAACACATACTTGAAGGAAGTTTTAGTATGTATTTTACTAAACTTCAAACGCTCAACAAAAATTTTATCACTTATCTGTTTGACAATTCTGTTTTTACCATAACGAATAACGCTGAACTGAGATAGCGAGCAGCATAATATATCTATTTTCGGCGTTGTGGAAGGTATTTCGGCAAATAGCATTTGGAAATTTTTGGCATTTCGTCAAAATCGGTACAACAATCGCCAAATTTTAAATTCAATAGAAATTTTTGTTGATACCGTATGGCGTAAAACAAATTTGCTCTAGTATGGAGAGAATGAGAAAGCATCGCGTTTTATAGTTAGGCGAAAAATATTTTATAACTGAAGCATCATAACCCGTGGGCGCAATTTATCAATTAATACGTCCTTGAGCTTTTACAATTGGATAAAGGGTATACAGTATATAATAAGAGGAATGGCATCGTAGGAACCTCGTAGATTTGTGGTTAAATGATTGGTTCACAAACTTGCGGTTGTTAACTTTGTGAGTTCAAATCTTGCAAGAAGCGAGCTTCTCATTCCAAGATTTGAATAGTTACCGGATTGGGAACCGGACAGACCGAATCACAGAATAACAGATGACACGAATTCTGAGATTTATGTATATAGATGGTTCGACTCTGTCACTACAGAAAGCCTTTATGATGGCTCACCTATACAAAAACATTTATCACAGAGTTAACAGATCTACCCAAAATTTTGCCATGATAAATTCAGGTTATTGAGTTATCATTGCGCCAATAAATGAATTAGCATTCTTTTTTCTCAGAATTGACATAATATCATGGTTTTCAGATTTTTTTAATTATAGGATGGATGATAAAAAATTGTAAGCACCGATTTAAATGTAGTTCTGCTAGTAAAAATCCCCAACATATGCCCTCGGATATGTCTCCTAACTATATTTTTATATTATAAAATATGGGGCTGCGTTTTGGTCAATTGGTGTTTTTCTTTTGAATCCTGTATCACAAAACTACAAGAATATTAAAAATTCCCCTTGTGCAATTGCATTGGTTTTTGTGCAGAAGTTTCTGTTGATTCCAAAAAAGCTGTAGAATAAAGCTTTATAAGAGAAACTCTAGCTTTTACACCAAAACTACTGAATATACGTCAGCAAAAACTCTGCAGCATGAATTAATTCCGTCAGAACTTGCAAAAAGTTTATTAGAAAAGAATTAAGCAGAGGAGATAATCAAATGTCTGTTGATTGTGTAGGGTCGTAAGCTGATGGTGATTGCCACAACGAGCAGGAAGGATGTATTGAGAGACATGGAGATGCTCAATACATTCAATGCGATCATTAGGGCCCCAAATCTGACAACTGGAGAGCACCTGCTTGCCGCACT
The DNA here is from genome assembly GCF_963576615.1 of Watersipora subatra. Taxonomy (NCBI): domain Eukaryota; kingdom Metazoa; phylum Bryozoa; class Gymnolaemata; order Cheilostomatida; family Watersiporidae; genus Watersipora; species Watersipora subatra. The sequence continues at coordinate 14,450,748 of NC_088709.1, forward strand.
CGAGTTGATGGACAGCTTCTCTAAGGAGGAACTCACTTCGCTCACCAAGCGTGCACAAGATAAGAGGTCTGACTTGACACTCATCAATAAGCTGCTTCCTCATGATAGGCTTTCTGGGGGCTGCCTAACGTTGTTGTAATAAATGCACGTAGTTTTTAAGATCCTATCTTAGCACTCTTAGTTTGGTTCAAGACTGTCAAACCTCTACATATGAATTTAATTTATTCTGCAATCCGATTCATATGTTGGAGCAAATATTCTCATAAGAATATGTGATTAATTATATCTTTGTTCCACAGACCAAAAGCCTATGATGGCTCAATACTACAGTGCAGGTAATTACACGTAGCATTAAAACCAATCCGTTATATAAAATTATTTGAAAAACTAAATTATATGTAGAAAACCAAATCAGGAAAGTAGCCTTTACCTCAAAGACGATCAGTGGTGCCTTGAGATGCAACTTGCATTCCTTCTAGACCCGAGCACCAATTCCAAAAATACTCGTTTTTCAAGCATTAATTTATCTTTCAAAATAAAGTAAATGGAATTAATCTAGTCCAGCCTTTTAAAACGTTTCTAACTCACCCCATAACTCTCTCAACTATGATATGTTTTAAACAGAAAAGTATATTTCAATGTGAAATACCCTTACAACTAAAAATTTTAAATAAAAAATATAATGTAAATACGATCAAAATGAATCGAACATTTTTGCCTTTAAGACAGACGAATACACCTACAGGTGAATTGCAGGGGAGCGAATTAAAGGCGCCTATATGAGAAAGATACAATATATAGCAAGAAATATGTCTGCAAAACCTAGCTAGAATGTTCTAAACTAAAAGCTCTAACCTTTTCACTAACGACTGCACAAGCTAAGCTCATGTTTCAAATTTAGCTCGGATTACTAGCAAAAGTTTAGCTCAAGTTTGTGCACGAATTCTGAATAATTCATGGCTTAAACAACTTGTATCTCAAGAAACAATTGTATAGACTGGGCAACGTGAAGGTTCAAAGATTGCCATGATGATATAGATTGCCACTTACACTAATTTACCTACTTACATGTAGTATTTACTATATTTTCTATTCTTGATACTTTAATTCTTTCCAGTCTCTTAATTTCCACTTATAAGATTACCATGCTTCAAGAAGTTTCATTCTCCGTATGTTTGAAAATATTTCTCATTTAAAGTCTAATATTTGCATCATATTTTAAACAATTCAAATTTAAATAAGTTTTGTAGATCTTTGACTATAAGCGATTGCCGTCAACAATGAAATAGCGGTATAATATAATCGTACATTTTTGCAGGGTTTGGATAGGCATTAAGAAGTTGCTCTCACTCGTGGAAATGGCCAAGCAAATGGATGAAGGACAGAGAGTAAACAAGCTTCTTATGTTGCTCGAAGAGGAACAGGCCATTGAACCTTTTCTTTAGCTGTTTTATTACTTCCATGTCAAGTGACATCCAGCCTCTACGAGCTGCCTCTAGTAGGAGAGGGTCATCACTTGAAGTGTCTGCTGCTCATTTTTCAGAGGGTCTGTGCATTCAGCTGTTGTCAAATAATAAAACTTATGTTTTCCCTGTTGCTCTTATTAACGCACGAGAAGTCTGGAAATCCGTATGGTAATATATGCCAGCTATAGTTCGATTGACCGCGGTTTACATCAGCGTGATATCTCTCAAAAAAAAGAATAATTTAGAAAGACTAGTAAAACTCTTCTTGTAAGTGTTGAGGTATCCCAGACTTTCACAAATGCCAACAACAAAGTAATTCCACAATTTATTATTACTTTTTTGTCCAAACCATTTTACTTTCATCCGAGATCGAGTTAAAGTAGTGAGTGATACTTCCATGTTTTAATGCATCGAGTTTTGTTGTTACTTGTTGTTTACCGTTATTTATATCTGATCGTATATATTTATAGCTATTGTTCTATGATTTTTCTATAATAAAACGACATATTGTTATTATTATATTCAACTAATAGTCATTATTGGTAACTTTGCATAATGAAACAATGCCTGGGAGGGTAAGCATCCTAAACCGTCATTTCTCAAAAGCTTTATGGTATAGCTGGTTATTGTTAGCTTTTTGGAGCTCATTTGAATTACAAAGGCAAAATTATATTAACTCTTATTACCATTATATACTATAGTTGTTGTATACACGCCTTCCTGTCTTATTGCTATGCGAAATACCTGAGGATTTTGGGTCGTTGAGTTGTAGTTATCGTCGTCCATTTTCTAGGCGGCTATAAGAAAAAAGAAAATTTTTTTTTCATTGAGCAGAAAAAAATTGGATGCTATGCATGTTTTATTAAGCAGGATTGGTGTTTACAAAAGTACTAATTTAAACTTGAATAGTTACAAACGGATAAGATTTTATAAGCTTTTTGAAAAATGTTATAATAGATAGTAGGTTTGGTAATAATTGGTCCAGCATTACATGAGAACAATAATTTTTATTGACCTGTTGATGTGCATGTGAAGATAGGTCTATTTGTCATGACGCATCTTATTGTTTCAAATGCTGTAGAATTTTTATCAACCTTAGTGAGAGAAACACTAGATGTTAAAACTCATCAAAATGCAGAAAAATAAACTAATATGCTATAAAGACTTGCTTAGTTCATATTTTATTATTAACGACAAAGCATGGTAATGTGGAAAGGCGCACATCACAGCTCATGGCAGTATACCCTATAGGTTACGGATAGCATAGCTCAGTGTCGTGTATGATATAGTCCGGAGACATTCAAATATACTTTTTTGGATTTCTTGTTACCATAGAAACCCAGACAAGGTAAATGAATACGTGTAAGTGGACAGAAGTGTAGTACTGGCTGACCTTGCCAAGATTCACGGTGCATTTGCTTTATAATGATACTAGGTGGATGTTCTGGTATTAAAAATCAGCCTAAAAACAAGGAGGGTTAATGCAGTTGTTTGCCACTTGCTATTCGCTTGGCACATTGCCAATGGCTAAAAAAGCATAAAATTACGCTACCGCGCTCCGTGAGGTTGAGCCATCACTTTGTGTCGTAACGAAGAACGGTAGCGTTTCTACAAGCCATATAACTACATATATTGCCTAATTAGTCTGTCAAGCTTGTGTTGCTTAATTGGTAAGGAATTGGACTGGTGAGCGGCGACAGGAGGGGGAAGGTTCTGAGATCAAATCCTCTGTGATACGGAGTCTTTATTCCAAGATTTTAATAGCTATAGCTGAACATATGCAATGACACAAACTTTGAGATATAGATTGGCTTGCACTACTTACAGTATATATATGACACTATATATAGTTAAACGCCCGGCATTGCACTGGCAATATAAAACAGTTTACAAACAGTGGCAGGTAATGTACTTGTCATTGGTTAAGTTGACTAATTAGCCAATGACAAAATCAGCATATTGGCTTATTTGAGTAACTCAAGCTAGTAATTTAAGCTTGCTTATATTGATAAACTTACTATAATAAGAGGCATGAAGCTGGCTTGGCTTACATTACGTGTCACACAATGTCGTCATGGGTATTTTAACCGATGTAATGAATATGATGCCACAATTATTCCATTGCATATGCGTCTTGGACCAGTGGTTTAGCACAACTGTCTGCAGACCAGGTAAATCTGAGTTCAAATTCAGTTTGAAGTGGGTTTTTCAATCCTAAAACTTTATCGCTACAACTGGACGCACGGATGTTAAGCGACAAACACTGAGATATATAGATTAGCAATAATTTCAACTCAAACAAATTTTTTCCAAATTATGCCATACATAAAACAAAAAAGATCTCCAGTTAGCCATTGAGATGCTTCAAATAAATGCTTCGGCGTTTAAAAAGCCTTCCTCTGTTAAGTGAATGGATATTGGGTGGAAAATTGTTAAAGCAGGTAGCAATGATATTTTTAAAGTAATCGGTAGAGGCTGTATGCGATTTGTTCATATCACGTAAGTTGAAATGAGTTGAAAACCTGTTATTATAGAGCTGAAACTGATGAACCCTGGAGGGCTGCTAACCAATTGCTTTCTTGCTTTGCTCATCCCAAGTTGCTTATCAGCTAGTTGAAACCCAAATTAGTATTCTTTTTTAGCTATTATATATATATATATTATATATAGATATATATATATATAATATATAGATATATATTATAGTATATATAGTATATATTATTATATATACATATTATATATTATTATATATAGTATATATATATAATAATATATATACTATATATATATATATATAGATATATATATATATATATATATATATATTATATATATATATATATATATATATATATATATATATATATATATATATATATATATATATATATATATATAGTACTTTATTGGCAATAATTCCATTTCACAAATAGAAATGTTTTTCTATTAATAATTTAAACACACAATTGGATCATGATTTATAACTATGACTAACTGAATTGACTAACTGGCAGTGGAATGGTAAAACTGATAACGTTACTGGGCAATAGCAAGTCTCCCAGTCCAGACGGCATCAGAAAACCAGATCTTATCATAGACACACCTAGTACTGCTGCATGCTTAGGCCAAGTATTCCATGCCTCACTTGTGTGTGGGCGCCTTCCGAAACAGTAGAAATCAGCAAATGTTACACCCACCCGTAAAGGTGAAAACACAACCTGTATATCTAACTACAGGCCTATCTCACTAACCTCCATACCATGCAAAATATTAGACTATATAGTGTTTCATAGCCTCAACAAGAAACTTGATAGTGTACTACGCAATCGCCAACATCGTTTTAGGAAAGGACCGTCATGCGAAACACAACTTTGCGCAACGTTTCATGATCTCACTAAATCACACAAAATTAGTCATGCATTGAAATTCGACTTGAAAAAGGCTTGTGACAAACTGACTTGGTTTCATATTAGAAAAACAGACAGATACTTGATTTAAATTTCATTCTGACCAAATGGATACAATATTTTTTCTAGGATCGAACACGATGTGTCATACTGAGGGGTGATTATTCAAATTCACGTACAGTATCATCTGGTGTGCTACAGGGCTTGCTTGGTGCTATAGGGCTGACCCTCTTTTTTGCATATTAATGATTTACTAGCTGCTGGCAACTGTAGAGTCAGCTTATATGCTGATGACACCTTACTATACGAAGAAGTTAATAATGAAGAATAAATGATTACTTTCCGGGAGAATATAAGTGCAGTAGAAAGGTAATCCCAATGTTGGAAAATGCATTTTAATTTGGCAAAGTGCCATGTCTTTAGGACCAAACCCTAACTCTCAGTTACAATACAAGCTTGGCTCGTCTCATGAGTAGAAAACACCAAATATCTAGGTGTCATTCTGCAACAAGATCTGCACCTCAATCAACCCATTGCCTTAAAAACTGAGAAAGCCAGTAAAATCTTGGGTAATCAAATATAAGCTAGGTTCTGTACACAAAAACAGTCAGCTGCTCACATACATCAGCTTGATACAATATGGGGCCCTACCAACAAAGCTATGATAAACTCAATCGAAGGCGTACAGAGGAGAGCTGTTCGGTTTGTGAACAGTATGAAAAGTTGTGACAGTATCACCGAAGCCCATGAACAGTTAGCTCTCCTAACCCTATTCAAGCAAATTCAAAATCGTAGGGTAGCTTTACTCACTAAAATTCTCCAAGATGAGAATCGACACATTGTATTCTTATCCAATTAGGATAAAATAATCAGAAACAGATCTGAAACAACAATAGTCATTCAAAACTCACTTCAATAGATACAACCTCCAGTATACTTCCCAACAGCTGACTACCCAGAACTATAAATGACATGAGAGTTCTACCAGTATAACTAGTATGTTTGCCGTTACAAGAGACACCACAAGTGGCAGATCGTCATTTGTCTCTCACGCCTCTGATGCTGCCGTGAGAGATCGTCATATGTACTAACTATGTATGTGCTCAATTATTGGTAGATGACAAAAGGTGGTTGAGCAGTGCAGATGGCAGGATGCTAGCCTGAGAATCTGAATATCATGGTTTGATTCTTGTGATCGACATTCCTTCTCCCTGATTGTTTTTGGACAAATAGACTGACGGACAGAGCCCTTATTATAGTAAAGATTGGATTTTTAAAGTTTTAGTATAATGAAAACATGCGATGCAGAACTTTGAAATTGGCCATTTACAAAAGTTCAACGAGCAGAAACCGTTAGCTTGCTTTACCACTTTATAGCTGACCCCATCACGACCCCATCACAAAAGAGCAGGAATTATTATCTTAAAAAACTTCTCCTCATTCACACAGCAGAAAGATGAGCTCTACACTAAGCTCAATTACTGGCTAGTAAATGCCAGTAACTGCTAGTAAATTTAGTAACCACGTATATAGTAAGCTCTATCTTGATAATAAATTTTATATTTATTTATCCATAACAACATCAAATTCAACACAATGAACCAATTAGCTTTAAGGTGCCCTGTAGTAGTGCACTCCACAAAATATAAACAAAATTTTTTATTTTGATGATAATAAAACAAATAGAAATCCATAGTTTTACCAATAAAACTAGCAGTTTTATTAAACGGTAAAGCCTAGTCTTAGTTCCAATAATGAGTCAGTGCAGATATGGCTTGACCCTAATCTGCAAAAAATCTTTTCATCAGAAACTGCTAACATCCGCTCATCATTCCCCTCTTGTGGAGACACATATTTATAAAGTTGTCAATTTCTTTTTCTCGTTTTAATCCATGAGCTTATTTATAAAAGTTTTGCTGTATCATAGAATCCTATGCCGAGCTGTCAGTCTCTGAGATTGAACTTCATCTGTAATTCTTTTTAAGACGATGCCTGCTGCTGTTATGGTAAAAGTTTTTTTTTATTTCGATTGGTTTTGCATAATTATTGCTTATATTTTTGTTTGAAGTTTAATATATGAAAGTTTACTAAATCACAAAAGCTAGAGAGATAATCTCTTTTAAAATTCCTTATTGCTCGGTTTTGAAATATAGATTTATGATGCGGTTATCTACATGTATGTATATAAGTTGTAGAGTTTGTTGGAAACTCTAAATAATGAATTCACTCAAGATTTCAAGAGAGACGATTTCACTGGCAGTGCAGTTCACAACCTTCATCAAGTATAGGCCTACCATGAAACCTGAAATAACATTTCAGTACCATTTTTATACCAACTTGCTAAGTATAATAAATATGAATGCAATAAAATATGAAAAGTTACAGTATAATAGAAAGTAAAAGTACTAAACATCAACTGAAATGTGCCAATAAACAATATAACATGGTATAATAAAATAAAATGGCGTATGCAACTAACCTGTAATCTCTGGTAAATAATCCCTTAGCAATGGACAACTTAATAATTAAGAGTAGTAATTTAAATCTGGCTGCCTTCTACAGAAGCTAGAGAAACGTAACGCTATGAGTTAAGCAAAACCTTAGCTTATGACTCAATGCCGGCAACTATCATCGGTCAGCACGGATTAGGCCAATTTGACTCGACATAAACTCTAGGAACGCTAAACTAATAAACTTTTCCTACATAAATTATTTACCACTCCTATACTAACAAGTAACTGAAAATTTTTTAGCAAGTTCACCATTTTTTAATTAATTAAATTTAATTTATGATTATATGCTTGTAGATTGATTTTGTTAAGAGCTCGACATACTAAACTTTTAATATAATATTTTCCATATTTAAGAAAATAAAAAACTTGGGGGTCTCAAGTTAAAAGGGCTTACAGCTGACTTCCTATAACTTTTATTTAACTTTACTGCTAGGAATTGAGTTGTCCCATAACTGGTACACCACTATGTGAGTTCAAAGCTAACAATGGTTTTACCGGGTTTTATGCAGGTTTTACCTATTTTGTCAACTTTTCAATCAAACTGACAAATTTTACCTTGCTGTTCAATATCGTAGTTGATATAATTTTACATTACAGGGTGAACTTGCGTCAACTCAGAATGTTGACACCAGTCAGACTCCCATCTGCAATCCTTATTATAGCATTGCAGCTTATTATACAATAATAGGAGTCACAACTAAAGACCATTTAGCAACACTCAAGTAGAGTTGAAGTTATCCAGCTTCCAGTTTCAAGTTATCTTTCCTTATTTGTTTACAGTTTTGACCCTATAATATGTGCAGAGAGTGACAAACATTTGTAATATGCAGTTAATGATAGACTTTCAGCCTCATAACGCATAGAAATAAACTAATATGTTACAGTTCATGTTGCCCAATCAGTTCAAAGTGAAATGAATAACAAAGCGGAAAAAGTTTGACTAGATTCTCCAAGTTTTATAAAACTATTGCTTTTAGCATCGCAAAGGGGAGACAACTTGTGTTTACACTTGCTATTTGTTTTTGTATCTCGCATGGATTATAAATTTTGGCTAGTAAATAAAAAAATATGTCTCGACAGCCAGTACTTGATCAACTAATTATGAGGTATATATACAATTATCTATCTGTATATATATAAAAATCTAAGGTTTCATTTGTTGGTTGGTCTGTCGTATGTCCAGTTAGAGCAATAAAATACACAAGCTTGCAGCTCTAGCTGATGTTAAGAATGAAATACCACTTTGCATTGGCATTGAACTCGAAAACACCAGTTTTGCTATTAGGGCCACTAATTGCTGTCACAAAACTACCTTGTCATACTATGAAACAATTATGAACATACTTATTATACTTGTCAATCTTCAAGCCAGTGTAAGAAAAAAAACATGTGCCTAGACTTACCCAAAATGCTATAAATATGTGTATACTAGCTGCCTTCCAAGGTTGAATTAAGCATGAAGCCTTTGGTTGTCGAGGCATTTGATTTGTTGACTGCGCTGTAATGTGTAACATTTGATTTTAGATGGATTCCGAAAAAAAAAGCTGATACAGGCATCGACAGCGTTTACAGCCAGTCATGCACTTGTGTTCATTGCTCTTTCAGAGTTATGTTCTCTTTGGGGTCTAAGGCTTGAGGTAAAAGTAATAAAATTGTATAATACATAGTAACTTTATTATATTAATAACTAGCTGTGCCACCCGGCGTTGCCAGTGTAATAGAAGAGTCTTTGGACAGAAAATTGATTTGTATTTAACATATTACAACATTTGCCATTATAACTTTCAAACTACATATCATGAGAAAAGTGTATCGGGTAGTTGAAATAAATTAAGAGAAAAATAAAGACAACTGTAAAGGTTTTAAAACTTTGTCAAACAACTGTACCTTTCAAGCTAGTGGCCTGGCATATTGCCAATGGAAAACTCCACTAAGCTAGTTAATAAGGTTAGGCTTTCAATGACGGTAAGCCATGACTTACCACTCTGCATTGTTGTCTGCATTGTTGTCCAGCTCAGCTGTTTAATAATAGCTATAGCCGGATTTCCAACAGACAGATATATGGACTTTGAGAAATATATATATAGATATAGCATAAACTTAACTTCAACTTACAGCGCACACAGAAAGAAACAAATAGCTTTATTTAAAAGCTAAAATGTTTTATATGCTGATTAAAAATTAATTTTCTGTTCAAACACTTTTTTATTACTTGTGCAACACTATAGCCTTTCACCAACATACATATACCACCAGTTGTCATATACCAAGCATCAGTCACCACCAACAACGGAACAAAAGAGACATACGTCGGCTTGACACAAAATACTTTCAAGACTAGATATAAAAACCATAAGGCTTCCTTCAACCATACATCAAAAAGGAATGCCACAGTGCTAAGTAAATATATATATATATGTGGCAACTAAAGGATAGTGGACTAGACCACAACATCAAATGGTCAATCTTAAAAACTGCAAGATCTTATAGCCCTACCACTAAGAAATGCGAACTCTGTATATGGGAGAAGTATTACATAAGATGCAAGCCTCAATTAGCCACCTTAAATAAGCGCAACGAAATGCTATCCAGTTGTCGTCATGCCTGTAAATACCTGCTAAGAAACAGTATTACTTAAGACTCTGGCTTTCAGCTTTTATACAACAATACTGCTAGTGGAATATTTATTTTTAACATTATATCTGAAGAGTGCAAGCCTAATGCACGAAACTTTAAGTAATAAAATGTTTTACCAAAACTTGTAGTTTTTTAGTACTCATAGTTTTATATCAGCCGTTTTTACTCAAAACATTGAGCACTCTTTTTACTAATGTGTGTAAGTATAACTTTTATACATGTTTGTATATATATAATATTGTATATATATAATATCATATATATAATATTGTATATATATAATATTGTATATATATACAATATTAGTAGACAGCTTTATAGCTTTGTACTATCATTGTTATAAATGTGGGCGGTAGAACCCAGAGCCGAGTATGTCTTACACAGCCAGCCGGTTGATAAAAGAACAGCCCAGTCGGGCCGAAAAGCGCTCGGGCAATAGCGCTACTGAACAAAAAAAAAGAGATGCCAAACCAAAAAAAAATTCCGGGCAGGCCGGAAGTACAACCGGCTAGCTGTCAATTGGTAAAAAACAAATCGGTCAGCCACTGAGCCATCAACACAGATACCGGACTAGCTGCCAGGGCGGCAGAAGATGGCCATCCAGTCCCAAGAGCTAAAGGAAGACCCAAAGCTTTTCCAAATAGTGTATTCGAGGCGAGACAATCGTTAGCCAGCAGAGCACAGAGAGCTTTGTTATATGCAGTTGTTTATTGCACACACGTTAACTGTATTTTGATATATTCATATATAAATATAATATACCTTTCTACACGAATAAGTGGTTAGTTTATTGTGGAGTACTCAAAGGTTCGTGGCAAATTCTTTACAGTAGTCCAATTATATGAGCTGCAGTTACCAACTCAATAGGTTGTCATTTTAGAATGGTATTTCATTTTAAAATTTAACTGGCAAAGAAATTAAAAAAAAACAAGCACGTTCAATCATAGTGCAATGGAGTTACAAGGCGTTTGTGTTCAATATTGCCCATTAGCTACATTTGCATTAACTAAGGTTGATTGACTAAGATAAGATAAGATAAGATAACTCATAATTTCTAAAATATTAGAAGGCCCCTTCTAGATTGAAATTTAAAAGTTAAATTTCAAAAGCGGAAGTTTTAAGTTTCTCAACAATTCCTGTTGTCAGTTATTTAGAGTTAATCTAGCAAGTTACAAAACACTTACACACCTGATAGATCTCAACCATGTTTAATTTTTAATCGAATAAACTTTGCCTTTGATAGCCGTCTAAGTAGAGCCGTATAAGTTATTTTTTGACAGCTATTTGTATAATTGACACAGTCCATCAGGGTAAATATTTATGATGAAGTTCAAGAGGCCTTCAGTTTTAGCCATAACTCTAGCTGTGACACGAATTACTTCCGGTAAGCAAACATATAACTATTTTGTTACAATTTTCTCAAATTAATTAAAATCAAATTACAAAACTAATATTTTTATACTCATATATATATTTAGTGAATACTTGATTCAACGAAAGCTTGTTTATTTGACTTTCTGATAGAACTGCAGTAATTATGGTCATTGAGAATAAAGACACTTAAGGTGACATCAGTAAAACATTTAAAAAAACAGGAGGTAAGTCGTGATGATGTCAGCTGCTGGCTCTAATACAGATTGTTAAGCATCAATAACAGGACACCAGATATGTAAATATTGATAGACTCTCCATGGCATTACTCACGTAGTTACAATTTACTGAAGAGGATAAGGTTAGGTAAGAGAGCAGCTGTGGTTCAGTGGTTACTGCACTAGCATTTAATCAATAGGTAAGTGGTTCAAATCACAGAAGGACCACCAAAGGTGTTAGGAATGACATCCAGCCACAATTGTTCCAGTAAAAAATCTCATGAGCAAATGGTCACAGTATATTTTGTGCAAAATACGCTGTTTGCGTTGGTGACCCCTACATGAATAAGCAAAAAAAAGGACGAGATTAGGTTAGGCTGGAGGCTTCCAATAGTAATATATTTTTGTGTAGGCTGCTCTGTTTCTTTTACATCACATAATCTTGGTGTATTACTTAGTTATTGTATGGTAGCAAAGTTATTAACTGACTCGGATCAGCTGAATAGATGATATCACTCAGTATAAATTGTATTTGAATATTAAACAAAGCACTTCTACATCTAAATAACTCATTCCCAATTTGCTATTACTCTAGAGTACAATTAAAAAACTACAGACAGGCTCATTACTACTATGAGCAAGGCTATGTGACATCCAGTGAGCTCATTGCGGCAAATTGAAGGTGTCTCTCTAGGCAGAGTGTAGTATACTGAGGTATTGTTTGGGTTGGGTATGAAGTATTATCACACTACCTTCTGACTGGATATGGATGGTATGATGCAAAGTCAAAGAAACATATAAGCGACAATAAAATTGATAGTTCCTTGAGAAAAGGCTACAAGTCCAAAGGCAGTTATCACAACTTAGAAAACTGAGAAAACTAATTATGTGCTTATGAAAAATCCGCAGAACAAATTTAATTTAGAAATGCACTCTCTGCAAATAGGAAATAACATATTAAACCAGATGGATCATTTTAAAATCCTAGATATTTGGCTTGATAATAATCTGAATTGGTCTACTCATATATTTAACATACTAAAGGACCTTCGCCCAGTGGTTAGACTGTTCTATAGGTTATCAAAGTACTTCCCACGAGAAATAATGATTTCATTATGTAACTCCTTAGTGAATTCTAAACTTATTTACTGCCTCGAATCTTGGGGCAATTCACCTGACATAGTTTTAAATAAAATTAAAGTCTTTCAGAAAAAGCTAGTATGTATTATATGTCATAAACCCTTTGACCATTCATCAAAAGAATTGTTTACTCAAACTAATATTTTACCAATAGATAAGTTGTATACGTTAAAGCTGCTGCTAAGGGGTTATACTGTTTTTCATTTATCTGGGAATGGGGGACCACCACACTCTGATAGCACTCGTCACTCTCTTCTAAGTCTTCATATTCCCTTATTTACATCTAGTGCTGGGCAAAAAACTATTCAATATCAAACAACCTTTTATTGGAATAACCTACCTGACAGATTGAAGAAAATTGTAAACAAATTTGACTTTAAAAAACAAGTAAAATGCTATCTCCTTTCTCTCTGACTGGGGTGGGCTGAGGCCTGCCTTTGTTTCTGCTGCTGTTGGCTTTTTTGGGGCTTGCGGCGACATTAGCTGGGTTACAGTGCACCTATGGCTCTATCACCATTATTTCATGCTCAAGTTGAGTGAATTTTGCTATAATTTTTTTTTTCATTTTCTCACTAATTTGTATTTAACCTGATATATTTACTAATATGCAGTTTATTTTTCTGTATTGTTTCTGTTGATGAAAATAAACGCACGCACACACGCACACACGCATGCCCACGTGCACGCCACATGCGCGCACGCACACACACAGCTGGTTGAAATGTTTGATCTAATTGCATACTCGATCGATAATCTTCTCTAATCTGATAATCTAATACTCTAATCGGTTTTAATTGCGTGGTGATAGATCCACAGGCACCTAACAATGCCTCTGACACGAGAACTACAATGTATACCATAGGAATGTTATGTTGAATGATATTTGCTCTTCATCGTACAATGAATTATCTATTTATATAAATCTAAGTGTTTGTCTCTCTTTGTTAAACCCTGTGTCCAGTTATAGCAATTAAAATCTAGAAACGGAAAATCTGCACAGCACAGGATTTGATCTCAGAACCTCCAGATCTAGAGGCAAACTTAACCCTTAAATCACACAGAATAGATTCATTGGGCAAATAGTCATTACATTGGTTAAGATACTCATGCTTGAAACGCTTGTTTGTGGTTAATAACTAGCACTGTTGACTGTTATGGTATAACGATTGTTAAGCTGGCCTGAACTGCAGGTATCTGGCCTGAACTGCAGGTATTGTCTTAGTAAAGATTTTAGTAAATATCTAACTTTGCAGGTAAGTTTTAACAAAAATGCAAAAGGGCGCACTGAGATTTATATAGATATACACGTGTGACAGAGCTTACCACACACACCTGTTTAATTAAACTCCCCTGCATAATGAAACCCTAAACACCCAAAGACTCAGTACTTCAACGCACATAGCCTCCGAACTTCAATGTTATATGGAGTTTTCTACTCAGAACTAGCTTCAGGCCTCTGAAGTGTGAAGGAGCTATCACAATGCGAAGTCTCTGTACCTAAACTCGTAAAAGAGAAGAACTGACTCAACTCATAACTTGAATGACAAACAGGAAACTGACTTTCGGCATATTTTTATATCTGTCTACTGATCGATATCTGTCAGCCGCACCAAAGACGTAGCTCATACCAAGAAACCTGTCTGTTCCACTAAACATGATGAATATTTAGACACATTATTGTTATATTATGATATATATATTTGTCTTCTATAATTTGACATTGTTTGTATTACACTTACACAGTGATTCACGACTGCTGAAGTGATCAGACCACAAATGCTTTTTCTCATGCTAGTTGTAAGCTTGTGTTTGCTGTTTTGCTACTCACAATTTTCATTGCTGTTATCAGTTCTGTGAATTGTAGTTCGGTTGTTGTTAGTGAATAGAACAATAAACAACTACTCATAGAGTGTAGATAAATATTTTTGTCTTGTTATTGCTATTTTAATGCTATTTAATGTTATTTTTATTTGTTGCACAAACTATAGTCTTGTTGCTGTTGATGCATAAAACAATAAATGACTACTCACATTATTTAGATAAATAATATATATTTTGTAGGTTTTTTGAATCAGCGACTCAAAATTGTTTGATATTTTCGTTCAAATAGAAAGCAGATCTGTTACTTTGATGTTATTTGCACTCTTATAGGTAGTTATGATTCCTCCAATATATTTCTTCCTGCAATAATATTACTCTCAAATTGCTGCACTAACCTTACTACTAACACTAGACTGAACAAGTAATGCATGTCAACTATATTTTAGATTGTAGCAGTACACAAAAATAAATTTGACAGTAATCAATGCAAACAAAATAAAAAAGCATTAATGTATAACATAAACATAACTAGAACTTGAAGCAGTCAGCCAGAAGAGAGTTAAACTCCTGGTAAGCAGGAGTACACGGAGCCTATGATGCCGGAACTGACGGTCTAGAACATTCCACAGACGCTGTGATAGCAACCAGTTAGACCATCAATCTTGTAGACAAAATCACCTGCACTAGTGCACCGCTGGACTGTCAGGGGATACGCAGCCTCAAATGGGTACCTGTAGGTGCAACGCAAAGAACCTCAGTCTAACTGCAGGATTAGTCTTTGTACATTGGTTTAAATAAAACCTCAACTCGTGTGATAGACACCCTTATGACCAGTCAGCTAGAGCATGTTTGAATTGAAGTTTATTTTTAAACAATTTTGAATTTGCTTAAATTCAAACTTGAATCCGAATTAAATTTATTTAAATTTGAAGTTAGAAGTAAATTTGAATTGAGTTTGAAACATATTTATTTGCTAAGCATACCTGCATAAAAACTGTCTAGTAACATAGAGTAAGTGCAAAACAGGTTTTTTACTGAATGTTTCCAAATATAATCATTCATTAGTCTAATATAACTATAATATAATATAACTATAATATAATATTACTATAATATAACTATAATATCATATAACTATAATATAATATAACTATAATATAATATAACTATAATATAATATAACTATAATTGTGTAAAATATCCTGAGAGACCAGAAAAATAAAAAGACTAATTTAGATAAAAATACTTTCAAAATAATGATAGTAGCAAGGCTTTGGGTTGCCTCAGCTATTCTTGAGTTAGGTTGAGAGGTGTGGTCAGTCGTTCCATAATCAACTAAACTTGATCCTTTGTTTTTTTAAATTTTGGTGGTTGGACTATTGTTTATTCTGGTCGGTCTTGTTGATTGATGACACCAGCTCAAGGATGATTTACTTTAGGCCATTCTTTTAGTCTAGTTTTTCCAAGCAAACAACAGAAGTAGACATGACATACTTATTCACATGATTTGTAACGAAAAATTTGTTTATTTTGCTCTGCTCAAAATTATTAGTGTTGATGACAAAAAAAATTAATGGTTTTTGGACTACTTGTAGACAATCCATAACACATGAAATAAGCAATGGTTTGACAGCAATCTTTACTATAATAAGAGCCCTGTCCGTTCGTTCGTCTGTCTATCCGAAGACAGGCATGCACTGAGGGTTAGAAAAAAAGTTGCACTGCACGGGTATCGAATCCAGTTATTTAGATTTACAGCCAAGCATCTGCATCACTCAACCACCTTTCCACATTTAAGAATAATTGTGCACATAGTTATTACGCCTGCAGTACATTATATCTAATGGCACTGACTGCCAACATACGAGTGCTAATAAACAGAAAATGTGCAATCACTAAAATGTCAGCAAGCTAAAGTGAACTGATAAAAGCTGTCACACATCTAACATTATGGCTTTTATGCATTTAGGTTTTTATTCTCATTTTTTTATATGATTGGTTCAATAACATCAGCGACTCTCTCATTTTACTGGTTGACTGTTATTTACGGGTCAGTTTACTTAATAATGGCTAAATAGGATGACTAACTAGTAACTGTATGGCCTATTATTGAATACGAGTAAGTTCTTACCAGGAGCAGTCACCTGACCAGGAGCCATAGAGCTCTACCTGAAGGGTCTCTCCTACATCAGTCGGCATATCGGCATCTGTCCAGATTCCACCGTGACTTCCACAGGAGTAGGCAGGAGAACAGGAATCTCGAATTCGATTTCCACCATCGCCAGTAATTCTTCAGTAAAAACAGGAAAGGCAATTAGGTAACTTTTAAATGATAAAAATTGAATACAGTTTATTTTTATACAGTTCAGAGTAATTTCTTATCATAATAAAAAAATTAGTATTTACATAGTGGTAATGTAGTGATAACAGTAGTAGTAGTAGTAGTAGTAGTAGTAGTAGTAGTAGTAGTAGTAGTAGTAGTAGTAGTAATGGTAGTAGTAGTAGTAATAGTAGTAGGAGTAGTAGTAGTAACAGTAGGAGTAATAGTAGTAGTAGTTGAAGTAGTAGTAATATTAGTAGTAGTAACAGTAGTAGTAATAGTAGTAGTAGTAGTATTAGTAGTAGTATTAATAGTAGTGGTAGTAGTAGTGATAGTAG
This sequence comes from Watersipora subatra, assembly GCF_963576615.1. Taxonomy (NCBI): domain Eukaryota; kingdom Metazoa; phylum Bryozoa; class Gymnolaemata; order Cheilostomatida; family Watersiporidae; genus Watersipora; species Watersipora subatra. The sequence goes on from NC_088709.1 coordinate 14,467,982, forward strand.
TAGTAATAGTAGTAGAAATAGTAGTAGTAGTAGTAATAGTAGTAGTAATAGTAGTAGTAGTAATAGTAGGAGTATTATTGGTAGTACTAATAGTAAGAGCTAGCTGAGTTAAACTTTCCTACATTGACTCAGTAGAGGATAGCCTGTCTTGACAAACTGTTGTTTTTGCGGAGTTGTCCCCCGTCGCGCGGGTGAGCCACACAACTTGTGTTGTTGCTCGCCCACTCGGCGGGGGACAACTCCGCAAAAACAACAGTTAGTCAAGACAGGCCAAGTAGAGGACAGCTGTGCCAGCTGTCAATAGCATGACTGTCAACCTGTACATGTAATAAATGTACTGCCATAAACTAATAGAGCTATTAACAAGACTTAGTAAGTTGTCAGATAACATCTGAGTCAGGTCATCAATTTTCTATTAACCGGTCTGAACTTGTTATTCTGCAATCACTCATCTCTCAATATTTTAAATAAACAAAGAATAGTTACAGCATTGAACTGCAGTTACTGAATTGAACTGCAGGTACTGTATTGAACTGCAGGTACTGTATTGAACTGCAGTTACTGAATTGAACTGCAGGTACTGTATTGAACTGCAGGTACTGTATTGAACTGCAGTTACAGTATTTAACTAAAATTAAATTGAATCACAGATACATTAAAATTGGATCTGTAATTAAACCAGACTCTACACATACATTAAAAGGTCATGAAGTTTGTTCTATATCCTACCTGAACCACTGTGTGTTGTCAAACAGGTAGGCATCGCAGTTGTACTCCCCGTCAGGCTGTATGTCTGACCCTTCATTATCTAGCCGCCATGATCCCGTCAGATTAACTGTATTGGGAGAGCTGCAGGGACCTAACAAGCATGCTGTTTTATCAACTGTTTATGGAACTGAGAGGTATTCATAATCAATGCTAAACACTAGAAATTCCCCTGTCATACAGCCCACGACCAAAGTGATATTGGAAAAAAGAAAGGGTACTGATGGTTGAGAAATGCAATATTAGCAGCCAAATGGCACTGCAGTGCAATAGAATAATTGCAATGGTAGCTGTAATGTACTGGCTGTGGGTGTTATTATGTACAACAAACAGCAATAATGAAAGGAAAGGATTATATGTTTATATCTCTCCCCTGCAATAGGAGAAATGCAATATTAGAAGTAAAATGCACTGATATTATTAGAATAACCAATATTATTAATATAGTAATACAGTAATAATATAAAACCAATGCACAATTTTTTTACATTTCAAAACGTCATAGCTAACAATATCAAGAAGTTGTGATATTTATATAGATTTTTAGAAAATCTATTTAACAAAACTGTTTAGAAAAAATAATAACAGTATCATACTGCCCATCATCGATGTTGTTAGTGTGACTATAACACTTCAATAGTCATCCAAACTTATAATTAAATATTGTAATAATCTCATAAGATTCGTTAGAAAAAAATATCATCGTCATTTCCTTTACTTTCACTGCGTTGGACATCAGTTAGAATACCAAAGTACTCAAAAGTGTCTAAAATGTCAGTTACTTTGAAATCGGGAAAAAAGAAACGATTATATTTCAGTACTTCTACATTAATTACAGAAACCTTGGGCAATTTGACAATGCTATAGACTGGTGAAATGTGCACGTTATTTTTTCGTGAATTGCACACGACTTAATGGTTTTATTCTCTGTCACTTGGCGTTTCAATTGCCAGTCTTAATTTTGATAAAAGTAAGGCTTGGCAAGTTTTAATAACGATTTTCAGCCAAATTAATCTGTTTATTTGTGTATAATCCGTTCAGATTGGTAAGTTTTAAAATACTGTCAACACTTTTCAAAGACTTGGTAATATATTTAAATAGGTTTATATCAGTTTTGTATCATTATTATACTTAAACGACTCCAGAAAAATGGTTAAATTTGTTGATGAGATTTCGTTACAAGGGTTTGCGACGTTGTTGATGAATAATTTTCGTGAGTTGTGTGCACATGCATTTATCATAGAACTCTTAAACATTTGCTCCGCTCATTTGGTCATGGGAATAGCTTTCTTTAATGCCCTTCAGATGAGCGTGAAAAATTTTGTAATGGATATTTTAATTACCCTATATCCATTAATCTGTGTGAGTAAAATATTATGCTATTATTATACAAATTGACTGTGAAGGAAAAAGGCAGCCATTTAATTTTGTTTGATAAGAGGCATCAGTGCAGTGCTTAACACTTGGACGCCTCTAGTATACAAATCAGCCCCTGGTACTAGACAGTATTTACAACTTTCCATTGGCTATAAAAGTTCTTAGAATAGCACATGCTCTTTTAAACCAAATACCGTTTTTTTCACATTTTCAAAGCAGTGATGCCCTAGAGGTAACTGAAGAGACATAATGATTGCTGTACACCGAGTCTGATAGTTGGTGAATATTTGTTATGAATGGAAAAACAAATAGTTTAGCGTAAAGCTCTTGTTGCTGCGGAGAAGAAGCTTTCTAGCTTTGTCTGTTATGGTTCTTCCTTACCAAGAACTTCAATCAGTGTGTCAATGGAAACGAAGGTTGTGGTCCCAGCCATTTTCAATTCTCAAAATTTCAAAATTAATAATCCAGTCAACTTAAAACTTTGGAGTTATACTGAGAACAGATTACGCACAAAGCAATAAAAATTCCATACTCTATGTAAACAGAAAGTGCAAAAAAAACTAAGTGATATTACCCAACAGGGTTTATGCAGGCAAAGAATCGGGTGAGAAACAAGTTCCCGAATTATCTTGGAACCAGGCTTCAAAGTGGTAACTGATTTATAGAATTTTATATATTTCTCAAAATTATGTAAATATCTACTGTTTTTACTGACTTCGCTATGTGAAAAAACAAGGAGCTTATCACTGGAGAATAAAGAATATGTGAGAATCGATTATACAACTAACACAGATACGTTGAAATGCTGGGTTCTTACCTTCAGGCAATGGATCCTCGGTTGTCTGCACATCAAAGCATTCTGAGAAGAGCTCAGAAACAACTCTTCTTAAGATGCCTGCCAGATCCTGATCGATTTCTCGCTTGCTCCGAAGGCCTTCATGAATAAATTTTACACGTTCATTTTAATTAGAAATACTGCCATACAACAATTTCAATGCCTAAACACTTTTGGATAAAAGTTTAATATAAACTACTATTACTACTACTATTACTACTACTATTACTATTACTACTATTACTATCACTACCGCTACTACTACTACTACTAGTACTACTACTATTACTGCTACTATTACTACTATTACTGCTACTATTACTATGATTACTACTACTACTACTAATACTATTACTATTACTACTGCTGTTACTACTACTACCACTACTACTACTACTATTACTGCTACTATTACTACTATTACTGCTACTATTACTATGATTACTACTACTGCTAATACTATTACTACTACTATTACTACTACTACTATTACTACTACTACTATTACTGTTACTATTACTATAATTACTATTATTACTACTGCTACTACTATTACTACTACTATTACTCCTACTACTATTATTCACTACTGCTATTACCACAACTATTATTACTGCTACTACTGCTACTGTTACTACTAATACTACTACTGCTACTCCTACCACCATTATTACGGCTACTATTACTAAAACTACTGTTAATACCACAACTGGTACTGATACTAACACTGTTACTGTTGCTATTGGTGTTACTAAGTACTATTACTACTACTACTTCCATGAGCTCACTTACTTGTGCTAGAGGAATGCAAACCCGAGATTGCTTTCATGATTTTGGCAACACCTGCCTCTCTCCTATCTCGAAGAGCACCTTGCATAGACAAGTTCACTGCAACAAACACAGCTGCTGAGTTCCTTTTTAAAAGCAATTCTTATATTATCGGTAACTTTCTACAAATTGTTGTACGTAGTTCATAGGAAATAGTGGACACCATACTCACTTCAACGCCTTATTTTACCAATTATGTTATTCAGAAACTTGAAAAAAAGATTTCGGACTCACCTGCCCCAAGCAGTACCAAAACAGTTACTAGATTGGTAAAGGTGTTCATGTTGATGGGTGAAGATCAAACCAGTAGTGACAAAGCAAAGATGACATGCTGCTTTTATACTAATTTGCATGCTTGAATTTTGGCAGCTGGCATGACGCTTGCTCAATTCTGCTGGCTGACTGGAGCGTTGCGTAACTGTGAGTGACAAGAAATGTTTGTTATGTGAAATTCTGGCTTTTCGCATTAGACCCAACAGAATAAGGAAAACATGTAGAGACTAAAGACTGGTTAATTGTGCATATAATATGTACATATATTATTAAACAATGTCTAAGTTTTGTTGTACAGCTGTCGATTAATCATATCTGACCCGATATTAAGCCTTAAATTACCGCAGGCTGTTGAGAATGAGCCCCATCACCGTACCTTTCTTTGTAATTTAATCATAGTAGAACAAGAACTACAGTAGGTAGAGTCTTTGTAAGTTACTTTGTTTAATGTGAATCAAAGAATTAGGTTAATTATGTAGTGCAGAGTTGTCTCCCCAACAAAATAATTGGTGTAGACAATTACTTGTGTGTCAACTCTAGTAATAGATTGCGAGAAGCCTACAACATGGTTTGAAAAATAATACGGCTCATGTAACTTGGATACTTGACAAGTACTGAATCTGAGCTAAGTCGCGAGTTCAGAATTCAATATAATAACAGGACTATGTGACTGGCCACATATATACACATAAATATACATGTACATATATACTGACATATACATGTGCATATACATGTGCATATACATATACGGATTAGCCAAAGACTAATAATGGATTTCGACTGAGGTTCTTTGCGTTGCAGCCACAGGTACTCATAGGAGGCTGCATATCCCCTGACAGTCCAGCGGTGCAGTAGCGCAAATGACTTTGTCTACAAGACTGATGGTCTGACTGGTTGCTATCACAGTGTCTGTGGAATGTTCTAGACTGTCAGTTCCGACATCATAGGCTCCGTGTACTCCTGCTTACCACGAGTTTAACTCTCTTCTGGCTGACTGCTTCAAGTTCTAGTTATGTGTATGTTATACATGAATGCTTCTTTGCTTTGTTTGCATTGATTACTGTCAAATTTATTTTTGTGTACCGCTACAATCTAAAATATAGTTTACATGCATTACTTGTTCAGTCTAGTGTTAGTAGTAAGGTTAGTGCAACAATTTGAGAATAATATTATTGCACGAAAAAACTGATTGGAGGAATCATAAACTCCTATAAGAGTGCAACTAACATCAGAGCAACAAGTCTAATTTCTGTTTGAACGAAAAGCTCAAACAATTCTGATTCGCGGATTTAAAAAAATTCACAAATGTATATTATTTATCTAAATAGTGTGAGTAGTCATTTATTGTTTTAAGTATTAACAGCAACTAAGCTATAATATATAAACTTTTAAATAGCATTAAAAATAACATCAAAATGCATGTGCATTGAGTACATATACGTACATGTATACATGTACATTTACGCATACGTACACGAATACGTACACGTACACGCATACATATGCATATTTAATTGTAAATATTAGAAATAAATCCTGCAAATAAATGAATAATTGAGAGAGATGTAATAATAAAAATATTATGGTATTATTAAAATATAAATTTTTATTTTTGTAAAATTTTTATTTTTTAATAATTGTTATACAAATAATCTATTATTTTTACAACAGGTTTTCAGATTAACTTGTTCATCAGTTCTCCTGTTTCTTAGCGTACTTATGTCTCTCATATTTTCCCAATGGCTCCTATTTATAAATTTAAAATATATGTGATTTTTTCACAGTTTTAGAATTTAAATCAGCAACTGATAAATTATGAGGTTTTTAGAATAAGAATATGAAATCCTCTCTCCCTCTCTCTCTCCCTCTCTCCCTCTCCCTCTCCCCCCTCTCCCTCTCCCCCTCTCCCTCTCCCTCTCCCTCTCCCCCTTTCCCTCTCCCTCTCCCCTCCCCCTCTCCCTCTCTCTCTCTCCCTCTCCCTCTCCCTCTCCCTCTCCCTCTCCCTCTCCCTCTCCCTCTCCCTCTCCCTCTCCCTCTCCCTCTCCCTCTCCCTCTCCCTCCCTCTCCCTCTCTCCCTCTCCCTTTCCCTTTCTCCCTCTCTCCCTCTCTCCCTCTCTCCCTCTCCCTCTCTCTCTCTCTCTCCCTCCCTCCCTCCCTCCCTCTCTCTCTCCCTCTCCCTCTCCCTCTCCCTCTCCCTCTCCCTCTCTCTCTCCCTCTCTCTCTCTCTCTCAAAATAAGATAAAAAAGAGATAATTAAAAACCTAGAAAGTTAGAAAAGCGAGTTGTGTTTTACAATTGATTTTATCGATTTAATACCCTTTATTTGCTTAAATAAATCTAGACTTCTATTAATGTTTTTCAACTCATCTACTGAGCTACACATTGATCTACTACCGCTATCTCTGGTGTTCAGGCTACAGCACTCACTGTAAAGGTAATCACAGGAGTCTTCACAGTTATGATGATAGTAGGCGTTAAAACTGAACTTACACAAAATCTTTGGTAGATTTTGTTAGAAAGTTTTGAGATTGTTCAATTATTTGTGATTGTTTTTGATGTTTGAGGTGATTTGACTGCCAGATTGTTTTAAAATTAAAATTGACAAAACTAAAATGCTCAGAAGAAAATTAAGTATGAAATGTTGTCGCCAGTTGTTGTCATTGTGATAGTTGATAATGGCTATCGCCCATTAAAGTTGCAGCGGTACGCGTCTCTGTTCTTTCAGTCTCTTTGCAACTATAGACATCATAAAAGCACTTTCGCTTGATCTGAGTGAAAGTGCGTTTATTTTAACTGACTCATGACCGACACAGACTCATGATAGAAAAGTACCAATAATCTCTGATAAAATCTACTAACATTTTCTGCAAGTTCATTTTTAAGATTCTGACAAACACTTCACTAAGGAAAGCAGATGTCTTTAATACCACCACTGAAACAAACAGCGCATGAGGATTTAAAATTCTTTATTCATATTTTAGCGAAGAGCAATTCCAACATAGCTACAACTAATGCTCAGTTGAATGCGTGAACTAATGAGAATCTGAATGTTTGCAGACGCCAGACCAATATAATCATTTCTTAGCTGTAAACCATATTAAACCTTTTCCACCATTGTCTATTGTATAGTATTTCTCGGACCTAAAAAAATACAGTTTTTTATTTAAAACTGTTTTAGACAAATTAAAACTTAAACAATTTAAAATATCAATTTAAATAATTTAGAAATTGCGTACAACGTTAGAAAGGTCACAGTTATCTGCTAGAGCTCGTGGTGACCACCAAGGGTCGATTCTTGGTTTTCAATATACTGTACATGTATATTCACCATCTGGTACAGCTTACAAACTAACTAGTACCAATTCTATGTCCATGATACAAAGTTTTTTTAATGAATTAGACATTAAAAAAGATATTGAGGTAATCAATCATGAGCTGAAAATATTAGAAAACTGATGCAATGAAACAAAGTAATTATAAAAATGGACAAAACAACTTCTATAATCATAAAAAACTACCAAAACAAAAAATATTTGGGCAAATTTACTAATCATTCAACTCAAGCCATAAACAAATTGACCAATCAAATTTGTACGGGTATATTTAAAAGGTAATATATCTTTAGGCGCTCATGTAAATTTTATGAGCAAACAGTTGTGATCTATATCTAGTTTAATTGCTATGAATGTTCCAAAATTTTACTAAAAATTTTTTTACAACTTATATATTTTTTTACAATTTTCTACCTTTTATTAGCTCAAAAAACACAGACAAAGTTTATATATCATAGATAAAAACACAAGTGCCATTTTCAATAAAAAATTTGCTTCCTTATCGAAACCCTTTGGTTCAGTTTCCAGTTCTACCAGTTCTGTAGAGAAGTTATATTTACTAGAACATTCCTTTATTACACACTTAAATTGGTATAATTTAGATTTTACTAATAAGCACATACACGATATAAAAAGATTGTCAAAGACTGTTTTAAAGTTTTTTAACTTTCAAATTTTATGCTACTCATTCCGTAGCAGCTTACCACAAAATTTACCTGAGATCAAAATGGTTAATACTTTTCAAACTTACTTTAAAAGATACTTGTTGAGTGGTTAGCATATTTCTATGCAGTACTTTTGGCAAGTGGCCAACTCTAAAAACAAAGATAAACTAACAAAAGAATATTTTACTAGACACTCTCACTCACTTGTCTGTCAACTTAGAGACTATTGGCTCAATTAACTCCTGAGCTATCGGGTACCTGAATCTCATAGTCAGTCACAGAAGTTTACAAATGCTGCTTATAGCATTGTCATAACTATCTTTTTTTTAATGTTTTCTTTCAATATGTTATGCCAAACATGCAGACATGCACACGAAGTGAGGCTGAGTATAGACCATAGCCATTCATGTACTATAATGTGATTATAAAGTTCTTTGAACTTTAGAAGTTATTTATCATGCGTGTGTGTATATTTGTATTTAGAGTACTTCCCAAAGTACAACGGTGGTTAGATCTTTGTTGACTGTGACTTTATTTCCAACCGACCGTGAAACCTGAAAGGTTTTTAAAAAACAAATTGATTCACAATCTTTAAAGCAAAATTGCTGTCTGAATCAGAAAATGTTACGTAAATTACGTGATATCAAATGTTATAACCAAAAATATGAGATAAAAGACAAGTAAACACAAAACATACCTCTGCCATACTCCAGAATATACATATAAGTTTCTTGTCCGTAATATCGTTAGAATAATGTTTGTTTGTCAATGGCACACACGCAACTGACTTGATCGAGCCAGGTGTCAGACAGTCTTTTGTGTAGTTCTTTCAAAATAATGTCTGATGACAGTTTATAGGTGAAATGAGTAAAAAATGTTTATTGAACGACCACCATGGCAAGTGTAAAGGCTTGGAAAACTCATTAAATGTTTGGCGACTCGTGAGAAAAGGCAGCTGTTTTATTGTCTTTGTAAACAGGTCAATCAAGTTGTTCTACAGTCATTTTTTATGGCAAGCGATAATAAGTGCTGTACGTATACATCTTAAGAACTGGTTTATTTTTGTAGATTTCGTGCTTTTGCAAACTTTACACTCTCCCACCTAAATTTTTCTAAAAAATTTACTAGTTCTATCTGAAGTTAACAAATCTAAATCTAGTATAATGTAATTGTACTGAGTGTATTCGTGTATACCTAAATTATTGATATTTGGTACTACTATGATAATATTTATGCAGGAAGAGAATAACATACGTTTGGTTAAGAACACTGCACGTTAGTACTTGGAGTTTATGCTAACCAATAGCAGTAGTTTCTGTATGGGTCTGTAAAGCATGTTAGGTTCCCCTTTCCGCTTGCCGGAACGCGTTATCTGTTCTGGGTTTGAGATTCTGACAGTAGCGGATCTGACCAACCCATCTCTACCTGTATTCACGGAGTCGACGGCTCCCACCTTCCACTGACTACGCCAAGTGTTTTCATCAACAACTGCGACAACGTCTCCCACCTTAAGGTTTTGGCATGGGTTTCTCCATTTTTGTCGGGTCTCTACCTTTGTCAGGTAGTCCTGCCAGTGGCGCCAGAACTCATCGGCGAAACGTTGCGTCTTTTCAAACATGTTTTTTCCGTATACCTCGCCGTCTGGCACTTCACCTATCTCCTGATGTGTAGGTACTGACACAGGCTTCATGGTGATCAGATGATGTGGGGTTATAACTCCTTCATCGGGATTGTTCAGATTTGAACAGGTCAGTGGTTTCCCATTGATTATGCTGCAGATTTCGTACATGGCGGTCCGTAGTCCGGTGGTGTCCATCCTCGCGGAAAACCTGCCTTTCATTTGGTTGAATACATTCCTAATCATTCTTATTCCCCGTTCCCATACGCCGCCCTGGTGGCTAGCACCGGGAGTGTTTGTCTTGAAAGTTATTCTTGATTGAAGCATAGTCTTAGAACCCATGAAATTGGTTCCGTTATCGGAGAAAATTGTAACTACAGGCCCTCGTATGCTTTCAAGACACCTTAGCGCTTGTAGGAAACTCTCTGTGGATAAGTCACTTACGACTTCGATGTGGATCGCTCTGGAATACATACAGGTGAAGATGATACACCAGCGTTTCATCTCCTTCCTGCCTTCTTTGACGAGGAAGTGTCCAAATGTATCTACCCCTACATGGGTGAATGGAGGGCTATGTTCCACTCTTTCTTTGGGTAAGGATCCCATCTGTTGACGCAAGGGGGCACCTCTTAGGCGTTTGCAGCCTACGCAGGTTCTGAGTAATAATTTGATGAGGCCTTATGCACCTATAATGTAGAAACCCGATTGTCTGATTGCAGACTGTGTAAAGATCCTCCCTTGATGGTGGACCTTCTCGTGGAAGTGTCTGATCAGTACTGTGGCTAGGTGACTGCGCTTATGTATGATTGCGGGTCGTAGCTCTTTGTCTGTGAGAATAGTTGAGGATTTTGCTCTACTGCCTATCCTTAGGATTCCTAGATCGTCTAAGTATGGTGACAGCTGTCTGAGACAACTTCCCTTGCTTACCTTTCCGTGTGCTTGGATGTCCAGTATTTCTGAATGGAAGTACTTTTGTTGATCAAGCCTGATGAGAAGAGCCTCTGCATCTTGAGAATGTTCTCTAGACATTTTTTCAAGTTTCCAGATTGGCTTCAGCTTGTCCTTGGCTCGTTTAGCGACTGCACGTAGTTGTGCTGTTGCCCTGATGAGATTGTCCCACTTTGAGAAGTTTTCGACTTTGATGGGGTAGGTAACCTGGTTCATATCTACCCTAATAGTTTTCCTCAGTTCTGGATCTGATGCAGGAACATTGAAGCGCGTAGGTTGATTGAGCAAGATGTCGTCAAGATTTTCCTTCCATAGGAAGTCTGAACCTGAAAACCAGTGAGAGTTTGTCAGTTGATGTATGGTTGCGCCTCTGGAGGCCATATCAGCTGGATTGACTATTCCAGGAACGTGGTTCCATTGTGCCGGCTTTGTTCTGTGTCTAATTTGGGCTGCTCTGTTTGCTACAAATGGAGAAAATCTTGATGTTTCATTTCTGATATAGCCCAGTACGATCATGCTGTCTGTCCAGAAGAACACTCCGTCTATTGGCATCCTCAGTTCCTCATGCAGTTTCCCTTGGAGCTTGGTAGCTAGCACCGCACCTTGAAGCTCCATACGAGGTATGGTCGTTCGGTTCAGGGGGGCCACTCTAGCCTTTGAGAGGACAAGTGCGCAGTGGATGCGATCTGTGGTATCGATAAGACGGATGTATGAACATGCGCCATAACCATCTTCACTCGCGTCCGCAAAGTGATGAAGTTCGGCTCGTTTGATAGTTCCAAAATCCTTTGGCTTTATGCAGCGGTCAACTCTAATATCATGAATAGTGGCGAGTTGTCGCGTCCAGGCTTCCCATGACGAAGTAGTATCTAGATCGATCTGTTCATCCCAGTCAAGTCCTTTGCGACAGACATCTTGTAGCACATTCTTTCCCATTAGGGTAAAGGGTGAAACCAGACCAATCGGATCATATACCTGGGCTACGGTTGAGAGAATACCGCGTCTTGAGAGTGGTCTTGCGTCGATATTGCTGGTGAAGCAGAGCTGGTCACTCTGTAGACACCAACTAACTCCAAGTGTTCTTTGTGTCGGCATGATGCTGTTGAATGAGATAGCTTCCGTCTCTTTCTCGGATTCTGGCAAATCGGCAAGAGCTGCGGGCTCATTACTGACATACTTGTGTAGGCGAAGGTTGCCTTTAGAGCAAATTTCCCTCGCTGAATTCACCAGGTCTTTGGCAGTTCTGATGTCATCCACGCTGAATATTCCGTCGTCCACGTAAAAGTTGTCTTTGAGGAATTCTGCCGCAATTTTAGATATTTCTATGTTGTCTTCAGCCAGACGCCTCAGACCAAAGGTGGCTACCCCAGGCGAAGAGGTTGCGCCAAATATATGGACTCTCATGCGAAAGGTTTTCACTGTTGATAAGTCATCGCTATACCATACGAATCTTAGGAAGTTCCTATGATTTTGACTTACCCGAAAATTATAAAACATGGATTCTACATCACACGTTACTGCGACCTTCCCTGTGCGAAATCTGCATAAGATACCAAGTAAGTCATTGAGCTGATCTGGGCCAGTGAGAAGGTGATGGTTGAGGCATGTGTTGGCGTATTTTGCACTCCCGTCGAAGACCACACGTAATTTCCTTTTCTTTGGATGAAGCACTCCAAAGTGTGATATATACCAGCACTTACCATCTTCTCTTACCATCTCTGAGACTGGGACTTCCTCCGCAAATCCCTTTTCGAATAGTGTGTTCATAAATTTTCGATAGTCTGCTTCATATGCTGAGTCCTTCAAGAGTTTGTTTTTGAGCAGTCCGAGTCTCTGCTCTGCTTGATGCCTGTTGTTTGGCAGTATTGGCGTTGATGATGACTTGAAGGGCAGAGGCATGACGTAGCTCCCGTCCGGATCTTGGTGAATTCCTTCGTCAAGGATTTTAAGAAATTGCATGTCTTGTTGTGACAGGGGCTTACCTCCAGGGTCTTCAAAGTCTTGTTCCACTATGGGAAAGAGTGTGGCGTCCGTCTTAAAACTTGTTGCCAGTTTGGTTTTGAGTTTACCCCCGCATAGTGTCCATCCAAACATCGTCTTACAAGCTGATGTCTCCCCAGCTTCTCATCTTTTTGTCAGGAGTGGTGTGATGATTTCTGGACTATCTTTACCTATCATCAGTCCGATCGGGATGTCCAGCTTTGGTGAGAGATGCCTTGCAAGGGATCTTAAATGTGGTATCTTGCGGCACTTCTCATCTGTCGGTATGTTGTCTGAGTGGCACTTTATTTCTGGTCGTTCAACTGCGTCAATTGTTGAGATTTCATCGGTTAGGTATCCTCTGATTTGCAGTTTTTCATACCTCAATGTGGATGATCGGCTTATGGCGTTCATGGTTTCTAGGTTTAGGGTGTCGGGGATGCCACTTGCTCCAATCTCCATTGCGGTTTGCTTGTCAATGAAGGTGATGTCGGACAATGTATCGAGGAGGGCATACACTAGTTTTTCATTGTTTCCAGCGGATACGTATACTGGTACCATCATACTGAAGCTAGATTGTCCGTAGACTCCAGTTGAATTGCATGTCTTAGTTTTTGTTTGTTCTTTGCCTTGGTTGCTGGTAGTAGGTTGTTGGCTGGAATTTCGTTGTGAGTCCGATTTTTCTGTGGGCTTCCAGTCGGGATCATGTAACATAGTCGGGTGCATTCTATGGCAGTTAGAACATGTCTGCTTGCGGTTACAGATGCTTGATCTATGTTTACCGTTCAGACAAGAGAAGCACAATCCCTTCTTGTGTACAAAGTCTTTTCTTTCCTTTAGTGATTTCTCGGCCAGTTTTCTGCAATCCCTTGTGTAGTGTCCTTTGTCGTTGCCGTTGCAGAAGTAGCAAAATGGTTCTCTTCTTGTTCGTTCAGTTTGGTATGATGCAGCCCTTCTGTTTGTCCTCTCTTCATATCTGCCCTTACTTTTAGGCTGATCATGCTTTTGATCCTTACTCTGTGATGCCATGATGTTGCTCATGTAGCAGTCCGCTTGCTCGAGAACAAACTCTGTGAAATCAGAAAATGACAAATTTCCTGTCCTCATTCGCTTAGCTCTACATACTCTCTGCGTCCAAGAGAACTTGGCACTGTCGGGTAGCTTTTGGCAAATGCGTTCGTTGTATAGCTCAGTGTTGAGGATCTGTAGGCCTTCTGTGGAGCTCATGCTTCTTCTGACTTGATCCAAGAAGTCGCCGAACTCTCTCATCTTCTTTCCGTCTCCGGAGCGTATGTTTGGCCAGTTTTCCAGCTTCTTCAACAGTATCCTTGCGATGCCGCCTTCCATACTGTATCGATCTCGCAGTTTTTCACGAGCTTCCTGATAGGAGTTATCGCTACTGTATGTCAATAAACCGATTATGGCCTTTTTTGCTTCGCCTGCAACAAATTTCTTCAGGTATCGCAGGGCCTCCCTGTCTGTTAGTCCTTCCTCGAAAACGAAGGTATCCATATCTACCTCCCAATCTGCAAATTCGAGGGTATCGCCAGAAAAGATTCTCGGTTCAACGGACTTCCTGTTTGGCTTCGACACACTAGCTGTCAATGAGTTCATTTTGGCATTGAACGATTCTGCTAGGTTGTCGGTGAAGGCTTTGAGGATGTGGCGGGTGCCAATTCCAACTTGCGGTTCCTCAGTTTGTGGTTGTTCGGCTTGTGGTTGTTGGGCTTGTGATTGCTCAGCTTGTGGTTGTTGAGCTTGTGGTTGTTGAGCTTGTGGTTGTTGAGCTTGTGGTTGCTCGGCTTGTGGTTGCTCGGCTTGTGGTTGTTGAGCTTGTGGTTGTTGAGCTTGTGGTTGCTCGGCTTGCGCTACCCTCAGGTTGATGCTATCGATTGCACTTGGTGCTGAGGACGATTCGTATCTGTCTGTGTTTGGAGTTGAAGATGCTGTAGCCCTGATACTTGGACTGCTCAAACGATTTACCCTTACTGATGATGATTCCATCCTTCTCAGGAGATTTTGTCTTTTCACTGTGTAAGCTCGCATTTCTTCTTCCATTCTCCTTTTAGCATCTTCGAGTGCCTTCTCTTCAGCTAGGATTTCACTCTCTTCTTGGCACTGTTCCTGGATCTGGGTTTTGAATGACTTGACATCCGCTTGAAATTCATTTAAGAGTTGTTCATGGGTGGGGTTCTTCTCATTTTCATTTGTTTCAATAATTTTATTATATAAATTGCCTATATCTTTGACTTTCAAATCAAGGTTGTGAACAAAGGCATCAACAGCAGGTATATCAATGACATGGGTGGCATTTTCAACAGCTTGTGTGAACTTGTCTAGGAAATCTATCATACTCTCAGACTGTCTACTTATTTCATTGATAAAATCACTGCCTAGTTGTAAAATAGTGCGCTCAGTCAGTTTTTGACTCCTTGCGAGCGCTCGTTGTGTTCTAGGGTTGTTTGATTCAGTTACCTCATCTAACTGTAGCTGCTCTTCCTCTACTCTACTTTCGCTCAAATCGGAATTTGAATTTAGCTCAAGGCTTTCGCTTTCCATGATGACCAATTTAAATCACTGATAATTACTATTAATTTTGTTTAGGCCTTTTTACCCTTATTGTTGCTACAATCTTAATATGAGTACAATTATTTAAACCACTAAAGCTGTCTGGCTAAATTGGCTCGATCGCGGTTCAGTTTTACAACACAGTTTGATTTTTAAACAAAATTATGATAACAACTGTTTGCAAAAGAAAAAATCCAAAATGTGTGACAACTCCAAATTTACTTTACTATAATAGTGTTTATAGCGCACACTAGGTTGAGCAAGGAAATGTCAGTTAGATTGAGTAAGCAAACCTTTCAACACAGTACGTATACTTAGCTGACTGATGCAATGTGATGACTTCCTCGTTGCTGACTATCTGATATGCGGCTTGATGGCTAATAGGTACGCTTTTGCTTGGCTTGTTATTTGTGAACAGTGACGAGCAATGTTTGTTGTGTGGGTTAGTCTTTCTAAGCGACAGGCTTTCGACCTCGAAGTGTTATGATGTCTTGCAGTGCTGATGATTAACGTGAGTGAAGTATTGCGTAACCAAATCTATATCAACTGTCTGTTCCTTATCCTTGATTTGTTGACAGATGATGTCCGTATTTATAACGCAAACTCGGTTCGTCGATTGTCACCAGTTGTGTAGCAAAACACAATCTTCAGACTTCGAGACGTTTTGTTTGAGGCTTAGTATTGAATTCAATAACTTCCGTGGCTTTAGATGAGGGTTATCGTCCATAAATAGCACTTAGGCTCCGTATTTCGATAACTTCCGTGATGAGTTTCTATGAAGGTTATTGACCGTAGATTAGCACTTAGGCTCCGTAGAATTGTATGATGTGAACACCTCAGTATGTTGTATGCTTAAGGTTTCACTATAAAGTTCTTTGAACTTTAGAAGTTATTTATCATGCGTGTGTGTATATTTGTATTTAGAGTACTTCCCAAAGTACAACGGTGGTTAGATCTTTGTTGACTGTGACTTTATTTCCAACCGACCGTGAAACCTGAAAGGTTTTTAAAAAACAAATTGATTCACAATCTTTAAAGCAAAATTGCTGTCTGAATCAGAAAATGTTACGTAAATTATGTGATATCAAATGTTATAACCAAAAATATTAGATAAAAGACAAGTAAACACAAAACATACCTCTGCCATACTCCAGAATATACATATAAGTTTCTTGTCCGTAATATCGTTAGAATAATGTTTGTTTGTCAATGGCACACACGCAACTGACTTGATCGAGCCAGGTGTCAGACAGTCTTTTGTGTAGTTCTTTCGAAATAATGTCTGATGACAGTTTATAGGTGAAATGAGTAAAAAATGTTTATTGAACGACCACCATGGCAAGTGTAAAGGCCTGGAAAACTCATTAAATGTTTGGGACTCGTGAGAAAAGGCAGCTGTTTTATTGTCTTTGTAAACAGGTCAATCAAGTTGTTCTACAGTCATTTTTTATGGCAAGCGATAATAAGTGCTGTACGTATACATCTTAAGAACTGGTTTATTTTTGTAGATTTCGTGCTTTTGCAAACTTTACAGTGATTGCTCTTGGCAAATTATGCTATGTTCTAGGAAAACAATGGAAAGTTTTGTTCAACAACTACATGTAGTTGAACTTCGAGAGAATCTATAAAAAAAGCTGAAATACAACCAGCCATATTGAAGTTTTAGCGGACTTAGAGCAGACACGCTGGCTAAGGAAGATATGCTTATTTTGATTCACAATGCAGTTGTTCTAATCATAAAGTCATTGGAGAGAAAACCATTTCTAGACAGCACAAGTTGGCATCATTTCATGATTGCTTATCCATGCAAGCCCAAAACGGCAGATTTTCTGGTACCAGTATCATTGGCTTGTCTGATGCCAAAAAGTGTTACGGCACGGCATTTGTTATAGCCTGCCAGACTTATAGGTGGCAGATGCTGGGTGACATCTAATTGCATAATTAACATGCTGATTTAATGAAGTAAACATGCAATAACTGTGGATAAATGAGACAGGATAAACATAGCTGTGCTGGTATATACACATATGCAGCTATTAAACTAATATGATATAGATCTCTGGATCGAATTACACTAGTATTCTAATAGACTCATAGACTAACACATCCGACTAGCGTGTCTAGTTACGGATGCTTCTATGATTAATATATACCTCATTGGTATACTAAAAAACTTTATTTCAATTCATCTATAATGACCTGGCATCAACCAACAATCGAACTATAAGAAGGAGATGGTGTGACTGTGTAACCTGTAAAACCGTAAAACCTGTAAGAATGTAAATAAGTAACAATGAAAATATATATTCTATTCTTTATTTTATGGTTTTAAATTTTAGCAAGTTTGGCAAGATATTTTATTGGATCGACCAGTATATTTACATGTGCAAAAGACTTTTAAAATTTTTAATACCTCCATATTGTGTCACATAATATAACACAACTAGTGCAAATAAGTATTAATAAATCATTGGTGTCCTCATAGATATAATAAACCCTATTATTATATCTATGGGTTTATTATATCCATGGGTGTCATTAACCATGGTGTACCACGGGATGACTTGCCATACTCACTCTTACCTTGTTCCTAATTTAAGTAGGTCATCTTTTAGACTCATTACTCTGGTCTAAAACTTTTCAGGTACTGCTGCTCAAGTCTGCCGCTGCAGCAAGTGTCTTGCACTAGTGGTGATAAAGTAGATACACTGATCTATAGCCAGTAACAGTTGGTATAAATTAAATACAATGTCAAATAACATAGCCAAACCTAAATTTTTTCTTCACACTAATCAAAATGAAATTTAATTCAATATTGTGGAAAGCTCTCAAACGACAGCATGGAACTAAATTGCTGGGCATGGTACTAAATGATATGCTCACTTAAAATAATCATCTACATTAAAAATCCAAGACTTTTATTGTGTATGCATGTGTGTATGTGTGTGTGTGTGTGGTGTGTGTGGTGTGCATGTGTGTGTGCATGAGTGTGCATGTGGTGTGTGTGCGTGGTGTGTGCGTGGTGTGTGCGTGGTGTGTGCGTGGTGTGTGCGTGGTGTGTGCGTGGTGTGTGTGTGTGTGTGGTGTGTGCGTGTGCGTGTGTGCGTGTGTGCGTGTTTGCGTGTGTGCGTGTGTGTGTGTGGTGTGTGGTGTGTGGTGTGTTGTGGTGTGGTGTGTGTGTGTGTGGTGTGTGTGTGTGGTGTGTGTGTGGTGTTTGTGTGTGGTGTGTGTGTGTGGTGTGTGTGTGTGTGGTGTGTGTGGTGCCTGTGTGTTATGTATGTTATGCATATGTTTCATTTGCATGATATCTCAAGTTTGAACTATTTTGTAAATTGTATTAAAAAAATGGCAAAGGTGATTGGCTCCAGACAAATTAGAAAAAAATCTTATTTAATAAATTGCCTAAAAATTCTTATTTTCGTGGCGCCTTAGTCTAGTTTATCTCTAAAATATTCTTAGGTAGTATTTTGTGCAAGTGTGTGCCTGTGTACATGTGTGTGGTGTGAGGTGTGCAGTGTGTGAGTGTGTATGTGTCTGTTAGTCCGCGAAAAACTCTAAGTGTTTCCACGTTTTTGGCAAAATTTATAAATCTCTACGGCACATATGCTCCGTGCTTTTTGCCAGGTTGACAAAAAATGTTTGGTTTCAAAACTCCATCTGGTTCTTAAGAACTATAGCCACTTAGAAACTCAAAAATCTGCCTTCTCATGCATTAAGGACAAGTGCGCTCAATGTTTGCTTTCATGCATTGTTGTCATGGAAGCAGTTCGCACAGAAAATTTACACGCATACTCTGGATTATCTGATTGAGTTGAAAAATACCCCAGCCAACACTTACAAGTGCAAAATCACCAAAAAGAAACCAAACTGTTAACTTTTCGCAGATTTGTAGACAATTTCTGAATATAAAGGCAGAGATCATCTTTTATTATATATTAATTTATTGGCAATAGTTTCATTTCAAATATAAATGTTTTTCAATAACAGTAATTTTCAATAATTTTACAATAACAATTAAACTTAAAAAACATAATAAAGAGCAACAATTAGCCACTAAAATCTAATAAATAGTATGACAAATAGCATTTAATAGTGTTTATTAACAGTTTAATTTCAGCCTTTTAATGTATGGCGTACTTATCTATAATCACCTTAATTTAAATTATGTTTCAGACTTTTGCCTAAAACATTCGCATAGAATAATAGTCAGAATGTAACTTATAATATTATGTTAATAATTTAAATAATTAGTAACATTAATTAATTAAATTTATAGTATAATATGGTATTTCATTTCAACAAATGAAAGTCTTTTGTATCTAAATCTAATTATTCTTCCAAAGCATTTTACTTCTGTTATTGCAGTCAGGATTTACCACAAACTATGTCCTAACTTCATTAGAGATTTATTAAACTCTAGAAATTATTATATTTCTCTAAAAGATGCATTATCGTGTATGTATTTGATATGTTAGATTAAATACCTACATGATAATACTCTTTCATCCTTATTTTATGAGTTGCATTTATACCTATGTTTTGAACCTGATATTAAAAATTTTAAAAGGCAGTCAAAACTTTAAAGATGTAATTTATTTGTTTTTAAAATGTTGCTCTTTTGTACCTGTAAAGAGTTCGTTATGAATGACATTAATTCCCATAATCTGTAGTGTTAAGGAGTTCATCATAGTGAATTATGAAATGTGAAGTAAGCATGGCAGAGTGGAGGAGTGAGTAGGGTAGGAGGAGAGAGAGGGAGAGAGACTGTTCAATAATACCCTGGATGGTATAAAGATGTCTGATGAATAGATGAAGAATGTAGTCGTGATCTTTTACAAGAATGAAAGTGACGTTCAGGGCTGTGGGATTTACAGGTAGAGATCAAGCTGATGAGTGCATAATAATAACAATAATAATATTAATAATTTATTATTATTATAAATAATAATAATTATATTATAAATATATAATTATATAATAATATATAATAATATATTATAATATATAATTATATTATAAATGGTACGACCACAGCTTCTGCACGGTGGTCATACCATTTTTCTGTGTGGGGCAACTCAAGTATATGCAAGAAACATGAGTTGCCCTACACAGAAAAATGGTACGACTACCGTGCAGAAGCTGTGTTGGAGAATAAGAAAGTGAAGCTGCTATGTATGGCGTATGGCGCCTTACAGTGCCTCGCGTTGCGCGTTCACAACTCGAGTTGTACAACTCGAGTTGCCGTGTTGTCCAACTCGAGTTGCCGAATTGTACAACTCGGCCTGGGTTTATGACCTCGAGTTGTGTTACCTATACGCAAAACTAACACGGGTTCGTAAAGAAAGCAAAGTGAGTAATTGGGGTGTCTCATTTACAGAAATTTAATATTAATAATAATAATGATTTAAATATGTATACATATTTAAATTATATATTGGCATTATTATATTATTAAAAAGCAAACTAAAAACAATCTATATGAGAACCGAGCAGCGAATTTTTTTTTCCCAAACAGGTTTACATACGGCAGTAAAATTTTGGTTCATGATTGGCTTTAGTAATCGAGTTTTAGTAATCAAAACCTACATCATTACATTGAAAGTCAATAGTTGTAATTAGAGAGGAACACAAAATTCCAAAATATTATTCAAAATGGCTTAAATTAATGAGTTTTAAGTGAGCGCCTCTTACGCTTTAACAGCACTTTTTGAATGATAACATCAGTTTTGCTACGTTATTTAGAATTTTGTGTTGCTTTCTAATTATAACCATTGATTTCTAATGTAATGATGTAAGTTTTGGTTACTAAAACTCAATTACTAAAGCCAATCATGAGCCAAAATTTTACTGCCGTATGTAAACCTGTTTGGGAAAAAGAAATTCGCAGCCAGCCGGGCAACTTCTTTTTCAAATAAAAAAAGAGTCATCTCTCTAGAATCTGACAAGAAACTGAATGAACACCAAAATGAACATAGAAATTATTTTAACGGCGTTTAATGATGCACCAAAATAAATTCCGTATATAGAAAATATTGCTAGAGAAAATAAAATGATGAGATGTTCTCAAGCCGAGTTGTTGAACTCGAGTTGCTGTTGAAAGAACTCGGCTTGGGTTTTGATGAACTCGAGTTGTGCAACTCGAGTTGTACAACTCGAGTTATATTTACAAACTCGAGTTGTACAACTCGAGTTCTGCAACTCGAGTTGTACAACTCGAGTTGCAAACTCGGCACAGTATAATTCTAATAATTCGCTATTAGTTCTAGTTTTACAGTACACACATAGTTTAATTTCTATTAGCTAACGGGTGCCTCTTGATGTACCATCGTTAATATAACCATATCTACGGTTATGCTACCGTAAAACCAATATATTGCACCTTACTTTTGAAAGGTCGTGTTGCGCGTTCACAACTCGAGTTGTGCAACTCGAGTTGATCAACTCGAGTTGTGAACGCGCAACGCGAGGCACTGTAAGGCGCCATAAATAGTAATTGGTGCACTTGGAACAATATCAATGAGGCATATAGCATACTTGGCCGAAGTGGGAGTGAACATGTCTTTTAAGACTATACAGAAGACGACCATTTTAGGAACAGCTCATATTTTGAGCAAAGCCCTCTCTTAGTGGAATTGAGGAAGATGTTGGATCCTTTGGCCTTTCGTTAAGACCCGGACTCAACACGGACTAAAACCAGTCACCTACCACCACACGACTGTGAAGAAAAACTTTTACAATAATAATAACAACAGAATAATGAAGAGGAAGAAGCGCCGATCTTTGAGCAGTAATATGTCTAGAGGAAGATCAAAAGATGCCAAACGTACTTTCAGGAGAGTAGTAGGGAAGTATAGAGGATGGAGTGAATAGCACTGTGTTCATAGATCTGAAAACAGTGTATGATGTGTGAGAGTGCAAGTTCGATAAGGCAGCTTGAATTATTTCTATTTGCTAAATATCAGGTATCTTAGCAATTTAGATGTTAGCCACACGCCGCTGACAAGTTCGTCTTCATGGATTTGAAAAGTAATATTTGAATTGTGTAAAATTATGACCTAATTAGATTAAACTCTTTAAACACCAATGGAATTAGCATTTAGATTTAGCATTTTGCATGTAAATATTTGTAGTCAAAAAAGAATTTTGATTGACTTTTATAGTTGCTTGTGTCATTCAAAATTTTTTTGAACTTATTGGCTTAAATGAAACTTTTTTTATTGTAATCATCATGCATTTTTTTCCGGTTCTAATTACATGTTTATAGATAACAGCTGTCCATCTCGTTGCGGAGGCACAGAGGTCTATGTGCACAGTAGCATGGCTGTTTTGAACTCTTCAACTGTGTCAATATATGGAGCAGAGTCTATTTCACTGAGGCTTGCCCGGGCTAATGGGAAGCCACTCTTGATCACATCTCTATATCGTGCTCCATCTGCTGACACCGATAGGTTCTTAATTGATTTATACCGGTACATGCCATCTCCTAGGGTGAGGGGGTGAACCATGTAGTGGATGGTAATTTTAATATTAATACTATGTCTACTGATTCAGCTGATTATCTTGATTTAATTCACCAGTATAATTTCTAAAATATCATAGACTTTCCTACTCGAAAAACTTCCTATTAGGCTACTTGTATGGATCATATATTAAATAATTTTCATCATTTAAATATTGTTTGTGGCCCAGTAGAAAAAGACACATCTGACTGCCAACCTATATTTGCCTGTTTTGATAAATCTTTGATAAACAAGTCTGAAAAAATTCTCAAACAGCGTTATAAAAACTTTAATCCTGACAAATTAAGAGATCTTTTGAATTGGGTTGACTGGGACTCTTTGGTTTGTTTGAAAATTTTTGAGCATCTTATTAACCAACAAATCCATAACTGCACTATTAAAGAAAACATTATTGCAAAAACTCAATTTGGATTTCAGAAAGGGAAAGGAACTCGTGAAGCATTGATAGAATTCACTAACAATACACTTGCAGCTTTAAACAATAGTCTATCTGTTTTAGGTACACTCATTGACTTCTCAAAAGCTTTTGATACAATAGATCACTCTATCTTGGTTAATAAGCTAAAGCAAATAGTTTTTCCTCATTCGAGTTTAGAATTAATTCAAAATTTTCTATCAAATTGTCTTCAAAGTGTTATAATATCTCCAAAAATATCTCAACCTTTAGTAATTAAATGTGAAGTACTCAAAGGATCCATCCTTGGACCAACACTATTTTTGTTATATATAAATTATATAAATGATCTTGTAAAGAGTACTGATAAATTTAAAACTACTTTGTATGCTGATGATGCTAACTTATTTTATACCGCTAAAAACTTGAATAAAGATACAGCTATAATAAACAGAGAATTAGACGTGATATAAAATTGGTGCAGCCAATTTTAATTGGCTGCACCAAATTTTTAAAAATAAATTTCGATTAACAAAAAACATTTCCATGAATGGACAAAACATGTAAATGACAAATAGCATAAAATTTTTAGGCGTTACAATAGATAGTAGACTGAACTGGTCAAGTCACATAGAATTATTGAGAAAACAACTGCGACAAAGCTTAGGACTTATTTACCAGGCCTCATTGATCTTACCGGAAATGCCTCTTTTGCTTTTATATAATATTCTAATTAACATTAACATAGTTTATTGCTTGGAAGCGTGGGGAAATGCTCTAATGAGCTACTTGAACAAAATTGTAGTCTTCCAAAAGCGATTGCTTAGAATAATGTATCATAAAAACTTTTATTTTCCATCAACTCCTTCAGTTAAAAGATCTCGTGTTTTGCCTATACAACAACTATACAAACTAAGAATATGTCTTTTAGCTTTCATTCAATTTAAATCTCAAACTAACTTGTCAACATATTTTAACACTTGTCATTCGGTATTTTCATTCCCACTTTCACCCTCCTCCTCTACTGGTAGCCATAGATGGGTTGCCTATCGTGTGTCATCAGCTTGAAATTCCTTGCCAATTTGGCTGAAGAAAATTGATAGTCATGATGGTTTTGGAGCTGCTTTAAAGCAGTACTTGCCGGACTCTCGGGAATAGATTTGTTCTGATTTCTTTTGCTTAGACTATCCATGTTTTCCTTATTAACAATCTCATCTGTCAACTCAGGCTCTGTGCCTCAAATAGCCATGCAACTGCGCGTATAGGCCCTCATTACACTTTTTTTCAATTTAAAATTTTTTTTTTCAAAAGTACAAAATTTAGAGTTGTCTTCTGTCGCTAAAAAACATTGAACTACAACAAACAGAAAAAGAGTAAGGCTTGCTAGTACTTTATTTGTGTATTTTGAGAGAATAATTTACTCATGAAAAGAATCTTTTATGGCAGTCACCTGAAGCAGATTTTCAACAACTTGTTTTTAAAATTAGGAATCAATTAAGGTAAAGTTTTAAACCTAATGCTTTTATTTGCATGATATCTCTAATTTGAACTATTTTGTAAATTGTATTAGAAAAATGGCAAAGGTGATTGGCTACAGACCAATTAAAAAAAAGCTTATTTAATAAGTTGCATAAAAATTCTTATTGTCATGCCGCCTTGGTTTAGAATATCTCTAAAAGATTTTTAGGTAGAACTTTTACCTTGTTGTATTGGGGCTGATGGCTGTGAAATCTGAAGGCTGAACTTATGGCTCTAAAATAGGAGACAAGAGCAACGATCTCTCCAGTG
Organism: Watersipora subatra; assembly: GCF_963576615.1. Classification (NCBI taxonomy): domain Eukaryota; kingdom Metazoa; phylum Bryozoa; class Gymnolaemata; order Cheilostomatida; family Watersiporidae; genus Watersipora; species Watersipora subatra. The sequence continues at coordinate 14,492,876 of NC_088709.1, forward strand.
CCAAAGTTAATCTCACAGATTGATGAATATATATTACTACATGTAACCTTCAAGAGTTTTTTATTTGATAAAGCTCCGGTCTATAAACTACACAAAAACTGCTTTTGCCAACATCATGTCATGTATTTGGAGTTGTCTTTTTCTGTGTTCTCCTGACCAATGTTCTCTGTGGTAAGTAATCTGTAAAGATATCCGCTAAAAAAATTAAACCTGGATAAGCAAACTTTTAATTCAACTTGCCAACTCAGTCAACATTTTTTAATTCATTCTATTTTTATGAATGTTTGTTGTGTTGTATTCTGAAAAAACTAAATTTTGATAAAGGAGTAAACAACTTCAACATTTAGTTGTGTTCTCTCTACCTTTTTGGAACACTTGCTGTGTTTTTGTGTATTTTGTTTTAATTGTGGCTTCATAATTACTAATCAGATGTGTTATAAATTTATTTAAAATGGTTATTGATGTTTTATAGAATTATTGTAATCACATCTGCTTGAAACACATTGTATTTTAGCACTGTACAATGAATACACACGCACACATATACACACACACAAACACACGCACACGCACGCACACACACATGCACAGCTGCACACCTGCTCACACGCATGCGCATGCACGCACGCGCACGCATGCACACACACACACACATTGATACACAAATATATATGTACTAGGTAAGTGCCTGGCATTGCACAGTTAATATAAAATCTTTTTTACAAAAAATCTGTTCTCAATCAACATATGCAACTTCTATTATTTTAACATTTAAATAAAGGGGTTTGTTTATTTCTGGGCGTGCTATAAGTTTAATTAAGTTTGTGCTATTTATAACACTTATACGCTGTTTATAGCATTTTGGAAATGTACATTGCAAGTTTTGTACACCATTAAGAAGGGCAGGTGTAATAAATATGCCTACAATTATTCTAGAGTATTAATGAATTATAATTCTATCATAATTTGTTTGCTCATAATACCGTAACTGGTATTGCTGCTAGTGTATTAGTATGCTGGGCCCCACAACACTTGATCAATTGAATCTGATAGATTTTTATAGCCTCACATAATTATTTAAAATGTTAGGTATACTTTCTCTAAGCTTTTTGTGTTTCTACAATTTTCAAAATGTTGTAAAAATTGCAACAACCCCTTAGTGCACTAAGTTTGAAAGAATACAAAAATTCCACGAGAACATAAATAGCAAAGACATTATTAAAGTGAACACTAGATAAAGTCAAGCATGGCATAACTACTCTACATACAAGTTATTTTGGAAAAAATTATTATATTTTGATTACTCATTTTGTTTTGGAATTGTGTTAAAATGACTGCCAGCGTAAATTTCAACTACCAATGTTTTGAAATTATCAATAGGCGAAATAAACAATAAACAACAAATAATAGTAACAAGTATAAAATATTTTTTCACATGGAAAGTTGTAATTGGAATCATACGTGTATTTTACTTTTTAATTGGCTAGTGCTTTCTGAGAATTTTATATTTGCATGACCCCAAACTTGGAGTTGTCAGCAATTGTGAATTTAATTAGTAATCTATATTGAAAGTTAGTGGTCCCTAAAGCGAAGTCTGGTTTTATTGAAAGCCTGTGTTTTACAAATATAATACTATGGCTCTGTACTATTGGCTTTATTTCCATAATGCAGAGTGTTACTTCCAACCAAAAATGCTCCTGTGCCAAATTTGGTCGGGTTGTCGGCGACTAAACCAGCTTCTCCATTTACAATTCAGAGTGTATGAGGAGGGTGCCTAGCAACCCTGCAAAACTAAAAACAAAACCTGACAAAGGTTGAAGGAGCTTCTCTGTGAGCCAATGGCCAGCTAGCTAAAGATGGTGCCTCAATAAAAACACTCAACAGAAGGCAATAGCAATCCACTGTTGAAACCTGCCAAGAACAATCATGATTATAAAAACTAGGGAGAACCATGATCACCTATGTCCTCATAGAATATGGCATTTGAGAAAGATAGAAAGAGAGAGATAGAGATATAGAGAGATAGAAAGAGAGAGATAGAGATATAGAGATATAGAGAGATAGAAAGAGAGAGAGAGAGATAGAAAGAGAGAGAGAGAGAGAAAGAGAGAGAGAGAGAGAGAGAGAGAGAGAGAGAGAGATAGAGAGATAGAAAGAAGAAAGAGAGAGAGAGAGATAGAAAGAGAAATATAGAGATATAAAGATATAGAGATATAGAGATATAGAGAGAGATAGAGAGATAGAGAGATAGAAAGAGAGATAGAAAGAGAGAAAGATAGAGAGAGATAGAGAGAGAGATAGAGAGAGAGAGAGAGAGAGAGAGAGAGAGAGAGAGAGAGAGAGAGAGAGAGAGAGAGAGAGAGAGAGAGAGAGAGAGAGAGAGAGAGAGAGAGAGAGAGAGAGAAACGTATTTCAAACACTACATGTCAAACCCTTTATTTGATTGTAGTGGCTGTTGCCCTATTTTGGTTATGGTTAGTTTATGATTGTTGTATGGCATAATTTGAAAAAACAGTTCTGTTTGAAATGAAATTATTGCCAACAAAGTCCTATATTATATACATGTATCTAGAGAGGTTTATTTTTTAACTAACTCATGCAATCATCGACACCCGCTTTTCATTTCCTCTAGTGAACAGAAGCAACTCAAAATGAGCAAGTGGAATACTTGAGGTCTTAATTGGGATTAGAAAAACTGAAAACGAGTTAAATGATTTTCGAACTTTTCTGAATTCATAAACAATTTTTGTGAAAGCATATTCTTTATTTTATAGCTGGCTTTTTTGTTTGGCTACGCAAAATTCTTCAAGCTAAGTTGCTACGTAATAATATAGTTGTATTGCGGACCATTATGACCAGTCAATTCGCGTTGTGACATAAAATATATTTTTATTCTAAAATCGTGTGTTTTTATGTCATATTAATATTCATATTTATTGAAAATCATATATCTTGATAGTGCTACATTGACTGTTCAACAATTGCATTTAAGTTGAAGTCATCTATGCCTAATCATTAAGCTATCATTAAAAAGATTTAGGCATGAGGAAGCAACTTCACACAAATTTGCTGAGATCCATTAAACAACATCTACCTATAATCAATAGCTAGGGAACTGTGTTTGGAGTTGTTCTATATTACACACTATGCATAGACTACTTAATGCTTGTTTCACTAAATACTTGAGCTTTATTTCTGCCAACAATCAATCAAAAATAGATGAAAAATTATTCTCAGACAAACGAATGATGGATAACCTCAAATATTTGTTATATAGTAACATCACCATGGTGACACAGTTTTATGTTGACATATATGCTCTATGGAAACGCTAATCTGACCATAAGGAGTTAGTAAATTGTTTTATTATTGTACCTTATTGCTATGTAGGGCTAATGGCTACCATCAGATTGCCAGTATAAGTCCTTTGCGCAGCCGTGTAAAGGATGTGTGCTGGGAATACGTATGAACAGCTCAAGATGCTGAAGCAAATTATCAGCGATTTGCTATTCGTGTTGTATTAATAACATAAATGGTTGCAGACTTGTAGAGCCTTTGTTATACAGATTTATTATTTTTCTAGAGACCTTGTTCACACATGGACTATATCACGGTAATTTCTCCGAAATGCTAAAGACGCATGGGACTATGATATTTTTAACTGAGCTTACTAGTCAGTTGGTCTGGTCAGTTAATGTAATTGCAGGTAGACCTAGTTGTAAAACCTCTAATTGAACTCCATGACGCTCTATTTTTTATTGTTTTTGTAGTATTTTATGGAAATCACATCATGCACACAGTTTGAAGTTGTTTCCTCATGTTAATAAAATAGTCAAAGGAGGGGCAACTCCTTATAATACTCAGGTTTCTATCTGTGCAAACCTTTTACTTTACTGTCTCCTGTTCTCTCTGTATTTAACTGTTTGAACGAATACAAGACTATGAGAGCCTAGTAATTTTCGACATTTTTCAACCCTTCTCCTATAATGGTAGTCAATTGTAGGTGGCGTTCAAATAAAGGCTGGCGGTGTATTTTTCAAATGGCTCGTCAGAATTTCGAAAAAATAAACTTAGCTTTTTTACGGGCTAAGCAAATGACACCTACATTTTGATCTCTTTTCTGGTGGAACGTTAGTAAACCTTTTGGATGCAATTAATCTGCTAACTTATCCCCCACTTGTCAAAGATCTCTTAATAATTATGTATTGCGAAACCAGAAATATCTCTACCAGTTGATATCTATTGCTTGCAATTGACCTGCGATGAAATTATAGCCTGTGTCCTTTTTGCAATTTTTTAACACTTTCAATTTTATTTCATTCTAAATTTGAAGACATAATTTCAATTTTATATCTATATTTACCAATGTTGAATAAAAGTTCATTGCACTCATTGATATTTTTGCTACAGTTTGCAGCCAGAACTAGCGTTTTATGTGCAATAAAAAAGGAGTTACGAGCGTTGATCAATTGTAAGATCAGATTACCACATTGATGCGATCAAATAATATGCTATAAACTTGCAAATTTATAAGTTATATAATGATAATCCATTAAATGCTACAAATATGTATTCATGAACAAGTGACATAAACGAACCATTCTTACACTACATGCAGAAACAAAAATTAATGTTTTTAAAACAAAAATATTTGCATCGTTTGCTTGAATACATGTAGCTTTGTTGTGATTGTTGCTTCTGATGGAACGAACATCTTCTTGTTGTCCAATACCTTCCACAATGTCTTCTGATCTCAACTGTACATCTGCACTGCTGAACTAGTCAATATTAACGTTCAACCAATTTTTTGTCAGAGCAAAACTTTTACGCGTTGAATTTAGCACAAAGACAACACGTAAAAATTTTGCTCGCTAAACGTAACCTTTGGCCCGAAACTTGCAAACCGTTTTTTTATATATGTACATCAAAGTATTAAGACTGCGTTGTTCCAGGAACTAATATTAGCCTGAAACAGTTATTAATTATTTCTATGGTGTTGCTTTCAAAGTTCATCTCTACCATCATAAGTTTAAACGGGTTTTTTATATGTACTTCGAAGTATCAAGATTCAAGACTGCATTAAACAAGGAACTACTATTAGCCTGAGACCGTTATTGATTATTTCTATGGTATTGCTTTGGAAGTTTTAACGAAAAAAGCAAAGATCTTTGGAGTTGGACAACGAAAGAAATAATTGTTATTAATGTAAACAATTCATTATTAATGCAATTTTGTGGACACTTTTTTACCGATCACTTGATATTATGGGCTCTTAAAGATCAGAGATAGTCAAAGTGGCAGGCAAATGGAGGTGGCGTTCAAATAGAGAGTGACGCTCTATTTTTCGACACTTCTCTCAGAGTGGCTGTCAATTAGAAGTGGCATTCAAATAGAGGTGGCGTGCAAAAAGAGGTTTTTCGGTAGGCTATATACTTTTAAGGGTTGGATGTTTCCAAATGGTCAGTCTGTTCAGGGTCAGGCTAGTAATGTGTAATTTATAGGAATTTTATGAGGCCACCCTGATCAATGATGCTACAGCGGCCATAGTCAATGTCATTTGACTTTTTGCTTCACTGCCTTAGCTGATCATGGACGCATTCTTGTGGCCGACTTACTTTTTTGTAGGCGGAGATTAAATCAGATGCTATAAAAACCCTGTGGCTAAATTATAAACTAGGTTGACACTAAAACCTGTCACTACAAGACAGGTGCTTGCTTTTTTAGACAACTTGCTTTAAGCTTTTGCTAGAGAGCAGTTATTAGCTGTCACAGAAGGATTATTGATGAACGTCAGAGGAAGGAGGTGATTATTGACACCGATGAACAAGTGCTTGAGCTCACGTAGGACATCTCTGTGAAACATGGCAAGCAAACGAGCCTACATGAACCTACTGTACTACTCTGTTCATCTACTTATCTACTTCCTTGTCAGCTGTTGGCAGAGTGTCAGCTGGCGAATCACAGGAATTCATAAACATCTACAGAATTGCCAAGACGGAAAAAACTACGAAACGTCGGCTCAACTTAAAAAAGTCTTATTTACCCCACGAACTCTCAAAACGATGGCAATTGTTCAACGTCGTAACTTTATAGCATCACACGTTTGTTTCCTTCACCCTGAATATGCATTGCAAAAGCATATAGTTCTGCTGACTGTCTCTAAGGCTCATGCAATATTTTGTGTTCCTCCAAAACATGTGGATGTTTATGACACAAGAAAATTTCCTTTTCTGTTTATTTCAGCGTTATTCGCAGCAGAATATTTACTGGTTGTGCCTATTGCTTCATTTAACAGGCTAGCAGAGTCTATGCCTGATAATAAGGCAAAAGTCCTTTGGATATACCACACAGGAAGGTGTGGGTCTACAGCGTTAGCTCAAGCATTCAATTCTCTCCCTGATGCCTTGACCATATCTGAACCCTACAGCTACGTTTCTCTACTTCACACATTCAATGATGGCAAGTATAACCTTAAAATGAATGAGAAATTCCGCCGACTTTTTCGCAACGTGGTACGAGTGTCTCTGAAACCGTCGCTAAAACCTGCAGATATTATAGCCGTCAAGTATTCGCCCGTGAATGCGTTGCCAAACATTGACCTCCTGACTGAATTATTTCCAGAGTTCAAAGTTATCTTTATGTACAGAGACATGAAACCTGCGGTTATGTCGCTTTATCGAGCAACTAAAGGCCTTGAGCTTGCTTCGACCATTACTGGATATGTAGCAAGCAATTCCATTTTGTCGACATTATTTCCGAGCGTAAGACCAATGAGAATTGAGTATTACCGGTGCCACAGCACTAAAGAGCATGCTGAGTGGCTGTACAGTCAACACCAGACAAAGCCTGTTGATATGTTCATGCAATGCGTTATTGGCTACGCAGAAACCTGCCACCATTACAGAGATTTTGTTGAGAGAGAGAAGTCAAAAATACCCGCCTTCAAGTATGAGATTCTTATGGCTGACATGAAACAACAACTCTCAGCTCTGTTTCAGTTCTGTGAATTAGCATTTACTGAAGAAAGATGGTCTCTACTTCAAGAAGCGTTAGGTTCAGACAGTCAGGGCCAGTCCGAAATCAGCAGGGCGGAGGCATCAAAAAGAAACGTGCAGATAACTCCAGAGATGATCAGTGATGCTAACAGAGTTGCAAAGTTTCTCAAATTACCAAATTGGGATGAGCCAATAGTTCTTCCAAATACAATACACTAGTTTTAGGAGAATACAATGTGCCAGACATAACAGTATTACATACATTGCTGACAAATTGTATTATCAAAATGAAATAGAAGAAATCTTTCTGAAATGGGTTAGTTTGCAGTTTTCTGTTTTTAAATCTACATGCATATAAAAATTAAAATACATAAATATTTGAAGGGGTAATAACATGCATTTGGTTTATGGTTTGCAGCAGGCTGGAGTTATGTTGGCCAGTAGAAAACAACCCCTCTTTTTCATATCTTTAGCAATGCGTTAGTTAAAGCCAACTTGAACAGCTGCAAGTACTGCAAAGCAGCAGCCTCAATCCTGCTGTCGTCCAATGTACATGTTACAATAGAAAAGCGATAGCTCACAATGACTAGCCTATGGTCTGTAAGGCTTTTAGTGAACCATATGGGGCGTATGTATTCTCCCTTACACATGTAGTCTTTACCTAGCGGTCTATTATTTACTAAAATAGCGTGCAGTCATGCTTGTGATTGATGACATAATGGAATGCCTGAAGAACTGGCAGAAAACAAATATTATCATTGGCATAGTCCAAGTACTAAAATAAACAATGAATACTTAATAGCTTCTTCCCAATCATACGACCATAGACATCTAATGCGTGCCAATGGAATGTGCAATTCAATGCATAGTGAACAATGACCATGAGGGCATGTTTTGGCTCTCATCAGTATGTTCGTTTTATTGAACCTGAATTGCTACGAATAGCAGAGTGGAAACAAGTTTTCTGTCAACTTATTCATGTTCTTGCCTTTTATTACTAAAAATATAAGAGTCAGTAGGCCTTGAGCCTCTTCTGGGAAAGTATCAGACTGGGATTTTGTAAACTCTACACAAAGATAGCTTTTTTATATTGTAATTCATCAGCAACAGTTATAAATTTATTTCTGCACCTCACATGGTGAGGTGTTCAAATGCTGTCAACTACACATTTCGGTTGTTGCTCATTGAGTGATATAGCCATATATAGAACAAAATTGAGATAATTGGCGGTTTGCATATTCCCAAAGAAGCTGGAAATGGGAGATTTTGCGAGAATTGTTTTTGTAATATTTAACAAAGTTTTATAAAAAAAGAATTAGATATAAATAACTAGGTAACTTTTCTGACTGTCATGTTAGTTGGGGTATTGCTGTACTATTGTTTGGCTAAAAGATAGCGGTTTGCAATAAGACTGAGTTCCTTACCAAAGCAGTGAACATCGGATTATTTTCAAGGCATAATTCATTTTTATAACAAATATATGATTATCATAAACAAAAAGTCCTATCTCCAGAAGCCTATGCGATAATGACACATTGTTTATAATATCAAGTTCTTTTACCCGCCAGGTAGAGAGAACAGTAGTAGGTATAGAACTATAGCAACGGTACTTTGGATTTGTCATTCACTTGTAGTGCAAGAAAACAAATATGGCAATTCTAAATGGTTCCATGTGAAGCTTATTCTGAATTGAAATGAAGGTTTTCATAAGAATAATAATATTACTCAGTTTAGTGCTAACAGGTTATATCTACTACCTTTGAAAATACTAAAATAATAGGCGGAACTTTCAACTCTTGCTGCCTTGCTTGTCTAACATCAACCCCTGCTAGCTTAGTGTTCACCATTGCTTGCCTAGCATCAACCTTTGGTAGTCTAGCTTCAAGCCTTGTTTGTCTAGCAGCGACTCTTCCTATAGAGCCCTTTCCATCACAAGAGTTGAAACACCCAGAGCCAGAAGTTTATGGCTGGCAATATAGCCAATCTACTGAAAACTCATAGATTGGTTTTTAATTGAATGCATCCAACTAAGTAACTGTATTCAAATTACCTCATCAATTCATTGCCGGCACCAGCCAATGTGAAAAATTGGCTAATGAAAAGATGTTTTATTGAATATTAACTAGTGATTTGAATGCCAACAGTTTGGTTCGCTGAAGTTTAAAAAATGAAGCAAAGATAAATCACTCAAGTCTTGCTAACTGGTTGTTGATTAGCATTTAGTTGTTTGCTTGGTGAGTGGATGAGAGGGTTCTCTATAAACTAAAGGATTTTTATAGAAGTCAACAGAATAGACAACTACATGTATTTTAAGAAGAGTATTTTATTAAATAATACAAGTAGCATTTGATATAAGCCATCAGCAAACCTGAATAGCGGTAGTAATACTGTTTATTTATCCCACAACCAAACGAGCGGGAGTGAAATTTGAGAGTCTTTATGATAAATGCATGTGCACACAACTTACGAAAATTATTCATCAACAACGTAACAAATCATTGTTGTGAAATCTCATCAACAAATTTAACCATCGTTTTGTAGAGTCATTAAAGTATAATAACGATACAAAACACATATAGGCCTAAGCCTATTTAAATACATGTATGTTACCAAGTCTTTGTAAACCGTCGACAGTATCTTAAAACTTACCCATCTGATCGGATTATTCACAAATAGACAGATTAATTTGGCCGAAAATCGTTATTAAAACTTGCTAAGCCTTACTTTTTTCAAATTGAAGACCGGAAGTTGAAACGCCGAGCGACGGCGAATAGAACGATAAAGTCGTACGCATTTCACAAAAAAATAACGTGCACATTTCACCAGTCTATAGCATTGTCGGTTTCGGTAATTAACGTAAGAGTACTGAAATCGTTTCATTTTTGCCGATTTCAAAGTAACTGACATTTTAGACACGTTTGAGTATTTTGGTATTCTAACTGATGTCCAGCGCAGTGTAAGTATAGGAAATGGCGATGATATTTTTTTCTAACGATTCTTATGAGATTATTACAATATTTAATTACGGTATAAGTTTGGATGACTACAGAACAATGACTACGTAGTACAGATTTTCTAAATATCTATATAAATATCACAACTCTTGATATTGTTAGCTATGACGTTTTGAAATGTAAACAAAATTGTGCATTGGTTTTATACTATTACTATATTAATAATATTGGTTATTCTAATAATATCAGGGTATTTTACTTCTAATATTGGCCAATGTTGCATTTCTCCTATTGCAGGGGGAGAGATGTAAACATATAATCTTTTCCTTTCATTATTGCTGTTTGTTGTATACAATAACACCCACACCCAGTACATTACAGCTACCATTGCAGTTATCCTATTGCACTGCAGTGCCATTTGCCTGCTAATATTGCATTTCTCAACCATCAGTACCCTTTCTTTTTTCCAATATCACTTTGGTCGTGGGCTGTATGACAGTGGAATTTCTAGTTATATGGTGTGTATGATGTGCATACTATAGTGAGAGTGCAGTTCTATGTCTATTATATTAGTATCAAGCATTTCTTTGTGCGGGGGCGGGGCAATCCCTTACAGATCGAGTATGATGTCTGCTTAGCTTACTGAGAGCTGAGGCAAGAGCATTGTTACATAAACAATGGCTATGCGATCTGGAGTAGACCCATCTGAATCTAGCGGTAAGGGAACCTAGAGAACTGGAGACACGCCCAGTTGCAGAGAGCAATTAATTTTAAGGTTGTATGCCATTACTGCTACTGCAGGGGAACATTTTTTGAGAATTGAACCCTCAACCAGGAGAGCAGTTCAGCAAGCAATGCACAGAGGTGGTGACTAATAGACGCTAAGCTAAACGGTTATAGTCATCAATACTAGAACGACTCATGATTTACATTCATTTTTATAGCATCGGGGCTGAGAAGAGGTGAACATCTGTGTTTATTAGTATAGCCTTTTCTCTTTCTCTTGGTATATTACTAACATTAGTTAATTCACGGCACTAAACTGATCTTATTAGTGTCTGCTATAGTAATGCAATGTTTTTTCTAATGTCTTTAAATAAAAGGAATCTTGTAGTACTGCACATCCGATAACGACCACATTAAATGGCTAACCTTCTATTTGTTTGGTTTATGTTTGTTTTACATATTTAACATCCCTAATTACTGATTTTTTACGATCTGATCATTTTATATTATGAAAATAACCATGAATATGCTGGGTTTTTTCAATAATATGTCATCTAAATGTCATTTATATGTCACCTACTTCTCCAGCAAATTCACTACACTTTATACCAGACACCAACACCATGCCAATTTACATTATAGAACAGAGTTGCGCAAAAAAGCTTTTTCTTTCTATACTCATAATTTATTTTATTATTTTTGGCTTTTGTCTAATTTGCTCTGAACAGCTTTGACTGGTGTGAATAAAGTGAATATCTATCAATCTAAACCTTAAATACACCATTTAATTCAAATTTTTATCCCTCTGTAATGGATTAGTTATAAGCAGTTAATATAAAAAAATATATGTGGCTATATAAAATATGTGGCTATTTATTTATAAACCATGAAATTTTACTAACATTTGGTGCATTCTATAATAGCATGGCTAGATATTTTAAAGACTCTGCAGATAGCATATTAAATACCTATTCATTTATAGTGATGATAACTTCTTTTTTAGAAATATTTAGATGCAACAATTGTTATATAAATATAACCTTTTGTGTAGGATTAAACGCAGCAGTAACAATATACAAAACACAAATTATACTCTTCTAAATTCACCGACAGCACATATTCTGGTTTTTTCTGTGATATGAAGGGCTGTCTGTTGACCTTTGTTGTTATTCTACATTTATCAGTAGGCACTTTCTCGAATTGTATTATTTTTCATTTTACATGTTTAAATTTTTTAAATTCACAAAGATTCAATTTGCTGTTACATAGAAGCTTTTATTGGCAATAATTGACAAAAGTTTCAAACTTTCAGGCAAATACATGTATATATGGTTAAAATATAGTCAACTGATTGGAGGAATAATGTTTTAATATCAAATAAATGTGATGGAGTCAGTTTAATTTATCAGAAAAATAAATAGTTTGAAAACTTTCAAAGTGATTTCATTGTTGTTCCGTTAGTCAGTGAAAGTTTGCTGAAACTTGTGGGACATGATTATGCAAGCAGGATCCAGTAATAACATATAAATTGACCTAATTCTGTAGTGAACTTTAATCCAGAGGTCTATAGTATATCAGTAGATTATCAAGCATCTGAACTAACCAAACCAGGAAAAGCTGTGTTTGTAAAGCATTTGATCATTTACGCAGTAGTTCGTGTAGGAACTTAGGTGACTAATCCCTAGTCTGTTTCTAATAGACTTGCACTCCGTTTTAGCTCTGAATGCCAATGTTAAACAACAGGGCACCCTCAGCTTTAGACGCCTCTCATTACAAAGCCTTTGTGCTTCTGCATTCTTTTGGTTAAATGTTAGCCAGAACAAAGACCTACTCATGAAAAACAACGTTCAGTGCTCTGGCCAAGTTAGTTGAATCTTGACTAGTTAGTTTTAACTGACTGTTAAGACATTCTTGTTATCTGATTGAAGTTGGAGCATTTTACTAAATAATCTATAGCTAGTTGATGTGGACATCACACTTAGATGTTTGTCTGCAAGGGTTGACCTGACTTTGAATAATGAATGAAATTCTAGATAGTTAAGTAACATTGATTACGTATCACCATTATTAATATTCATAGTTTTGTTAAAAAAACGCCTTTCACAGAATTATATAATGACAACTCTAGAGTAAGATAACTGTATTAACTGAATAACCTTTTAATCAGAGCATTTTTCTACCAACTTGTCTTGATATCTTGTTTTGCGATATAATATACCACCGACAGAGCATGAAACAGCAAAATTGAAATAATACTTCTCATCTATCGATGTCTAGCTTGTGTTTATTTCTAGTTTTACTTTCTGTCTATAAAACACTAAAATACAATTTTTTAGTTTAAAATGAGTGACTGTGTAGATATGTTTGGGGATAGACCATCCACTCTTCCTATTTTATCTTACAATAACAAGTCTTTTCTAGTAATAACCGCCTTTACACTCTTACTAGTAGCCATTCTTAGAATCTAATACTTGTAGATATGCTTTTAGTTTATCGACCAACGATAAACCGGTATTTACTGCGAGAGTAGACAACTTGTGGTTTGAGGCAGTGATCTTAGTTAATATTCTGTCAGGCTATAATGCAAAGCAATGGTGAACTAAATTTTATTGCTTATATTGGGCTTTGGCACATTTCCATCAAAACTGATGTTTGCATTTGATTGTCTTTCTGTTTTTACTTCTGTCAGCGCGACGAGATTTGTGTCCTAACTTATCTGTTTTCCTTATCAAAGTCTAGCAACTTATATCTGTGCAAACCATATCATTTGTTTCCTTGTTCCTTCTTCAACAGAAATGCAAACTTTTCTTTTGACTGCTGAACGTTTACGCTTATGCTACCTTATTTTCAGCCCATTTTCATGGCTACATACTTTTTCAAGAATAAACTAGAGTGACCAAGGATTACAAGAGTATCCCAAAGCCTCCAACTCTTGCAAAAGCAGTACAAGGCCGCCAGGATAAGTATTTTAGTGCAGCCAAATTTTGCGAAGACTGTGCAAATGCAACTTACGGCCTTTGATTTTTGTCAGAGCAATTCAGGTCTGCCAACTTGTGCAAAAACATTTCAGAGGGGACCACCCATTTTGCAGAGGCCATTCAAAGCTACGCCTTTTTGTAAGTTAATCTGGGTCACCAAAATATTTTAAAAACAGTTTAGGGCTACCAACGATAGCAAGAGCAATGCATGACCATTAACTTTTGTCAGAGCATCCAGGGCCACCACATTTTAATGAGCAGTACTTGACCTTCACCTTTTGCAAAAGCAAACCATGACGACAAATTTTTGCAAGAGTAATCTTGGATGATCAACTTTTTTCAAAGCCTTCCAGGCTGTTAACTCTGGCAAGAGCTTTTTTTTCATTATGAACTCTTGTCTGAACAGTTCCGGGTTACCAATTTTTGCATACGCAATTCATGGCTGCCATTTCCTGCAAAAGCATTCCAAGGACACTAAATCTTATTTGAGCAATGCATTAATCAATCTAATCGTGATAAAGCAAAGGGAATTAATGCGTAAGCCTCCAATGTGTTAGTATAGTGTTTTTGTAAGTTCATTGAGTAAATATTGAAAATGAAAAGAAACTGATCAATCCATGCGCGTAATCGCTCAGCGCCTACGCGCATGGGTTGATCAGTTTCTTTTCATTCTTGCTAAACATATCAAACCTATTACTTGCAAGTTTAGTAATCTCCAGAATGGTTGAAGGAGCGTACTGGCAGCTTCTGCACTATTCCATCCATCTTATAGCATACTTCATACTTAGCTGCTGGCAGAATATCTCCTGGCGGGTTAATGGAGTGCGTAGACATATAATGGCTAACAGGAATTTAAAGAACTACGGAACATCAGCTCAACTTCTTAAAGTGTGGTCAAGGTCAAGGATGATGAATTCAGTGATACCGCAGTTGCGTCACTTCTTAACTTCTCATGTGGAGTTTGTACATCCAGAATTCGCTCTACAAAGACACATCGCGATACTGAGTGTTAGCAAAGAATATGTATTGTTTAGTGTACCTAGGAGAGATGTTGATGTTTATGATATGAACAGATGGTCATTTTTATTGGATGCTGTGTTCGAAGAAGCAGAGTATATCATCGTTATGCCGACAGTCTCATTCAATAAGTTAGCCTCATCTATTCCTCCAACTAAAGCCAAAGTTCTGTGGATATACCATACAGGAAGGTGCGGCTCTACAGCCTTAGCCCAAGTTTTCAACTCTCTCCCTGATGCTGTGGCAATGTCAGAGCCTATGACTTTTACTGCTTTACTTCACTCCTTTAGGAGCTACAAATTCTCTAATAAGCATGATGTAACCATAAGACAACGGTATCGCACGCTGTTCCAAAGTCTTGTTCGTATGACCTTAAAACCGTCTTTAAAGCGAGCTGATATTATTGCCATTAAATCAGCACCTTTGAATGCATTCGCTGATTTCGACTTGATGACGGAGATGTTCCCAGAGATAAAGATAATATTTATGTATAGAGATGTGATGCCACAGGTAACTTCATTATATAAGGCCATCGAAGGACAGGAACTAGCGACAACAATAAGTAGGCTGGTCGCGGGCAGCGCTTTGCTGTCTAAATTGTTCCCCAAAGTGACATCTATAAACTCAGACTATAATTTCTGTTATTTAGACGAAGAGCATACACAATGGATGGCACATCAAGAGCGCTTTCAACCATTAGATAATTTTTTGGCATTTGTTACAGGCTTTGCGGAGTTTTGTTACCACTACAGAGAAATTGTACGGCTAGGAACTTCCACTATTCTTGCTTTTAAGTTCGAGTTTTTTATGTCCGAAAAGAGAACACAACTCTTAACTTTGTTTAATTATATTTGTGAAGACTTTACAGAAGAACGATGGCTTTTGATGCAGAATTCTCTCAAGTCAGACAGTCAGCTGAAATCATTTATCAGCAAAGAAAAGGTAGCCAAACGCATTGTGAACATAACTCCTGAGATGATCACTGATGCTAACGATTGCTTAGAGCACTTTAAATTACCAAGATGGGGAGAAACAGTAACTCTTCCCAACACGGTCATATAATCAAGGACGCTGCCAAAACTCTGCAATAGCCAATCAAAATCTAATTAATTTTAATCTGTATCAAATGTTTCAAATCACCCTCTTCTTATTCTTCAATATAACAGGCCCTGCTGGTGAGATAATCAACAGAGCAGAAACAGGTTTCACCCAGACTTGTCCTTACTAAACATAGACAGTGTCTACAGTACTTTAAGTCTGATTCTTTAACAGAGTGAGTCAAGGTATGATAGTCCAAGCAGTCTGGTTTAACTATTACTAACCAGTTTAGTGATGCGCTAGCTAGGAGAGAAACTCTCAACTCCCACAATAGATAGAAGCAGCTTGGCCTTGGGTAGGCTCTAAAATAGTGGCAATGTTAAGTCAGAAGTCCTCCAAGTTGTATACCTGCCATTGGGCATATATATTAGAAAAGATTGTTTAGTATCCAAGGCGATATCTGTTAATAACAGCTAACATTAATCATAATCTTGAAGATACCACTTTCTAGGAAAAGCCGATAAGCCCGACAGATTACAGAGAGTAGGGTGATAGTCAAAGTTAAAGATAAAAGTTATTATGTCTTTCGAATGAGTCTTCTTGTGTGGCAGAATTTACAAAGATATAGCTTTTCAATTTGGAAATTGCTTGTTTTCTATTTCTCTAGAATTGAGGAATGTTATTACCGTATTTTATGTACAAGATGCATTTCTGTGCAGAACTCACCCAAATTTTAGCAGGACTTTAAGGAAAAAACATTCATGAGTTTTTATATGTGTTTTATGTTATCCCTAGAACCTAAGAACTGTTTTATTTGATGGCATAGCAAAGATTAGGGGAGCTTCATCCATATTTCCAATGAGCCATAATTCAAAAAACATTTCTAGCCGCTACAACAAACTTATATAAAAATTTACCATTTTCTCAACATGGATGGCTGGCATCCTTAGTGCAATTGATAATTCTGTTTGCACTCAGAAACCGTTCATTTTAATAAAATGATAATACCACACTTCTGAGCCTTTAAAGTTCTTAATCCTCTGTTGGTGAACATATTGTTCCTTGCATTTATCTAATTCATCAACTTTTGTTCCTTGTACTTTATCTAATTCACCAACTGTTGTTCTTTGTACTTTATCTAATTCATCATCTGTTGTTCCTTGTACTTTATTTAATTCATCAACTGTTGTTCCTTGTACTTTAGCTAATTCATCAACTGTTGTTCCTTGTACTTTATCTAATTCATCAACTTTTGTTCCTTGTACTTTATCTAATTCATCAACTGTTGTTCTTTGTACTTTATCTAATTCATCATCTGTTGTTCCTTGTACTTTATTTAATTCATCAACTGTTGTTCCTTGTACTTTAGCTAATTCATCAACTGTTGTTCCTTGTACTTTACCTAATTCATCAACTGTTGTTTTTTGTACTTTATTTAATTCATCAACTGTTGTTCCTTGTACTTTATTTAATTCATCAACTGTTGTTCCTTGTACTTTATCTAATTCATCAACTGTTGTTCCTTGTACTTTACCTAATTCATCAACTGTTGTTTCTTGTACTTTATTTAATTCATCAACTGTTGTTCCTTGTACTTTATTTAATTCATCAACTGTTGTTCCTTGTACTTTATCTAATTCATCAACTGTTGTTCCTTGTACTTTATCTAATTCATCAACTGTTGTTCCTTGTACTTTATCTAATTCATCAACTGTTGTTCCTTTCGCTTTGCAACTTATCACATCATTATTTCTAACTCATGGAAAAAAGGAATAGCATAGCAAAAGCAATAGAGAGATCAAATATATTCAGAATATACGTAAAAATGCAAAACTATTGTTTGTAATAAAATATGTTATATTTATCAATAATAATCTACCTGCAAGTATGTATACATTATATAATGAGTGAATGACAGGATAGTATTATATAGTATGAAACCATTAAGCGCTAAGCTGACTCTTTCAGTTCTCCCGCAGTCTATTTGTTGCCTCAGAATTAAATTAAAAACAATGTCATAGACAAATTTATTTAGAGTATTGTGAATATATGACAATATTTAATAATTTGGCAGTTATGAGTTTAGGTTGGTGTTAGAAAAGTTTTAGGAGGAGTGTAGTGCTAAAATATACAGCCTAGGTAAGAGTCTACATAGCTTTACTACACAGCCCAATTTAACAAAAGATAACAAACACAAAGGTCACTTATTATGCTAACAACAGATTTCTATGGTTATCTACTCTTTCCTAGAGAGAATGTAACTCTAGCTGATATATTGAGCTAACGCATGCGCACATACTGTCTACAGAGACTTGCTAAAGTTTAATAGAAATGTTGTATAGATCCAGGGTGTCACAGATTCTGAGTGCTGTATATAGTATCATAAACAATGTAATAGCATGACAATAGCTATTGCGCAATACGCTGATGAGTCATGATCATAAATTTAGAAGCATTGTTCTATTACTAGATTTTTCCTGAATGGATTTTCTGGAAGTTTCTAGAATAATTGTAAGGAGGTATAAATAGCCTGACTGCAGCAGTTCATGAAAATTAAGAATTCAGTTTATATTATACATGTCTACAAGTCAGCAATAAAGGATTATTTTATACTCTCACAGCAATCCTCGGCATATTATTATATAGACACTATATTACTTATACATAGTTAGCCGCAGTATTACACCCGGACGTCTTAACTCTTAGCCTTGCGCAGACATCAGGATACAATCACAACACCAGATATCTCGAACCTGTCACATTGCATCACCACTTTGTGACACAGGGCATCAATAGATAACCATGCCATCAAAAGAAGATCACTTTGTTTCGTTGCTGTCCGTGAAACAATTTACCAGAAAAGTTGTGAGCTCTCTCCACAAACTGTGAATTGAAAGGCTGGCCAGTCACAACACTTTTAATCACGGTGCCATAGTGATAAACCAGATGAATGCCTACAACGTTATTGATCAACATGAGACTATTAGGCTTTTGAAGAGACAATTAACCCAAAGCTCTGGTTTATGTGACAAATAGAAGAGGCTTTGAGTAATACACTGTATCTTAATGAAACTGAAACCACAAACTGCTCTGCACTCTGAACTGAAACCACAAACTGATCTGTAGTCTGTATCACCTGCAGTACTTTGTATATCATTAACCATAACCCTGCGGTTCCTGACTCAGCGCATAGGTAGAACATGGTAGATTGAGCTTCTGCAACTAATAGTGGAATCATAAAGTGGACAGTTTTTTTAAAGTACTGCTAAGGCCCACAAAGACTTTCCAATCTATATAATTTTTATATACAATCATTACATAGTCAGCCAAAGGATGTAGATATTCAAAGAGGCTGTAAATTTCTAACACAATATTTAAACTTATAATAAACAACAATATTTTGTGCTGACGGTGGTATTTGTTATTACATAAATTACAGCTGAACTTAATGAGGGCTTAACACATATTCATGTGTTTTATACCAAGGTATTACAATTAAGATTTTAACAATGTCAGTTAGTCTGAATTAAGATCACTAAATGCTTCACTTCAGTGTCTCAGGTCGAACAAAACAAGTAAACTTATTTGGTTAACTGTTTTACTTTGATCGGTTTAGTGTTATCTACATTATAGCGAAGGTGAAGGTTATCTATATGAGACAGTTTCTATTACAACATATTACCTTAAAGGTTGACTTGCAACAAACTTCACATTACAGTTATTTGGTATCAAAAGGTTCACCATGTCCTACTCTGTTGTGTTGTAGGTGCCAAATATGTGGAAATGCGATTACAAGCTCTTAAAAGCTCAAAAACGAAAAGCCGCCATAGATTGGAATCTATTTATCTGACGTATTCATTACAGTTTGGTTATTGTCTTGTCATGTGATGTTCTCACGTGAATTGAAAAGCCAATAAAAAGCTCAATATAAAACTTATCGTAGCACTAGTTTATGACAAACACCTTGGGTTTTACCGAAGACCCCGTATCAAATATAAATGCTCGCTACTTGACAGTTTCGTTTCGGCTTGATCTAATCGCCAAATCGTAATCTCATCATGTGACCCAATACTTCGCAAATAATTTCTGCAGCACTTTTCGATTATCACAGGTGACCAACAGGCTCGTCATAATTATCAGACAATGATATGTACTCCTTCGAGGTAAGGTTAAAAAATTAAATGAATTTTTACGGTAAGTTATAAGTTATCACTGCTAAAAGTGACAGCATTACAATGATGATAAAACAGGCGCTTAAGAACAATAGACATGGTTTTATTGCATGCGTGAAGCATATTTGTGAAAATATTTCGACGAATAAGGTTGCGTGAGAGCGTAAACAGAAACCATCTACCACAACTATATCATATTTGAGTCGTTTTGGAAAGAGAATCCAAACTACGGCGGCCTTGTGTGCCTGCGATTAACTGTTCGTTTTTGAGCTTTTAAGAGCTTGTAATCACATTCCCACATATTTTTCACCTACAACACAACAGAGTAAGGCATGGTGAATCTTTTGATATCAAATAACTGTAATGTGAACTTTTTTGCAAGTCAACCTCTAAGTGTCAAGGTTTTGCCAGACTATAACTATTTATATCCAAACTTCAGTGACTGTCCTATCTACCCACCCAATAAAGCGATATGATGATATGTCTCAGGTTTGCTTTATTTGGTAGGTGAACCAGGTTGAACACAAGTTAACTTTGTTGGTAAAGGGTGGTTTACACTCTATCGCTGTATGACGGCGTTTTCCTTTTGGCGTTCATCGTCGATTATGTGAACAGTGAACTGATGGCATCGACGAAGCAATGTGGACACGTCGGGAAAGTTTGCAGCTGTCAAACTTTCTCGATATTTCGCCGAGTATCGACAACTACCTTGTTAACAAGAGCCATTTCGGCGATAGTAATTTGCGGTCGCGAATAACAAGATCTACTTATTTCCGTTTATGATAGTTGCTGCAAGATTAGTATTTGATTCAAGCATGCGAAACCAAAAAGGTTTCTTCACAAATATTTACCAAGAAAGTAGAACACTTCGTCAACAAGTATATGCTAATGCAAACGTTGATGGGTTTGTGATAGTGTGAACATTGTTATTATTGATGATCACCGAAGTATTGTGGAATCAACTCTGAGATACGGTGATATAGTGTGAACCAACCTTAAGTAATACATGATCAGATATATACAGACCGCATCACAGTATTAAATTAGTATAATAATATGAACTGTAATAAACTAAATAACGAGATTAATAATCGTAAATGGCTTCCACGAATCTCGAATTTCCAAATTTTCATTGTAAGAAGAATGATTAGCATAGCCAGCAGTAACAACATCCATAATAACTCGCTAGAGTGGGGCGTACAGCACTACTCCCCTAGTACAGCCATGTTGGATAGCAGACCATCAGCTTAGCCATTTAGCTAATAGTGTGGACCCTTTGTTTGCAGAGTGTAGGCTTATATACCGGTATGCAAATACCCCAAAGTATCCCTTCAAGCTGCCCATAATCGGTCAGGTTTTGAACACCTCCTCACTCTGTAGCTCTTTGTAAAATAAGGGCAATAAGTGAGGCTAAAAAACTTGGTTATCAGATCAGGGCAAGCATAATTTAAAAAAGTTTTCACTTAAATATGGAAGCATGTGTACAGATGCAAAGTTCACTATTGTCACAGGGCTTGTGCAAACTCCGCTCAGACAATATATAGAAATTTTATGAAACAAGATAATTCTAGCTGTTTTAATTAGTAAATGCAGGATATGTACTGCATAGCGAAGCCTTAATTATTTTGGTATAATCCACTTCTACGTTGAAGTCAAGGTCAGGGGCATGGTAAAATGTCGTTGTCATTAAACAATTTTGCTTTTGACGAAGAAGCGGTATGGCGCAATTCTATTGGACTCAAAATCTAGTTGTTTTCTATTCAAGTAGCAAAGTTCTGTCAATCGTAACCAACTCTGCTATTTAGTACAGAACTGCAGGAATGTTGATCAACTTTCTGTGTTCAAATTACGGAAGTTCTGCAAGATCGTGACCTGCACCAAAGTACATTATTGATATTTTGAGCCTTAGGAAGCCAACTGACTCTTATAGTCTGGTCTGTCAACTCCTCAAACAGACTTGTACAAACCTCAAACATGCAGAATGACTGGTCAATTAATATTACTTTAATGTATGTAGCTTAGTACATACACATTAACACGATCCTATCATGCCACACACCCATTTGTCTTTGTAATCTCTCAGCACTCACTATCCTCCTATACTAAATAGAGATTCCAATGTTATCAGCTATTGGACTAGCTTAACCCATATCAATTTAAAGGGCAATCAAACAAACATTGACAGCCCAAGCACACTCGATCAGTTACTTGTCAGGGCAGTTGAACAAATCAACTCTACTAGTAGTAAAGCCATCAACTTTCAAAATGGTTGAAGGAGCCTACTGGCAGCTTCTGCACTATTCCATCCATCTTATAGCATACTTCATTCTCAGCTGCTGTCAGAGTCTCTCCTGGAGGATTACTGGAGTGCATAGACATATAGTGGCTAGCAGGAATTCAGAGAATTATGGAACATCAGCTCAACTTCTTAAAGTGTGGTCAAGGTCAAGGATGCTGCATCCAATAATACCGCAGTTACGTCACTTCTTAACTTCTCATGTGAAGTTTGTACATCCAGAATTCGCTCTACAAAGACACATCGCGATACTGAGTGTTAGCAAAGAATATGTATTGTTTAGTGTACCTAGGAGAGATGTTGATGTTTATGATATGAACAGATGGTCATTTTTATTTGATGCTGTGTTTGAAGAAGCGGAGTACATCCTTGTGATGCCAACAGTCTCATTCAATAAGTTAGCCTCATCCATTCCTCCGACTAAAGCCAAAGTTCTGTGGATATACCATACAGGAAGGTGCGGCTCTACAGCCTTAGCCCAAGTTTTCAACTCTCTCCCTGATGCTGTGGCAATGTCAGAGCCTATGACTTTTACAGCTTTACTTCACTCCTTTAGGGACTACAAACTCTCTAATAAGCATGACGTAAGAACAATTAAACAGTATCGCACGCTGTTCCACAGTCTTGTTCGCATGACCTTGAAGCCATCCTTAAAGCATGCTGATATTATTACCATTAAATCAGCACCTTTGAACGCATTCGCTGATTTTGACTTGATGACGGAGATGTTCCCACAAATAAAGATAATATTTATGTATAGAGATGTGATGCCACAGGTAACTTCATTATATAAGGCCATCGAAGGACAGGAACTAGCAACCACAATAAGCAGCCTAATTGCAGGTAGCGCTTTGCTGTCTAAATTGTTTCCCAAAGTAACATCCATAAACTCAGAATATAATCGCTGCTATTTAACCAGAGAGCATGCTCAGTGGATGGCATGCAAAGAGGTTAGTTCACCCCTTACTTTGTTTGCTGCATTTGTCATGAGCTATGCCGAGTCTTGCCACCATTATAGAGACATCGTGAGACAGCACGGCTCTTCTATTCCAGCTTTCAAGTTTGAGAAGTTCATGTCTGAGAAGAAAAAACATTTCTCAATTTTGTTCCAATTAATTGAAGTAGAGTTCACAGAGAAATTATGGTTTGTAATTCAGAATGCTCTTGAATTAGACAGTCAACTGAAATCATTTGTAAGTCGGGAAAAAGTTTCTAATCACATTGTGAGGATAACTCCCGAGATGATTGATGACGCTAATGATTGCTTAAAGTTCTTTAACTTACCAAAATGGGGAGAAGCAATAATACTCCCAAACACTGTGTTATAATCACTAAGTGTGTGGGTAGACAGGCTACTACATGCTGGTGATTGGGATGCCTCATTTTAAACCGACTCTAAGAACCTTCCTTTGAGTCCCATCATCCTTCTATGAATTATAGATTATCTGAAGCTATGCTTGTTTTTTTTTAGATAATAAATAATGCTGTTTTTTATTATTTTGCATGTTGATGGTATTCAATGTCTTTGAGGTTTTTAGTACATGTTAGCAGCCTCATGAAGCCACAAACTTTTAATTAAAAATTATTTTCTCACGTCTACTTGCGAAGAAGATCTTTTTACCAAACATGAAGATAAAGCATCATATGTAAAAAGACAGAGGTGTAATCTGCGAGTTTGTGGTTTTTTGTTAGAATGGCGATTAATCTGGTGCCAATGTTGTTCACATATATTCACTTATAATTTGCCACTCTATGCGATCAATTGCCCTTGTTATCCTTGAGCAAAATTCACTTTGATTTTTTGGATGTCATTCAAATAATAGAAACCAAAAATAATAAAAGTTTTGTAATATACATGTTTATGTTTATATATATATATATATATATATATATATATATATATATATATATATATATATATATATATATATATATTAGCTAAAAGCAAGTGCAAAAGCATATAAAAAGAGAACTCTACACTAAAAACCTAAAAGATTATTAGTGGAGTATGAAATATTTGAAAAATTATTGCGGAAAAAGTAAACTTTTAGTATTTGCGTTACAAATTTGTTTCGTGCGGAGCACTCATCAGACGCGATTGTACTAAAATTTTAGTACAATCGCGTCTGATGAGTGCTCCGCACGAAACAAATTTGTAACGCAAATACTAAAAGTTTATTTTTTCCGCAATAATTTTTCAAATATATATATATATAGATATATATATATAGGCCTATGTATATATATATATATATATATATATATATATATATATATATATATATGTCTAGGGGAGTCAAAGATATAATATCTGGAGGTGGAGATTGGGCTCACTCACAAATAAAAGGAACATCTGGACTGCTTTGCATTACCTGTGTGGGACACAGTCTATAATTATCAACTCGGCTTAGCTGAGTGTATAAAAGGAACATCCGGACTGCTTTGCATTACCTGTGTGGGACACAGAGTCTATAATTATCAACTCGGCTTAGCTGAGTGTATAAAAGGAACATCCGGACTGCTTTGCATTACCTGTGTGGGACACAGAGTCTATAATTATCAACTCGGCTTAGCTGAGTGTATAAAAGGAACATCCGGACTGCTTTGCATTACCTGTGTGGGAGACAGAGTCTATAATTATCAACTCGGCTTAGCTGAGTGTATAAAAGGCCTATTGAGTTTGTATCACTAAGAAGCAGGCAAACACCAAACTGAATCTGCTCGGCAGCACCAGCATTTTTATCAGTCAGTACTTCTGTCGGTGCGGTAGAAATACACATCTCTGTCCAGTTTTAAAGCATACCTAAAATTTGCTGATTAGGATTGTACTAAGTGATAAGCAATTAAAAAAAGATCGATTTTATAGACCTAACAAGTTCATAACACGCTCACCCCAGTTGAATTTTGATTATAAATTTGAATATACTTCAGTCACAGCTTAGTGATATTTCCTGAAAGACTCAATTCTTGTCGGCAAATTGACCCAAATTGAAAGATAGAATTATAATTTGAGTTTGGTGCTCAATACTTAAAATGTTTATTTGCAGAAAATTCTAATAAAAGATTTTAAAATTATGGATTGTTTTTTTGCATACAAGCATAACAGAAAAAAAGCAGAGAATTTGTACAAACAGCTAAGAATTTTTAGTTTAGGGGAGATATGTAAACTACTAATATGTGTTATGATTGGTCTATAAACATACTCAGTATCTTTAATAATGTTAACCACCTGATCACAAAATTGAGAGCTAATATAAATTGTAGAAATAATAAAAATAGTAATTTTTGAGAGCAGAAGACGGACATTATTTTGAAATTAATGCATATATAAAATCTTAGTAAACACGGTATTACCCAGAGTGCTCAGCATTGAAGACATCAGTATCCACACAAGGTCAAAGGAAACACTTGTGACAACCAACAATAAAAACGAAGGGAAATGAAGTATCAGAATCAGAACACCTCCCAACACAGAGAGGCCTTTATAAGTCAGATATAACTGCACATTTATATGAAACTTAGTAAGCTCTCAAAAGGTTCCACATAATTATAATAACATATGTTAGACAGTTGGGGCTGATTCATGTTCATTTGGAACATCTTCTATTTATCTTTGCTATTCATTTGTAAACTATCTATCATTTCTCTGAGGGATTAATATCTGATCTTTGATATTATTCGGCTAAAAATGTAGCGGAGGAGTTTGTGTCCATTTTGTCATCATCAGTTTTAGTTTTAAAGCCTGAGGTTGGACTTGGTGAAAGTGTAAACTGAATGTGTTTAAATTGTACGATTATTTCAGGTCCACTGTCGAGTTAGCATCACTTTCTGGGCCTAAACAATCAGTTACTTACTAATTTCTAGAATAAGTTATTGCAAAGTACTTCTATGTTTAATATTAGGTACTTCTATGTACATTGTGAGGTATTTTTATGTATGTCGTGAGGTACATCTCTGTGTATTAGGAAATATTTTATACATATTGTTAGGTACTTCTGTTTATATTGTGAGGCACTTCTATGTTTATTGTGAAGTACTTCTATATTTAATGTTGAACACTCCTATGTTTATTGTGAGGTACTTCTATGTATGTTGTGAACTACATCTATGTGTATTGGGAAATATTTCTATATATAAAGTAAGGTACATCTCTGTATATTGTGAAGTATATCTCTGTGTATTGTGTAGTAACTCTATGTTTATTGTGAAGTAACTCTATGTTTATTGTGAACTGCTTTTATGTAGTGAAAGCCATCTCACCATTGCTAAAAAAATGTCTTGTAATGTTTAGTGGTGCAAACTATGTAGTTGTATTGCAATATTCTGCCTGTGTGTACTTGACACAACTGGGGTGAGCAAGAATAGTCTGCCTCAGGAATAAGCTAAAGTTTTATATTTGAAGATCTCACAACATTGAAGACAATATTCTAATACAACAATTTGTTTAGTGGAGTCGCTAATCATTCTCGCCTACGCAGAACATTGGTTCGAATTAACAAGGTCAAACAGAGATTAAACTAGGGATGAGATCTATTTTGAGATATGTCAGTCTTTGTAGATATATATGATTATAAGAATGTAGTGTTGCAGTTACCTCTATTGCATGTACTTATATACATGAAATCATGTTATTTTATGCCAAGATGTGAGGGTTTTCAATCACACAAACTCACAAAAGTGGTTAGGGTTTAGCAACAGGAATAATCTGTCCCAACAAGCCTTTATCAAAGAGAGTGAAAGTAGACTGAATGATAGAAATTTGAGGTTCCTGAGCTCCGGCGAGCGTAGGCAAAATCCCTCAATTCTCACAACCAGGGAAGAAGTGGTATTGACAAATTGCTCTTCTGAAAGGAAGCTTGGGCTATGGTTCATGACCTAGACTTGCTGGTATGATCCATGAACCTGATGATTTATATCCACATTTGCTTAAGTGTAAAACAACATCACCATTGATTAATTTACTTTGGTTTACCATTAATTTAATTTGATTAATTACTTTTGTATTTGATTACAATAGTGTACCGAAGAGAGTGATAAAGTGTAAGGCTACACTAGAGAATGGTGAGCATTCCATTATTCCACCAAATCAATTTATGCCAAAAAATCATTCTATTTTGTATGTTTAAAGTAATTATTTAGAATTTACGATTAAATACACACACTTTTCACAAGTGCACACACCCAAGCATCCGCGGCACGCTTTGCGTACGCCTCACTTGTCGCACAAAATGCCCACGCTGGGCACACCGCAGGCCGAGAAAAAGGTGCGCGCACTGCGTTCGTTACGCACATCGCACACTTTACAACTCACAGCACATAGTCATTATATAATGCACACCACATACAGCAGACTACACACAACACACTACACACAACATACCACACAGACACTTCCCACCTCACAGCATACCACACATCACCCACCCCACATCACACACAACACACTACACACCTCACAGCATATCACACATTCACACACCACACATAACACATCACACACAACACTCGACATGCCGGACAACACTTATCACACACTTCATATCACACACTATGTGCTACATATCGAACATCATAAACAAATGACCTATGTGCACACATGTGCACACACGTACATATGCTCACAGGCACACAGACACACGCATGCATGCACACATACATACAACACGCACACACGCACGCATGCACACACACAATGACAGCGAGATTTATTAATACACCTTAGATACTGCGACTTACATAACCACAAATAGTAACAATGTTTGATGTTACTAAGAACTAAAAAACTTTCAGATTTATTCAAAGTCATAATTTAAAAATTTACATAATTTTAAAGTAGTATTCTAAAGGCAACTTCCATTTTTAAAGTGCTACAGTCCTTATCCTTTATAAATCATTACTGGTTGATGTCCATAATTTTAGAACAAAATAGCCTTTTACTATGATTACTAGCTGTGCTCCCGGCATTGCCCGGGGAATAAAAAAGTATGGACAGAAAATTTATTTGTCTTTAACATATAACAACTTTTACTATTCTAACTTTCAAACTACATTTCATGAGAGAAGTTTTTTGTGTAGTTGAAATAAATTAGGAGAAAAATAAAAACAACTGTAAAGGTTTTAAAACTTTGTCAAACAACTGTAACTTCAAGCTATTAGCCTGGCACATTGCCAATGGAAAATTGCAGTAAGCTGCTAGGCTTCTAATGACAGTACTCCATGACATTGCGTCAGCATTGTTGTCCAGCTGCAGTTATTCTAATAATAGCTATAGCCAAAATGCAGACAGACATACGACACACGGACATACTTTGAGAAATATACATATAGAATTGAAGTAACGTTTTAAAACGGTTTGTGCTCCTAAACTATGCAGTCTATATAAAAACATCAATCATTTAAACAGTAGACTACAAGAACCATACTAAGTCATTCGTATAACTTCAAATAGAAAATGACAATTTTTGAAAAATTAGTTCAACGTGTCATTGTTTCCGTTTCTCACATCTAAAATGTATTCCAGTTCCCCGCTGGACTTATCATCAAGTACTCTGTCCAGAAACCAGAACAATAAGGATAAAAAAAGATTAGCAAAGATAATGACAACAAGTGAGCTAGCAACAGCATTGAATACGTCTGCTTGTGTGTTCTCGAAATTCCCATGTACATAATCTTTCTTTACTTATTGTAGCTGAGTGTTTTATCAACACAGTTGATGGTTTAACTGTCTGGAACACTGTAACAAAAATGAGTGTTTATGTTTAGCAACTTTATCTGTGATTCCTCAATCTAATATTATCATGTGAATACTACAGTTTTAAACGTTTGTCTCAGGATGCTATCCAACTATTTTCTAAAATGCTTGAACTAATGCAAGTTTTCACTTTCTTTATTTGAAACACGTCATAGCCCAATTTTGGAAGAGAGAGGGCAACTCCATTTGTACAAGGCTCACGCGCTCTGCCAAATCTATTGATTTAAATGTTACTGATGCATATCTAGTGCCTGGGCTAAAAGGATTATATGTCAAGTGTAGGACACAACGTTCAGTGATGAGATAATAAAACGGTTTTTTATTTCCTTAAAGCTCTTCGAACTTAAAATGCCTTGACGAATCAAACAGCAACATATGTACACCTAGCAACAACTAATCTAGGTCAACTCTAATAGTCTCACATATGGGGAAAAAGTTTTGAATAACAAGGAAGTTACATCGACAAGAAAAAAGTTTGAAGTAGACTTTATGCTAATGAATTATATTTGTGTTTGCCTTGACCACTTTGCTAGTAGTACCGACATTATAGTTTGCAAAAGTAGAGCTTTTTTACCAGTTTTTCTTAAATAAAGAATCATGGCCCTAGAAAATCATTACGATGCAGCTGCAAGTCTTTACCCAAGATCGGTTGTGCATAAAAGCGAGGAACTACACGTTGTAAGAACTCAGGCATTGGCATAGAATAGAAAAACTTGTCACAAACAGTTCTCACCTTTGAAAGACACAGAGGGCCTAAAAGTTGATTTGATGCGTTGCATTAGCACCTGATAAGATAGGATAACAGAGAAGGCTAGGAAGCTAATAAGGTCAAAGGTGAAAGGAAATTATAATGCTTGGTACAAAAACTTATAGTAGGAACCAAAACCTTAAAAATATGTTAAATCACGCAACAATTTCCATGCTAACAAAAAAGACAAATGCAAAATAAAAATAGAAAGCCAATTCTGCAACTGGTAAGAAAGTTTGAAACTTGAGTAGCTAAAAGGAACAGAACTGCCATGTAAATACATATACAGTAAAACATCTATTTGACTGCCATGTAAATACATATACAGTAAAACCTCTATTTGACTGCCACTATATGTAAATACACATACAGTAAAACCTCTATTTGAATTCCACCTTTATTTGAACACCACCTCTATTTGACTGCCACTATATGTAAATACATATACAGTAAAACCTCTATTTGAATTCTACCTTTATTTGAACACCACCACTATTTGACTGCCACTATAGGAAAAAAGTTGACAAATTAAATGCCACCGTTTAATTGAATGCCCCCTCTATTTGAGCGCCACTTTGAAATTCTCTTATTTTTATGAACCTATTATAGAAAGTAATTTGTAGAAAAGTGTCCACAAAATAACTAAACAACATAAATAAAGGACTCAGTTACACCAATAACAATTAGTTCTTCTGTTGGTGCTGTTAGTATTGAAGTTCGTTTTCTAACTAACTAACGTTTTCTAACGAGCGTTTTCTAATGAACTTACGTTTTTTTTGATACTTTAAAACCAACTCCATAGCAATAGTTAATAAATGTATCAGACTATTAGCAGTTTTGTTTAATGCATTATCAATACTTCGACTTATGTAAAAAATGGTTTACAATCATGATGGAATTTGTAAGATTGTACTAAGCGCGCATGCGTTTTAGTACAAACTTATTTTCGCGAAAGATTTTTCAAATAGCAGCACATAAACCTTTTTCTTTGCTAAAAAGTTGTTTGGATGCTAATGGCGAGTAGTTCAGCCGTGCAGAAAATGGGATGTCAGAAAACATTGTAGAAAGCTATGAACAGCCAGAAGAAGATGAAATGTTTCCATCTGAAAGCAACAATCAGAATGCAACCTGCTGAGCAAAGGATGCAAATATATTTGTTTTAAAAATGTTAATTTTTGTTTCTTCATGTATTGTAACTATGGTATGTTTATGTCACTTATTCTTGAGTATATGTTTGTAACAATTGATAGATTGTTATTATTATTATATAACATATAAATTTGCAGCTTATAGCATATTATTTGATAGCATCATTGTTGTTATCTAAACTCAGTTTACAATGGATCGATGCTCAGAACTCCTCTTCTATTGCACATAAAAAGTCAGTTTTGGCTGCAAACTGTAGCAAACATATTAGCCAGCGCAATCAGCTTTAATATAACATTATTAAATTTATATGTATAAATCTCAGTGTTTGTTTTTTTGCATTTTTGTGCACCCTTTGTCTAATTATAGAGATTACAATCTAGCAACGAAAAATTCATATCACAGAGGACTTGATCTCAGAACCTCCTGTTCACAAAGTGACAAAATTACCCAATAAGCAACACAAGATACAATGAATTCATTTGACAGATAGTCATTACTTTGGTTAAAATATGTATAGCCAGTCAGTGTTGCGCGCAACACCGACGGCGCTACATCACTTGCGGAGAAACGTCACTAAAGCTTGCTCTCACAGCTCTCATTAGTAAGTTTAGCAATACAGATACTGGCTTACTAAGATTAGCTAGTGGCAATTACATAACCTGTCACTGTTTATAAGCTAGTTTTTTTAACACCCGTGCAATGCCGGACACTTGGCTAGTATAGTTATAAATTAAAAATATGCCTTTAAATTTAGAATGCAATAGAAAATTGAAAGCTCTGCAAATTTCAACGCAGCTAGCTATACAATCATCATAGGTTAATTGTAAGCAATAGATATCAACTGGTAGAGATCTTTTCCAGCTTCCCAAAGCATATCTATTTAGAGATCTACGACAAGTTGAAGCTAAGTTATATCAGATTTATTACATCCAAAAGAGTTAATGTCGCTCCGCTTGAAGGAGTGTACAAAATATAGGCAAAATTTGCTTTGCCCATAAAAGGGTTAAATTTAGCATTCCAAAATTCTGACGAGCTATTTGAAAAACACAATGTTACCTTCTATCTTAATGTTAACTCTAATAAGACGCCACTACAGGAGAGGGATTGAAAAATTGAGCACCATGGCATTAAAATAGAGGTTTTACAGTATGTGTCTACTATACTGAGAGTTGGCCGAAAGCCAGGAGCTGATTGCTCAGTAATATACTAGGTGAATGCTTGACGCTGCCAGTTAATAAAAAAGTCTTTAGACAGGAAAGTTATTTTTATTCAACATTACAGCATTTACCGTTCTAATTTTTAAACTTCATATCATAAGAAAAGTGTTTTTTGTGCAGCTGCAATGAATTCAGAAAAAAAAACTGAAGGTTTTCAAACTTTTTCAAGCAACTGCAACTATTAAATTTTATATCCTAAAAAAAGTGATTTGTTGAAACAAATTAGGAGGAAAAATAAAACCGTAAAGGTATTTATATGTGAACATGAAATCCTTAGCAAGTAAGGGCTAAATATAGTCTGTTTTGCTACGATTACATTGAAAAATTATTTGGTATACGATGATATGGTTTTAATTTATTTCCTTGTCGACTTCATAAGGCGAAAATATTGTATAGAGTTGTATAGAAACCCATAGTAATTATCTAATGCAAACACCTTCTGGTAAAAATCATCAAAATAACCATCATTAATATGAGTAACAAAACAACATTTTAACCTTAGTTACTATTGTTACCTACAATAACTTTAGTGGATTCAGTAGTTAGGACCTTCAAAATAATGTAACATCACAATGTACAATGTGCAGTATGTTCCGGAGGAGATCTTACCTTCGAGACAGACGTGCAACAAAATGATGAATCTGACTTAAATGAACTTAGCTTACTCAACACATACTTGAAGGCAGTTTTAATATGTATTTTAGTAAACCAGACTTTAAACTAAAATTATATTACTTATCTTTTGTTATTTTGTTATAATTATTTTCGGACACTTTTGTTATTTCGTTGTAATCGGTACAACAATTGCCGAATTTTAATTTCGAGAAAGCTTTTTGTTGATACTGCATGGCGGAAAATAAATTTGCCCTAAGATGACAAAGATGACAACGCATCGTGCTTCATAGAGTTGGGCGAAAAATATTTTTTTATGAAGTCATTGTAACCCGTGGGCGCAATGTATCAATTAATATGTCATTTAGCGTTTGCAACAATCGGGAAACGGGTATACCATATATAGTAAGAGAGATGGAATCGTAAGAACCTTCGTAGACATGTGGTTGGATAATTGGTTTACAAACTTTTGGTTGTTAACATTATGAGTTCTAATCCAGCATAAGGTGAGCTTTTCGTCCAAAGATTTTAAAAGCTATAACTGAACAGACCGCATCACAGAATTACAGACGACACACAAACACCGATATGTAGACATAGCTGTATAGATGGTTTATATAAATTAATTTATGTATAGTTTTAGTACAAAGAACTGTCAACTTCAACTGTAGCAATCCACTTACAAAGTCATAGTGGTACTAAAGGGTTGCCTTTCAAAGCAAGACAACCATTGTAGTTAGGTTGTTTGCTTGGCTACATCAGTAAGTTATCTAAATTATTTAAAGACAAACATTTATATATGTATTCAGTTAGAATATCTGTTGTTGGATCATTATTAGTGGCATTGATGGGAATCTCATAATGTATTGGTTTTAAAGTTTTTTATTGGCCATTGCGCACGGTGAAGATTTTGAAGCATACCTACGCTATGATTTACATTTAAGAACCCAAGCTCACTAACCATTTTGTAATAAATCGCTGGTGCAGAACATTCATATGAAAACATCAGAAATTGGTATCACCCAGAAGGCATAACGAGAGTTGTAAAATACTGCATTTTCTATTAAGCTCGTGTGAACTAAACAACTTCAAAAGATTATTATGGAAGGAAAATTTTCTCTTCTGATGGACTGGTTCTCTTTAGTAGGACCAAGACAAGCTCACAGATACCTGCATAGCTTGAACACTTGGATGATAGGGTAGACCTAATCTATTGAATTTCTGAATTCAACAAATTTAGATTTGAATTCGCATAGTGTTAAATTTTTTGAGTTTAAAGAAACGGCCTTTAGGACTTGCACAACCGGTTTGCAGTCCTTTTAGCTTATGCCATCACTCTTTTTGAATATAACAGCTAAAACAGTTCTCCCCAAATTATTCTGCATCAGAGAGCCGTCCATCCTCAAATGTATGAAAGTTGCCTTTGACCAATAGTTCTCTTAAAGCTGATAGGAACCTACCCGATAACTCATCCTGATGCTTTATGTAACTGTAGAACCCACAGTGATCATACTCTTTCATTTTCGGAGTAAAGTGGTTTCGGTATGCAGCCAGATCTGATTCAATGTTTTCCTTGTCAATGTCCAACAGTTCAAATGTCCCGAAAAGCTTTTTGCCTGAAGTACCAAATATTGCCAGCAAATTGGCAGTTTATAAGCTCTCCTCTGTTTTTTTTCTAGTCATACTACTGCAGCTAGAGTTACTAAGGATCTACAATGGTATTAGACCTTATATTTCATTTATATTTTGTTGATTGAACACTTGATTCTCGATCATATTTCATTTGTTAAACACCAAGAAACACCTTAACATGTGGTTACCATGTCAACCAATTAAACATTCCCATAAAAATGAAATATGTTATGTGAGGTATTTTACCACAAAGTAATACCTATTAAGCTAATTTATATCAAGAAAATAGAAAAAGGGAGTATCGAATATTCCCGTTACTCAATATAAACTTGATAAACTTTCAAGGAAACAATTAGTTGCGGGCTCTAGCTACTCCGGGTAAGTTTAGATTGTTTCCAAGTGTTGACAAGTTTCCTCCGTTAGTTAAATTTTATATGAAATTGAATTTGTAAACAGTAACTATGGTAATAGGCATTACTTATGCATTAATAATTACTAATAAGCATTACTTATGCATTAATAATTACTAATATGCATTACTTATGAGTTAGAATTCTATAAAATGGTCATATATGGTATGCCACAGTTTTAAAGATAGAAACAAAAGTTTCACAGCTTTTCTCAAAGTGTGGAAAAAGCAATTATTAAGCATGGAAAACATGTACATATTGCACATTGCATAGTATATATTATACATTCTTTTTATTTTTAGTAGAAAAGCATCATGAATACAACAAATGAAGTGGAACTATTGGATTGTGATCTTCCAATAGGAGAATGCGTGAGATATATCCTATAGCACTCATTCTCATGGCTATATTGCATGACAGTTATTTAGTTTATCATTTTAGGTTTACCCTGATTGGAGTTGTTACACGTCGTTTTTATTTGCTTTTATAGTATTGCAGTACTTTTGTAAAATGTTGTCACTGTCATTTTTTTGTAAGTCTATAGATAATAATTATAAACTTTTCATAGGAAATTGCTCGGAAAGTCAAAGTTGGATTGTGCTCATTATCTGTTGTGGTTCTACTGTTGGCTTTCTCCTGCATTTTACTGCTCAGGAGGTTCCGGCTATCCCATGAAGTAAGTTACAGAGTTGACACTTTAGTTTATTATGGAAGGAAGGCATATTAAAAATTAAGAAATAGATGTTTGCTTACACATATGATTTAGTTTATACCAACAGTTATAATTTATATAAGTTTAAAATGACGACATCTTTATTTTGATGTACAACCGTAACATATCATTATTTTATTACGAGGTGAATACCCGGCGTTGCACGGGTATAAGCTATACAAGATTTGAAACAGCTTATAAATGATGGTGGGTAATGTAGTTGCCATTGGCTAAGTTTCTTTACCCAATGGATTTGCGTAGCTTGATCTAGTAGTTTAAGCTGGTAACTTAAGTTGGTAACTTAAGTTACTCTAAATATTTCCTATAATAAGAGCCATATCCGGTCGTCTGAGGTAAGCATTAGGAAAAAACATTGCATTTCACATGAATCAACTCCATATATTTAGCAGATGCTTAAATGGGAATTCAAGCGTACTATCATTAGTTCAAGCAGCCACCTTGCCAAGGTTGGAAATAATTGCACTTATAATTGTTTTGCATCATGATCTCTCAAGCAATCATGATTTTCAAGCCTGCTAATAGTAACTAATAGTATTTTCGCAAGCGCTTCAAGCATTTGAGAAAGTCTGGGCACATATTTTTCTTTCGCTCCAGTAAAGATTGACAGGTGTAATAAGTGTTTCACAATTACTCCATAGTATGGCAAGGTTGCTGTGTGGCACAGTAGTTAGCAGCATGTCTGCAAACTGGTGTTTGTGAGCTCAACTCCAGTTTATTTGAGCATATTTTATGCACAAACAATTTTGTTTTGTTTGAGCATATTTTATTGCTATAACTAGTCATACGACAGACAAACAATTGCTCACATATATATAGATTTTTACTGAAAGAATTATTGTTACAGAAAGTTTCAAAGTTATTCGTCAATATTTACCAAGAAGCAAAAGTTACTAGTTATGAACTTTTATATCACATTTTTAATCTGTACGTTCTTGTTTTTTATTTGCTTCTAATTGTTGTTTTGTTATTTGTGTATAGTTGTACAGTGGAAACCCGTCAATGTTGCTATTCATTCAACTAGTTTTAGACTTTTATATTGATTACATGTACTTGCATTAGTTTGAAGACTTTATGCTGGTGTTGTGGTTGAAAGTCAAGGTTCCAAATCAATAAAGTTTATTACAATCACGCGCATAAATAAAGTTGTAATCTTTCTAAAGTTCTATGCCCTAGCATTTATTATTTTAGCGGATAGTGTGCAACCTTCTTCTGGCATTATTTGGATACACAATCACATTTCTTTCTGTAAGTACCTGAAAACTATGATGCCATATACTGCCCATCTCTAGAGTACAGTTAGAAGATTGTTTTTTTGCGTAAAGAGGTTGTTGGAGATGATGCATCTGTTTCTAGAGAGTTATACTTCTTCTCTTTGTTTACCGTAAATACGCGAGTGTGAGACACACTTTTTTTCTTAGGAAGTAAAAACCCTAAAAAACCTAAAACCTAAAAACCCAAGTGTGTCTTATCCATGGATAACTTAATTATAAAAATTATGCATTTATCATAATATCAAAAATTTATTATAAAAACTCTAATCTTACAATAGTTATCCTTGTGGTCACCATTGGCAGATCATAGGCATGTCGGCTTTCTTCATGTTACCGCCCTTCGTGAAAATATGCTCTCTATTAATCATCCATTCGGCCCATTTTTGCTTTAATGCTGCTTTGAATGGCTAATTCGCAACAACCTCTATCGGTTGCAGAATACTGGTCACGCTGTCGGGGATGAAGACGAGGTCTGTATTGTGCAGCTTCAATTTTGATTTAACATTGTTGGTTGTACAACATCGGAAATCATCTAACATCAGCACCGATCGCTGTCACCAATCATTCGGCATGATGAATGTCGAATGATTTCGCAATAATTTATATGAAACACCAGCGTTTCTATAAAAATTGATAGATATTTAGGACCAAAATTAGGATGCCTCCTATACACAGTTATACAGTTTCTTCATCGTTTTTTGGGTCAAATATCCACTGCGTCCTATACATAGTATCGTCCTATACGCGGGTATTTATGGTAGTCACGATGTCAAACAAGTATATAAATCTATTAATATTAAATCAATCAACTAACCGATTCCTGATTTGTCTGACTAAAATTAAAAAGCGATCTAAAGATGTAGTATTGTGTATGATGATGGCGCCTAAATATATTCTAAAAATACACTACAAACAAAATTTCGAATTGAAATGGAGATTTCGTTTGACAGTTTTAATTAATCAAAACTAACTAGATGTAGTGTGAATGTTATTGTGGTTCCTAACACCATACAATACTTGTCTACTAGTCTACCACAGTCTCCTAACTCTGCAAATAAGTCGGACAGAATGATTATATGGTTCAGTCAACAGATTATCTTATATATCATCCTGCTATATATTCCATTTTAGATAGACAAGCGGAGTAATAAGTGTTGATATTTCTTTATTTAGAAAGTTTCAGTTGAAGTGGTTTACTGACAGTTGCTAAATATCTTACAGCTTTCTGGAAGACCGGAAGATTCTGGGGCACCTTCTTGTCGTGCTCAAGGATTCTTCATCCAATTGTTCAGTGAGATATCAATCAATGTTATAATAATAGAAGTTATTTTGGTGTTTGCTTCTGCATTTTCAAAGCTTGCATATATTTATTCTATGAAAATATTTAAATTGTTTTTATAAATTTCCTTTAACAGGTTTTGCTGAATTGACATGGATTTGCAATCTGACCACCTTTGTTTACTTTATCATGATCAAGGAGAAAAACACTTCAAAACATGAAAAGTAAGTGTAGTTCACTCCCTATTAAATGCCTTTTTCAATAAGGTTTCACAATTTATTTGTGATGTTTTGAGTTTGATGAGTTCGGCAAAAGTTCTTGAAGCTAAGATATATGTCTGTTACAGTAGAGGTAGTGAGAATATTACTACTATGGTAGTGAGTACTTCTTCAGAGCTTTTAATGTAACAGAAAGAAAATGTTTTAATTTTATAATATAGAAAGAAGTTGGGATTCTTCCATTGAATCAACAGTAATATAGCTATCTTATTGTTCGGCTATATTATTATGTATTATATATTATATTACTGTAACCTATGCTATATATTATCATGGTGTTACGAACACTTTCCCTTCTTTCAACAAGAGCATAATGGTTGTGCTTCATTACATAGCATGACGGCTAGAAAATGCATAGTTAATTTTCAAACACCATGAGCTTAAAGTCTTTCTCATTTTGAATTGTAACTTGCTTAGCACGAAAACCTTTGTATTTTTATAATCTCTCAACTTTAACATCCATTCATGAAATCCGTGACCTGCCTAACAAACATTCTAGCTAAGAAAGTTTGTCACATTTTTTACTTGAAACTTACTTGAAACTTACTTGAAACTTATTTCATAATTAATCAAGTTTGTATTTACTGGGTTATGATCTTAATTCATTCAGACTCTACACATTATTGGGATGGATACTACCTGCCATAGTTGCGTGCGTACCACTGTTCACAGACGACTATAATCTATCATCTGCTCCGTATTGTTGGATCTCTTCCTCAACCACTGGCCACATTTTTCGCATATTACTGTGAGTCGATGTTTTTAAAACCTATTTCCCTTTTTCTTAATTGACAAATTACCATAGAGAATAGTTTGACACAATCCTAAAATTTGTCACTGTTCTAAACGTTTAAATACATATTCAGTCAAATTCAGCCATTTTTAGTAAATTTAACACTTTCGGTAAAATCAAACGTTTCTTTAGTTTACAAGCTATAAAAAAACTCTTACATGAAATGAATTTTTAAAGATATACTTATAAATGCTTTCAGACAACAAAAAGCTTGACAATCTTGCTTTTCTTGGACACAATTAACAAAACAGAGCCCTGCTGAACATTAAACTTTGACATAAGCTAACTATAATTTGATTGTAATATACGTGTTCAATAAACTTTGTTTTATGTTGTAGCTATTGGGCTCCAGCCATAATTTTAGATGTTGGAATGGTGATAACATTTAGCTATGTTATTTGGAAAATTCGGAAAAGGTCAGACAGAAACAGAAACCTGACAGAAACCAATAGCCAGCAGCTAAAGGTAAGGAAGTACTTACACATGAAAACTATATACTATATACCGAGTTTTCTCTCGACATGGGTTTCCACAAAACCTAAATTTAACTTTAAGCTAATCCATTACAAAAAGAGTTGGCTCATTATAACATAGTTTGATACCAATGAGTCTCTTGCAAAACTCTGGTCTATTTTGCCTGGAGGTAAACATGGTGACAATTACTATAATAATTATTTTCAGAGCACTTTAAATCTAATTTCACTTGCTTTATAAGGTTCACAATGCAAGTTTTCTTTTAGTTATTTAGGTTGCTCTTCGCCAACATTTATGAAGAGCAGATGCTATAACATTTTTTGTTTTTGACACAATAACAATATACTGAATTTATACTACTTATATGCCATGCTTGAATGCTAAGACAGAGTTACTGATACAAGATATAATAAATCTAAGGTGTAAGAAGCCATATATTTAAGGCGTGGTATAATCATATAGTTCTCAAATAAATTGTGTCAAAAATAAGAATAATAACAATAGTTGTGATAAATATATTACAAATTCTTACTGTTTCTAGGAGTATTTTATTCCATTGGCTGGATATGCGGCTGCCTACCTTCTCCTCAGCTTGTCTCTATTTATCACCAGGCTGACCCAAATTTCACTGAAGACCACATTTGGAAATGTAATGCTCGTTTCAATTTTGAACAGCTTATGGGGTACGTTTTATCTCATAGACTTATATATCGGATGCCTAACATAATACCTCATTAGAAGAAATCATAGACAAATCAAAAAGCGGTAGGTTATAGATCTTGAGTTGCAAACCTATGAAGACATCCACAATATTTAAAAATAAAGCATTTTATGTCAAAGTCAAGTATAATAAATATGCTAGTTTTGTTGTTCAAAATAATCCATGCATTGGCAGTCATCCTCTATAATGGCTTGAGTGAACTGAAGTGCTATGGGACCAGTCAAAGTTCGAAAGTTGATTATTAGAAATGGAAATAACATAGAAGTTCAGTCTAGACTCAGTGACCGATGATCTTCTCACTACTAATGCTGATCATCTACTGATGTGTTTTTTCTGCAGTTATTATATTATCTCTTGTATAACCTTCCCAATTTATTGCTTTAGGAACTGTCGTAAGCTGTTTGGTTCTCCTCACCAGTAATCGCTCCAACTTTACGAAAATGCAGTTTGCTAGCGGGTTGAAGTATTACAAAACTCTACTAAAGAAAATAATAAAGTGTGATGCTTCATCAGGAAGTGGTAAGTGTTTATTTATTTAAAAAATAAAATTATTGCCAAAAAACTTTTTGATTAAAAACTTTTTATAGCATTATAGTATTTAAGTTGTACATATTTCTACAAAAGTCACATTTGCATTAACATGTTTCTCTTTTAGCGTTTATATCAAGTGCTGACAGTACAAAACAAACAGAATAAAATATTTATAATCCAGATATGCTATAATAAACTTAAAATTGATTTCTCTTTAAATTGCATGTCATTCATTATTTATGATCTAACTCTGATCAAGCCTTAACACTATAGTAAATGGTATATCTTTGGTATTAATGTTTTTGTAGCCTGAGCTAACGAATCAATACAAACTAATACCCAAAACAACTATTGGTTATTTAGGAAAGATGATGTATCCTTCATGCTGGTTGGTTCAGAAATCAGAGTATCTATAGTTTGTTGTCAAGTGTACTACTAACTTTACAAATATCAACAACAAGAAAGTTTTAGATCTTTTACAAATTTATCAACTGCAAGCTTTGTATATCGATTTTTTGGGGGCTTAATTTAAAGCTTTTACTTCATTAAGTGTATCCACTTTATTTCATTGTGCATTGATCAGAACTTAAAAACAAATAAAAGTTAGGTTACATTTTAAAGTCTATGTTTCTATGAGCTTTGTACAACATAGTTTTGTTTAAACTTTGCAAGTCTTTTGTTGTACTATGTAACAGAGTTTCATATATAAATACATCAGAGTATGAAACATACATGTAAGTTAATATATTTTTATGAGTTAAAACAGAAAAACACAAATATGATTCAACGCATGCATATAATTCTTGCATTATATAATTAAGTTTCTATGTTTCTTTGCAACTAAGAAATCTTTTGTGATGCAGGGCCTGATGAAGTATACGTGCCCGGTACACCATTGGACTCACCTGCAAGCACCCTGCCCAGAAACCAAAACAATGATGATTAACACAGTGATCGGCAAAAAAATATGACAACAGAAAAACTGTCGCTATAATTTCGTTTTAAGGATACACACATATTCTATCTAGAATTATTATAGATGAGTGTTTTGTCTTAAAATTTGGTAATTTACCTAGCTCAAATATTATGATGAAATTATTTAAACTTAACCTTTTTGGCAGAAATTTTTCAATCTCTTATTGCTTTTTCTTGATATCTTGTGCATGTACCGTAACT
Organism: Watersipora subatra; assembly: GCF_963576615.1. Taxonomy (NCBI): domain Eukaryota; kingdom Metazoa; phylum Bryozoa; class Gymnolaemata; order Cheilostomatida; family Watersiporidae; genus Watersipora; species Watersipora subatra. The sequence goes on from NC_088709.1 coordinate 14,534,827, forward strand.
GAAATAAATTTTGTCAAGTCCAGTTGGTGTGGACTATTTCTGACATCCGCTGTATTACGGTCAGTAAAAATCATAAACATATTTTTATACCTAAATTGCCACAATGAGAAGTTAGTTCCAAATATTATTATGAAACTGTAGACTGCTGGCAACATACAGCAGGTACCATTGAAGGTGAATTTGACTGCTACATGTACATGTATGTTAAGAAATTAATCATACCGAATCAACAGACTGCATACTTGGATAACTGATTAGTACTATTGACCATAGAAATCAACGACATTCAATATAAAACTTTATTTGTAAAGCTGTCTAAAATAAGAGACAGCACTGAAGAGATCACACTTAACAAAGTATGTACCAACCAAAATGCTTTCTTTGTTTGTATTTAGGATATAGCCTAACTGCTGTAGCTTGAGTTCTTCAAGTCATTAAATAAAATATGGAAGACCAAAATACCCAAAACACAAGTAGATGATCTACTTGGGAACAAAATTATTACCTTGTTGGTAAGCTTTAGCAATAATATACTTTGAGTCAATATTCTATAGAAGCTTTTATTTGATTATAAAATGCCTTATTAATTATTGTAGCATTTAATTTATTTTGTTTTCAAAAATGTTCAATTTGAGTTGAATCATGGGACGATAAAACAGGAAATAAGCAATTAATCTCTTGCAACTTCGGACACTCTTTCAGGTTTAGTTTGGTTGTATCTTGGTCACAACTTGTTCACTATCAAAACAAGCTTAAAGGCATTTTCAAACTTTCAAAATAGTCAAAAAAGAAGTCAACTCTTATTGGCAATGAGATTTGTCTCCCTTGCCTGCTCTGAGCTGCACTGATGAGGCTTCAATAGCCGAAACTGTACTATCTGTAGCATGTTTTACTACGGTTTGGTTGAGCACTATGTGAGAGGTGCGGCACTATTACCCTTCGTTCATAGCTGATCACTTTTATGATTTGAGCACTCGGTGTCAGCGCATTGACTTTCTCAAGTCTGTGGGGCAACTTAGTTGTTTCATGGCAGGAAGTTAACTCTCATTGGCATTAGGATTTGTCTCCATTGCCAGCTGTGAACTGCACTGATGAGGCTTCAATAGCCAAAACAGTACTATCTGTAGCCTGAGTACATCTATAATATATTTATCAAAATATGTCATCTGTCTGCATTCAGGCTATAGCTATTAATTAAAATCTTGATACTAAAATTCCACATTCTGATGGATTTAAACTCACAACATATGCTTTAACAAGATTCTTATCCAGACGCTCTACCACTGAGCTAGAACGGTATAGCAATCAGTCATGTTTTCATATACCACATAACCCATGCGCATGCTAACTATTTTAGCCTTGCATTATAATGCCCCTGTTCAGAAATATTTTGGGGCCTAAGTATATGCAATGCGATGCTTCTTTGACTTTTTTTCGTTAAAGCTAATAATTTATTTCGAAATTAAAATTTGGCGATTTTTGTACTGATTATATATGTTACCAAAATATATACGCTGCATCGACATTTCGTAGTTTACATTCTGGCTATTTATCTTAAATTTTTATTTAGTTCACTACTAATTTATTCCAGGTGCTTCAAAGACTTTTTCCCAGCTACATTATGTTTTTTGGATTCTCATTTGGTACCTTGCGCTCCACAATCATTAAATACGAACAAAGATTTTGTTCGTTAAAAAAATCTTTTTACATTGTTTCTTTTGGTTCAAATTAAAACATTTTTTTGTATGAATATTTTTCAATTTGCTGTTTAACGTTTATTTTAATAGCGATATATTATATTAACAAGCGCAATTTCTTTTCCTCAACAGACGAATATTGCTTTCATTAAACACTCATTTTACAAGTTCTTATCAGCCTCGCTTTGTGTATTAGCTTAAACATCTTTCCTTCTAAACCTAATCAATTAGTAATTTGTACTTAATTTCACATTTTACATCAAACATTTGTAAAATTACTGTAAAATTATCTGTTAGATTATCTGTAAGATTTACTATAAGATTTATCATGTACGATTACAAGTATCAGTTATTTCTCACTCTCTTATATTTACTCTAAGAAATATCTACATATATATATATATATAATTGTTTGCTCATCCCGGTTAACCCATATGGGTGGTAATTTTTGCTCTAACTCCTGGGAGTTAGAGCAACCTGCAAGTCCTTGAGCAACTCCTCGAGACCTGGGAGTTTGAGCACTCGCCTCAAGATCTTAGCTGTTCCCAATAGCGCACTTTTCTGCAACTCACTTGAGTTGATTGTTGTCGGTATTTGGGCAAGCCAAATTTTGTGCGCCAGTGTTATTGCACCCAGTGCCCCAATGACTACTGGGATTACAGTTGTTTCTACATCCGAACATTTTTCAATCTCTTCTCCAAGAGGGAGATATTTCTCTATCTTTTCTCTTTCTTTGCTGGCTATATTGTAGGCTAGTCATGGGGTACTGCTATATATGATGCTATATATTATAGCTGCACAATGATCGCGTTAATTAAACGATTAACGCGACTAATACAAACAAAAGATTAACTGAGTTGGGCCAATTAATCTTCAATTAAAATGCAACCGAGGTGATGATCTTGATGTGGTTCCTTTCCTTTGTACTGTTTAGTACCATATGTTAGTAATACTAACGTAGCAGGTTACTACCATTTAATTTACTAACAAATAAATATTATGACAAGCAACACTTTCTTACCCATAAATTAAACCACAATTATTTTGCACTCAACTATGAAAACACAGTGAGTCGCTAACATTAAACTTGTTTATACAATACAATGCACAAGCGCCGTGCCGATCTAGCCGTAAGCGGCCATGTTGTTAGTTGTTTGAACATGTTTCTAGGTAATAGCAACAAAAGCGATTTCAGTATTATTTAATAACTTACAGTTTATTTTTGTTTATTTTTAAAAACTTTCTTAAGTAAAATATACATGTATTTTCATTTTTCAAAAAAATCACAATCATGTTTCAGTTTCAGAATATTAGTAATATAAGATTGACACTTTATTGGAACATAAAAGCAGAAAAATGTCTTCCACCTTAGGTAGCGCATTTCTGTAAGTTGTTGAAGGCATAAACAAAAAAGTGAAGTGCAGTATATGCCAGAAAGAATTTGCTTACCAATACAGCACATCATCATTAAGATATATTTTAACTAATTCTCATCCTACCACGGAGAAATCATCACTAGCTGTCGCAGACAATAACTAATACTACTGACTACCGGCACTACTGTCCCCTGTGAGCGGCTATTCTCTAAAGCTGGCAATATTGTATGTAGGAAGAGGGCATCTCTTTATTCAGATAATGTAAATATACTGTGCTGCCTCAACTCTTGGCTGACTTAATTATAAACTTTCATAGACAGTTTTCCTACTCATAATAATTATTACATTGTAACTTATGTACATTGTACATAACATGTACTGCTGCTAACAATTGTTTAAAACATAATTAATCTATCATATGTAGCTGTATTATTTGTTTTTGAATATGCAGGTTTTTGCTAGGTTAATTTTAAGATTAATCGAAAATTAACTGGTTCAGACCAGTTATTAATCGCGATCAATTTATATAATTGTTGTGCAGCTTTACTATATATATATATATATATATATATATATATATATATATATAAACTTGGAGTAAAATTTTCACACAGAGTGCTAGATATTATAAAATAGAGCCTGTTATACAGAAACGGAAGTTTACAACTTATGGTTAAAACACTTTTATTACGAATAGTTTCATGCTCTGAAGGAGCAATCATCAGATAAAATATGTCAATCAACTACAGGTGTTTATATAATAGAGGTGAAGTAGCTAACAGATTGAAATGTTTAACTACATAGAGTCCATGGTCTTACTACGGCTTATGTCTTGTGGTTGCATAACAAGAATTTGTCTACATGTCTGTATGTAGATGACAGTTCATTTCGCCTGTTCAATGTAGCCAACTCAGGCATTCGAATGATGTAAAACTTTTCTCACAAGCACAAGTTACATGTCTTAGTTGAACAGTTAAATGATGTTGCCTTTCTAACAATTCTCCATCTTATATTAAAATCAATGTTGTTCTCCTTCAAGCTCCATACGTATTTACTTAATTCGGTGCTAGATCGCTTTTGTGCACGTCTAAATGTTGACCACAAGTCAGCATCTTATTGTTCAAGATTGACTTGCAACAAAATTCACGTTACAGTTATTTGGTATCAAAATATTCACCATGTCCTACACTGTTGTGTTGTGGATGCCAAATGCGTGGAAATGTGATTACAAGCCCTTAAAAGCTCAAAAACGAAAAGCCGCCGTAGATTGGAATCTGTTTATTTATTTGACGTATTCATTACAGTTTGGTTATCGTTTGGTCACGTGATGTTCTCACGTGTATTGAAAGGCCAATAAAAAGCTCACTATAAAACATATCGTAGCACTAGTTTATGACAAACACTTCAGGTTTTACCGAAGTCCCCGTATCAAATATAGATGCTCGCTACTTTACAGTTTTGTTTCGGCATTATTCAATCGTCAAGTCGTAATCTGATCACGTGACCCAATACTTTGCAAATAATTTTTGCAGCACTTTTCGATTATCACAGGTAACCAACAGGCTCGTCATGATTATCAGACAATGATATGTACTCCTTCGAGCTGAAGTTAAAAAGTTTAACGATTTTTTATGGTAAGTTATGTCAAGGGAGAAATTTTAAATAATTTAATTTATTATATTTATTTAAAATTTATTATAATAATGAATATAAAAAGTAGGCTAATAATAATAATTTGATATTTAAATAATAATATGAAATGTACTGTTTTTGTGCGTTTCCTTTGAGTGAAATACTACAATGGTTCTATGGTTCTATGTGTAATAGTTAGCCTCTGGACCTTGAGTTCAATTTCTCCCAAGACAAATTTTGACCGCAGACAAAGTGGCACTTCTGCCCACAAAAATCAGACTGTTGCTATACAGCAAAATTGAAATAGCAACTCAATCAATGGAGATGGGCACTACTATAGTTATCCTTGCAATTTGTTTTGACAGTAAGGTGTTGCTGTAACGATGAGCCCAAATATCAAGTATTATTGAGATTACGAGGCCTACTATCTCTTGTGGGCAAATCTCTGCAGGTAATTATCTTATAATTGACAATAACACGCCAGTGGTTTGTTTCTAAGCGTCTGTGAACTCTATTTTCCTCCAAAGGTCAAAATAACAATTATTCTGTCAAGGCTTACTAGCTCAAGCAAAAATAACAATACGCTTATATACTTAGCCCTATTTGTTATGGCCTTACTAGGTTAAATGAGTACGTATCTGTTAGGCGTGTAGCAGTAGCTCTTACTGTAAACAGGGGCGGCTGAGTTAGCTCTCTTCTCTCAGGGCTTTATGGCTTCCTGGCTTGCCACCTCTTTTTGGGTGAATCGTGTTTGTTGAGTCTATCCTCGGCAAGCTGATTGCTGCTGGCTCCTTGGCTATCTTGGGCTTATGTTAATCCTCCTATCTTGGCTCTTCTTTGCGGTTCCCCATTGCCGTCTGGCTCGCTGCCAGCTTCTCCTTTGCGGCTCCCCTTTGCCGTCTGGCTCGCTGCCAGCTTCTCCTGCTCTTCCCTTGATTTTGCCCCTCTTTTATACTTGTCCTTGAGCCATTGTCGAATGTCATTGGTTGGTTGTGTTTTACTTGCGGTTTTTGCGTAAACTTTTGTTTAATTTATATTTCAGATTCCTTGCGGTGAGCTAAAATTCCTTACTGTGGTTGGGATTCCATGACGACAAGCGAATGAGAAGTGAAAAATATTCTAAGTCCGGTAACAAATTGTACAAAACTGGCCATAACTCAAAAACTAACAGTGACAGCATTATCAAATTATTTTTTACAGTAATCCTCGTCCTAAAACGCTACTAGCTAGCTAATTTATATGAAGCAAGAGAAACTATTATCATATTATGCCATTCTTTTTACAACCATTTCGTCAATATTTTCTCATAAAATACAATATCCGAGTTAATGAATAATTATGCTATATTTTTTTACTGCTCTACAATACAACATTTTCTAGACTATAATGATGTTATAAGCTATAACTAAATATACTAAATAAAGCGTTGTAAATAATTCTTTCACTGATGGCTGGTTGCTGATCTGGTGCACGCCGGCTGCTTCTTTGCTCCAACAAGTCTTAAATTTGGCTGGCTCCTGTAATATTGGCGACATACCTCCATTTTTGCCTGATACTCTGTAGAGTTGTTTGCTTCGCTGAATATCCATTAATAATTGTTGTAGCGAGTTAGTCTCTTTCATATTAAGTGGTGTTGATCCATAATAATCGTGGTTTAGTAACAATTTTATGCTGTTTTTCATTCATTAAGCTCTTCATTATAATGGTCAGACAACTCCCAATCCAACTGATGTCCCTTATAATTGCTTTGCATCAGTTGTAATGGTTGGACAACTCCCATGCTTGATATTTCCAGCAGCACAGCAATTGCCATATATTTCATGTCTGCTTATGGATGCATCACAGTGCTTGCTGCAATGTTTTGCAGCAGTTGTGGTATTAGGTGATCCCACAAATTATTATTTCTTTTGACTTTTGGTCATTTATTGTTTCAAACCCTGACAGCTATAAGATATCAGTGCTAAATGTGACAGCATTACAATGACGATAAAATAGACGCGTAAGAACAATAGACATGGTTTTATTGAATACGTGAAGTATATTTGTGAAAATATTTCGACGAATGAGATTGCATGAATGTGTAAACAGAAACCATCCTGTAACAACTACGTCCCATTTGAGCCGTTTTGGAAAGCGAATCCAAACTACAGCAGTCTCGTGTGGCTGCGATTAACTGTTCGTTTTTTGGCTTTTAAAAGCTTGTAATCACATTCCCATATATTTTGCAACTACAACACAACGGAGTAAGACGGTGAATTTTATGATACCAAATAACTGTAATGTGAATTTTATTGCAAGTCAACTTTTAATAAGCTGATTTTTAATACCCGGACAACGCCGGAAGGCACAGCTAGTATATATATATATTTAATATATAAATATATATTTTTTTTTTTTCAAAGTTTGTCGTGTGTCCGTGTGTTCGTCGGAAATCCGGCTATAGATCTAAAAATCTTGGAATAAATATCCCGTACCGAAGAGGATTTGATCTTGGATCAAACCGTTCACCAGTTTTACACCTAGCCCAATAGACTACGGAAGTCGAATTGCTAGCCTGCCAATATAAGGCATTATATCTGAGCAATACCTAACTGCTTTACGTATGACGCTGGTCATAGCAAAACGTCACGAGAAGCTGTTCACTCACATTATTAAACTGGCTAATAGCAAAACTTTCACTACTTCTTATTGTTTATAAGACAAAAAACTTTTCTCATGATATGTAGTTTGAAAGTTAGAATGTCAAATGTTGTTATATGCTAAATACAAATCAATTTTCTGTCCAAATACTCTTCAACCCGGCAACGCCGGGTTGCACAGCTAGTATATATATACACGTACATGTACATGTATATACAGACTGGAGGCTGTGCTCTAAAATAATTGCACTTGGTATTCATCAGGTAAACTTTCCTCATTTGTTGTGACTGTCCTAAAGAAAAAAATCAATTTGAAAGTTTGAAAACCTCTTTAACTTTGTTATGGGAGTACAAAGTTCTGACCAAAGGACAACCAAATTAAACTTCCTAACGAAAGCCTTAAAGGAGTGTTCGCAATGGCAAGACCTGAATTACCTATTTCCTGTTTTATCGTTCCATGATATGATGATTCAATTCAGGTTGAACATTTTTGAAAACAAAATAAATTAAATGTTACAATAATTAATAAGTTATTGTATAATCAAATAAAAGTTTTTATAAAATATTGACTCGAAGTATATTATTGCTAAAGCTTACCAACAAGGTAATAATTTTGTTCCCAAGTAGATCATCTACTTGTGTTTTTGAGTATGTTGGTCTTCTATATTTTATTTAATGACTGGAAGAACTCAAGCTACAGCAGTTAGGCTATATCCTAAATACAAACAAAGAAAGCATTTTGGTTGGTACATACTTTGTTAAGTGTGATCTCTTCAGTGCTGTCTCTTATTTTAGACAGCTTTACAAATAAAGTTTTATATTGAATGTCGTTGATTTCTATGGTCAATAGTACTAATCAGTTATCCAAGTATGCAGTCTGTTGATTCGGTAAGATTGATTTCTTAACATACATATAGCAGTCAAGTTCACCTTCAATGGTACCTGCTGTATGTTGCCAGCAGTCTACAGTTTCATAATAATATTTGGAACTAACTTCTCATTGTGGCAATTGAGGTATAAAAATATGTTTATGATTTTTACTGACCGTAATACAGCGGATGTCAGAAATAGTCCACACCAACTGGACTTGACCAAATTTATTTCAGTTGCCGTATATGCAATATATATTGTTTGTATATTCGTTTTTATACACAGTAGTAGAAGGAAGCGATTAGATGATTAAAGAATTTCTGCCAAAAATGTTAATATTAAATAATTTTATCATAATATTTGAGCTAGTTAAATCAACAACTTTTGAAATAAAACACTCATCTGCAATAATTCTAGATATAATATGTGCGTGTCGTTAGAACAAAATTATAGTGGCAGTTTTCTTTGTGTTATGTTCCCTTTGCTGATCACTGTGTTAATTATCATTGTTCTGGTTTCTGGGCAGGGTGCTTGCAGGTGTGTCCAATGGTGTACCGGGCGTGTTTTCTTCAATAAGCCCTGCATCAGAAAGGATTTTTATGTGTGAAGAAACGTAGAAACTTCTGTGTACAATGCAAGAATTATATGCATGTGTTGAATGATATTTGCGTTTTTCTTTTTTAACTCATGAAAATACATTATCTTATGTCTCATACTCTGACGTATTTATATATGAAACTCTGTTACATATTACAACAAAATACTTGCAAAGTTAAAACAAAACTATGTTGTAAAAAGCCTATAGGAATATAGACTTTAAAATGTAACCTAAAAAATAATCACTCTTCAGTTCTGTTCAATGAACAACAAAATAAAGTGAATACACTAAATGAAATAAAAACTTTAAATTAAGCCCCCAAAAGACATCGATATACAATGCTTGCAGTTGATAAATTTGTAAAAGATCTAAAACTTTCTTGTTGTTGATATTTGTAAAGTTAGTAGTACACTTGACAACAAACTATAGATACTTTGATTTCTGAACCAACCAGCATGAAGGATACATCATCTTTCCTAAACAACCAATAGTTGTTTTGTGTATTAGTTTGTATTGATTCGTTAGCTCAGGCTACAAAAACATTAATACCAAAGATATACCATTTATTATAGTGTTAAGGTTTGATCAGAGTTAGATCATAAATAATGAATGACATGCAATTTAAACAAAAATCATTTTTAGGTTTATTGCAGCATACCTGGATTATAAATATCTTATTACGATTGTTGTAAACGCTTGAAATAAATGCTAAAAGGAAAACATGTTGATGCAGATGTGACTTTTGTAGAAACATTGACAACTTAAATACTACAAAGTTATAAAAATCTTGGATCAAAAAGGTTTTTTGGCATTAATTTTTGTTGTTAAATAAATAGACGCCTACCACTTCCTGATGAAGCTTCATGGCTTATTATTCTCTTTAGTAGAGTTTTGTAATACTTCAACCCTCCAGCAAACTGCTTTCTCGTAAAGTTGGAGCGATTACTGGTGAGGAGGACCAAGCAGCTTACGGCAGTTCCTAAAGCAATTAAGACAGTTATACAAGGGATGATATAACAACTGCAAAAAAAGCACATCAGTAGATGCTCAGCATTAGCGGTGAGAAGATTATTGGTCACTGAGTCTAGACAGTATCTCTGTTATTTCTATTTCTAATAATCAACTTTCGAACTTTGACTGGTCCCATAGCACTTCAGTTCACTCAAGCCATTATAGAGGATGACTCCCATTGCATGGATAATTTTAAACAATAAAACTAGCATATTTATTATACTTGACTTTGACATATAATCTTTTATTTTTAAATATTGTGGATGTCTTCATAGGTTTGCAATTCAAGATCCATGACCAACCGGCTTTTGTGTGGTTTCTTCTAATGAGGTACTATCATAGGCATCCAATATAGAAGTGTATGAGATAAAACATACCCCACAAACTATTGATGACCAAAAGAAGCATCGCATTTCCAAATGTGATCGTCTGTGAAATTTGGGTCAGCCTGGTGATAAATAGAGACAAGGTGAGGAGAAGGTAGGCAGCCGCATATCCAGCCAATGGAACAAAATACTCCTACAAACAGTAAGAGTTTGTAACGTATTTATCATCTGGTTAATTTCTACCAAACTTATTTGAGAAATATATGATTATACCACGCCTTAAATATATGGCTTATTATATCTTTGATTATTATATCTTGTATCAGTAACTCTGTCTTAGCATTCAAGCATGGCATATAAGTAGTATAAATTCAGTATATTGTTATTGTGTCAAAAACAAACAATGTTATAGCATCTGCTCTTCATAAATGTTGGCGAAGAGCAACTTAATGAAATAAAAGAAAACTTGCATCGAGAACCTTATAAAGCTAGTGAAATTAGATTTAAAGTGCTCTGAAAATAATTATTATAGTAATTGTCGCCATGTTTACCTCCAGGCAAAATAGACCAAAGTTTTGCAAGAGACTCATTGGTATCCAAGTGCGTTATAATGAGCCAACTCTTTTCGTAATGGATTAGCTTAAAGTTAATCTTAGGTTTTGTGGAAACCCTATGCTGAGAGGAAACTCAGTATAGAGTTTTCGTGTGGGAGTACTTCCTTACTTTTAGCTGCTGGCTATTGGTTTCTGTCAGGCTTCTGTTTCTGTCTGACCTTTTCCGAGTTTTCCAAATAACATAGCTAAATGTTCCAACCATTCCAATGTCTACAATTATGGCTGGAGCAAAATATCTACAACATAAAACATAGTTTATTGAACACAAATATTATAATCAGATCATAGTTAGGCTGTGTCAAGGTTTAATGTTCCGCAGTGCTCTGTTTTGTTAATTGTATCCAAGAAGAGCAAGATTTTCAAGCTTGTTGTTGTCTGAAAGCATTTATAAGTATATCTTTAAAATTCATTTCATGTAAGACTTATTTTGTAGTTGGTGAACTGGAGAGACATTTGATTGTACTGAAAGTGTTAAATTTACTAAAAATGTCTGCATTTGACTGAATATGTATAACTAAAGGTATAGAACAATGACAGATGTTAGGATTATGTCAGACTATTTTCTATGGTATTTTGTCAATTAAGCAAAAGGGAAATAGGTTTTAAAAACATTATCGACTCACAGTAATATGCGAAAGACGTTGCCAGTGGTTGAGGAAGAGATCCAACAAAATGCAGCCGATAGCTTATAGTCGTCTGTGAACAGTGGTACGCACGCGACTATGGCAGGTAGTAGCCATCCCAAAACTGTGTAGAGTCTGAATGAATTAAGATCATAATCCAGTAAATATAAAGCTTGAGTAAGTATAATCACAGCTGCTAAATCATAGTTTTTTTGTCAAACATGCAAGGTTTTTTTTACCACTTTTCAACGTCAAAAATAAATTGTGAAACCTTATTGAGAAAGGCCTTTAATAGGGAGTAAACTACACTTACTTTTCATGTTTTGAAGTGTGTTTCTCCTTGATCATGATAAAGTAAACAAAGATGGTCAGATTGCAAATCCAGATCATTTCAGCAAAACCTGTTAAAGGAAAATGTATAAAAAATAACTTTTAAAAATTTTTTTCAGAACATATATGCAAGTTTTGAAAATACAAAAGCAAACTTCAAAATAATTTAAATTATCATAACTTTGATTGATATCTCACAGAAAAATTGGAGGAAGAATCCTTGAGCACGACAAGAAGGTGTCCCAGAATCTTCCGGTCTTCCAGAAAACTGTAATATATTTAGCAACTGTCAGTGAACCACTTCAACTGAAACTTTCTAAATAAAGAAATATCAACACATATTACTTCGCTTGTCTCTCTAAAATGGAATATATAGCAGGATGATACATGAGATAATCCGTTGACTGAATCATATTGTCAGACTCACTTGCAGACTTAAAGAGACAGTGGTAGATTAGTAGACAAGTATTGTATGCTGTTAGGAACAGCAATAACATTCACACTACATCTAGCTAGCTGTGATTAATTACATTTGTCAAACATAAAATCTCAATTTCATTTAAAAACATTTTTGGTGATGGCTTTTTAGAATATATTTATTTGTTATTATCATATATATATACTAGGTGATTGCTCGGCGTTGGCCGGCTAATAAAAGTCTTTGCACAGAAAATTTATTTATATTTAACATATAACAATAGTTACCATTCTAACTTTCAAACTTCATATCATGCAAAAAATGTTTTGTGCAGGTCAAATAAATTGACAAACAAAATAAAACAACCATAAAAGTGTTTAAATGTAAATGTGAAATAATTAGCAAGTAATAGCTAAATTAAGTCTGCTACGTTAAGCTAAATTAATTTTGCTACGATTACATTAGAAAATGATTTGGTAATGATACAATTAATACGAACTGAGAAAAAAAATAAAAATTCTGAATATGTTGAATTAAGAATATCATTTTGTGCATAGAAGTGTGTGTGTATAAAAAAGGTTACTGTTCTAGCAGAAGCTATCCATCAAAACTTTGAATACGATGATACCAGTACTTCTTGATACTGGTACAAATGTAAAAATGAGATATAGGAGTGTCTCTGTCTGGTACTTTATCTGACCGAACGGTGAGAAAATGGAGAGGCTGTTCCTACTCAATATAATACAACTGTCCGCGTGAAAAGTATTAGTAATTTAGCAATTTAGCAATAGAACCTTACAAAAACCGGAAATAGACGTCCACGACGATGTGAAAAAGTATTGTGTTTCATAGAGTTTCAATTATTACGTCATTTAGTGTATGAAATCGGGAAAAGTAACGGCTTTGAGTCGTAAGAGCCTTTGTGGTCTGGTGGTTAGACAATTGGATTGTAAACCTGCAGTTGCAATAACCAAGAGATCAATTCGGGTGAGATGTGAGATTTAAATTCAAGATTATAATGACTATAGATGGACAGAAATCCAAACCAATGATGACAGATGACAAACTTGATAAATATATAAATAAGATATATAAATCTGAAAGTTTATTGACTTTCATCGTCTGTCATTACCTGTCTGTCCAGCTATAGTTATTAAAATCTTAAAATGAAAAGCTTTGTGCTGGATATGAACTCACAAAGATTGCAGTAACCAGTTTCTAAATGCTGTCTAACCACAAAACTATGCGGTTTTTACAATGCTATCGCTCATACCATATACTGTAAGCACTCCTACAATGTGTGTGCGTGCGCGCGTGTGCGTGTTTGTGTGTTTATTTTCATCAACAGAAACAATACAGAAAAATAAACTGCATATTAGTAAATATACCAGGTTAAATACAAATTAGTGAAAAAACGAAAAACTATAGCAAAATTCACTCAACCTGAGCACGAGATAATGATGATGGAGCCATAGGTGCACTGTAGCCCAGCTAATGTCGCGCAAGCCCCAACAACAGCCAACAGCAGCAGAACAAAGGCAGGCCTCAGCCCACCCCGGTCAAAAAGACAGGAGATATCATTTTACTTGTTTTTCAAGGTCAAATTTGTTTACAATTTTCTTCAATCTGTCAGGTAGGTTATTCCAATAAAGGGTTGTTTGATATTGAATAGTTTTTTGCCCAGCACTAGATGTAAATAAGGGAATATGAAGATTTAGAAGAGAGTGACGAGTGCTATAGGAGTGTGGTGGTCCTCCATTCCCAGATGAATGAAATACAGTATGACCCCTTAGCAGCAGCTTTAACGTATACAACTTATCTATTGGTAAAATATTAGTTTGAGTAAACAATTCTTTTAATGGATAGTCAAAGGGTTTATGACATATAATTCACACTAGCTTTTTCTGAAAGACTTTAATTTTATTTAAAAATATGTCAGGTGAGTTGTCCCAAGATTCGAGGCAGTGAATAAGTTTAGAATTCACTATGGAGTTATATAATGTAATCATTATTTCTCGTGGGAAGTACTTTGATAACCTATAGAAAAGTCCAACCGCTGGACGAAGGTCCTTTAGTATGTTAGATATATGAGTAGACCAATTCAGATTATTATTCATTATCATGTGAAGAATCCATTCTAGAAACGTTTACTCTATAGTAAATTTACATTATAAGAACAGTAAAATACATGTAAACTGCCTCATCCGTTCCAAGATCTTTCCAAACTCGCCCCTGTGGCCATGCAAAACAGGAAAAACTTTACTTAACTATTTTAATTTGTAGACTGTACCGTAACTGCAGTATTATTGGTTTGCATTGGCAACTTTTCTCCTTAATATGATCAATATCCTGATTTTATAGACCGATATTGCGGTAATTTTACAACAAGTTGATGGGAACTGCACACTTTCGACGTTTATTCACAACGATTTGCCTATTTTTTCTAAACAGCAAAGTCTATTCTGCAAATTAAAACTAATAACAAATATTTTGTACATATACAGTAAGGCAAAACAACAGGATCTTTTTACTATGAAAAACTGTTCTACCTGTTTGTCGTCCATTTGTACCCAGGGGTCAAGGTTAGGATAAAATATAATTTTCGACAATACTCCAACTTGTGCCATTCAGTTTGGTAGACCGACGATGTAACACCTGCACCAATCGATCGCCTCTAAGTATTTATAAACAATTGCGCAGCTATCCTACTTTATGCTTTTTTGATGATCTATTCTGACAAACTAGAATGTCGCAAAAGTTATATATAATAAGTATAATGCTATATGCAAGTTTGCAAGTGCGGCGAGACAAACTAACTCGTCCAGTTGGACAATTTACGTTATTTGAAATTTTTTACGATTGGTACAAAGCAAAAAATTCACGTAGTTTTTTTACGTTATCTGGAATTTACGTTATAGGAGTGTCTACTGTATACCCTTTTCCCAACTGCACATGCTAAATGGTGTACTAATTGATACATTGCTAACATGAGCTACGGTGTCCCTGTTATAAAATATTTTTCACCTTCTCTCTCTTCGTCCTGGCCACACTAGGGCGAATTTGTTTTCAGCCATATAATATCAACCAAAATTTCTCTCAAAATTAAAATTTGGCGATTGTTGTACTGATTACAATGAAATCACTAAAATGTTGATATGCTATTTGCCGAAATCCCTTCCACAACGCCGGAAAGAGATATGCAATGCTCGATATTTAAGTTCAGCGTTATTCATTATGGTAAAAACGGATTCGCAAACAGATAAGCGATAGAATTTTAGTTAAAATTTTGAAGTTTTGTAAAATATATACTAAAACTCTCTTCAAGTATGTGCTTAGTAAGTAAAATTCATTTAAGTTAGATATACATAGCAATATATATACCGGTATATATATTACTATATTTGCGATAGCTTCTCAAATAGAAATGTTTTTTAAATTATGCTATACAACAATAATTAACCAAAAAAGAAAAAAAGGCAACAGTGAGCTACTAAAATTGAACAAATGGTTTGACAAATAATGTTAAAATACTTTTCTCTGCAAAGAGAACGGTTATTATGTGGAAGATTGTTAAAACAGCAAGCAATGATATTTTCGAAACAATTGTTAGTGGTTGTATGCAATTTGTTCATATCACGTAAGTTGAAATAAGTTGAAAACCTGTAAATGTTATGTAGAAAATGAAGACACAAGCCATGAAAGATCTCGAAACCTATAACTGGCGTAAAACCAACATTTAGCGTAGATAAAGTCAAAAGATGCAAAGATTTGGAAGGATCATTCGTTGGATTAAGAGATGCTGCAATATGATGTAGATTTGCAATTAGTCGAAATGCTCTTTTTGCAACAAAAATAGCTCATTTGTGACATATCTCGGATTTAGATTATAATAAATGTGTATACCATAGACATTATGGCAAAAGATAAATTGATAATAAAATACAATGGCAGATTTTGAGTTTATGTATGATCTGCACACTGAAGCAGAGTCAATGACTTATTGATCTTGCTACAAATAGTGTCAAGATGATTACTCCAAGGAAGTCGGTCAGTCAAAACAAATCCTATAGCAAATCCTAGGCAATCTACAAGTGATAGATTGACTGTTAAACTTAAACCATAACTGTCATGTACAGCTTTCATCATTCTTTCTAGGCAAATTAGACACGCTGCTTCTGATTTTGCACTCAAAGTAAAGATTGGTCCACTAACTTTCAGTCATGAAGGCGTTTTTACAGCGCTTCAATATAAGTGTCGAAAACAACACGATCGACACAGCAAGCTCCGCCCATAAATATGTGACGTATGCTAGTTTTTTAGGAACGGAAGTTGGGGATATTTAGTCCGATTTAAAATGATAGAGATGGGTGTCTTAAAACCCATTATTATCTAAATTCAGCCTTCAAAATAATCTCGGTTTCTTATGAAATGTAGATGAGCTATTTGACATTGCCCGTAGCCTGTTACAGGATGTTTAATAGGCTGAACGCTGAGAAAAATGAGCTCGAAAAAGCGTGATAACAACGCTAGCTTGTGATAAAATCGCGTTTTTTGAGCTCATTTTTCTTGACCTTCAGCCTATTAAACACCCTGGTTTACAGTACCATAGGTGTATGCAAAGTTTCTTGGAATAAATCTGAGAAGATTATATATATATATATATATAAATAATCTTCTCAGACTTATTTTGTTTTTACTATTAAAAATAGTACTGGAGCAATAAGAGACCCTGTGGAACACCAACATCTATTTCTTGCGTCAAATATTTTTTGTCATTCATGACAACCTTTTGTAAAAATACGCTTGAGGTATTTGCAAGGAATTACTTTTAAAACCAGCAAATTTTAGCTTATGAAATGATATTTTGTGATTGGCACAGTCAAAAGCTTTGCTAAAATTCCAAAGCATTAAGGAAATCTTTTTATCTCTTGTTTTAATGTCTATACGGTCTGAGATTAGTTTATGAACAGCATCAGGGCATGAGTGACTGTTTTTGAAACCACACTGATAAGGATGTAAAATATCATTTTTGGGCAAATAAGAGTAGATGTGGATATTTAGGTACTTTCAAAACTATAAAATAGGGAGTGGTGAGATAGGGCTGAAATTTGAAAAGTCTTATTATCTCTTCCTTTGAACTAAAGAGTAACCCGTCCATGCTTTCATGTAGAAAGAAAACAGCTATCAATCAATGTTCTGTTAAACGCATCAGTAGTAATAGGTACAATGAAAGAGTTGCTTTTAACATCTTCACAGAAATATTGCCTAAGCCTGTTGCTTTTGAATTGGGTATGTTACTGATGCATTTTACCAAATCACGAGAAATAAGTTTTAAAAACTCTTTAACTGTGCTTTTCAAATCAGTGTTTTGACAAGACAAATAAGAATTAGCTGACAGTAAAACTTAGCTTGAGAGTTTACTTGCATCAGACACAAAATGCAAGTTTCATTCTGAAGCTGCCAAACAAGTGCCACAGTTTTGAGGTTTTTTATCTTTCACATTCAAAGTTTGCCAAGGTTTACGCGCATCCCTAAGTCTTGACTGTTTGAAAATTTTGTCAATACAATATGTTTCTTTTTCCTTTTAATAAAACTAGTGGCAAAATGTTTTTGTAAGCAGTCTAGTTTCCAGTTTTTTAGCTTTTTCTCCACTTTATCTTTTGCTGTACCTCTCTGTCAAACCAGATAGGTAAGAATTCTGATTGACTTTTCTAGTTTAAGAGGTGCCAACTTATTGACAGCTAAAGAAAACTTTTGAATAAATAGACTAATCTTGTCATTAGTGTTATTTTCAATCAGAATATCATTCCATCTGATGGAGGAAAACTCATTTGAAATATTGTCGGGTACAAATCTGGAGTAATACCAATAGGTGAGTTTCCGGAGAAATGAGTTATGTGTGCCACCAATATTTTTTAGAACAAATACCAAATTATGATCACTCATAGACAATTTAAGTAGCCTACTTCAAAAGATTTAGCGTGATAGGAGAAATTATTGTACACATGATCAAATAAGGTTGAAACGTTTGCAGGTACTTTTGTTGGTTCACCAATCAGATGTTTTAAAAACGAAGAATTACATATTTTGCTTTCCAACTAAAGCTCTCTCTTTTTTGTTCAACAAATTGACATTGAAATCACTCAATATCAAATTTTTTTTAGTGTTGCTGTGACACTCTTTCAGTAAGTCTAAAAAATTTTCTATTAATCTACTCTTGAATTTAAAAGCCTATAAACAAAAGACACTATTTAAGGTCGCGAAAAGACTGGAATGACTTTAATGAAAAGGCTTTTAGCATCTATTTCATTAATTGCAAATTCTAAACACTTGAAATTAATGAAGCGGTGAATATAGCATAACAAGCCACTACCCTGGGTATAGTTCTTATCATTTCTTATGATATCGTAATCGGAAATTTTAAAGTAATCATCACCATGTCAGCTTCAAAAAATATCTCGAAAAATAAATACCGGTAACTTTAAATTTATACTTGAAAACCAAATACTTAACTTGATTCATTTCAGAAAATAAACCTCTAATATTCAAAGGGGCAATGGAAAATCCTTTAGAGAGATCCATCATTCAAGAAGTTCGGCATGACATAAACGATGAGCTGATGGTATACTTATGCCATGTGAGATGGCATTTTGGTAGAATAGGGATGAAGAAAGCTTAACCTTCAAGGACCTCAATATTTTACCATCTTTGAACAATCTTTAGATAAAGGTATTAGGGTCAATATCTTTGATACCTTGAATAATTTTATTGTCATCTACATCGAGTGGCACACTCTTAGCAATAACAATATTTTTTAAGAGAATCCGGATCAATGGATATTCTGCAGGACAACATCAAACGGATCAGATTTCCAGCAATGCGTAACTCGTTTAGCGATGTTTCGTGATTGGGACTAAATCATAATCCTAGGATTGTCTGACTTGAAGTTGTAACTAGTTACGGGCTCAATGATCGATGGCCCGTATTGACTGTTAATAGCTTTCCGTACCGTGCCTTGGTTAAATTATCTATGTAAAGAAAAGTTTGATAGAATTGAAGCCCCAATGTTGTTGTTTCCAACAAAAGCACTTTGCTGTTGTTTACGCTGAACTGATTGTTTGACAGCTGTGACTTGAACCTGTTGATCAACATCCATTATGGTAATATTTGAAGTTTAAAGCATATTTAGTTTGTTGCATGATTTACTTTTTGGGTTTAAACACATTGTGGCATTTGTTGATAGTTTCCGGGGTGTTTGACCTTAGACATTTCTAAGGTCAAACACCCCGGAAACACTGAAGATTCATTTTTGTTGTTTCAGCATAAGAACTTTCAAGTTCTTTGAGCTCATCAGGCAATGATTTTTGCATAACTAGTAGTTTGTTATCAAACTGGTTTGATGACCATAATGAACAGTTGATGAACTCAGCCTTAAGATTCTTTGTGGAAGTAGATGTTGATTGTAACTTGTCAATTTTTGCTTCCAATTCAACAACTCTGTAGATTAGGAATTCTACTGTAGTAGTCAATTTCAAGCAGCTCTTATATGTTTTGTGGCCTTTTTCAAAGTAGTGTATGAAGCACTTGTTGAGGCTTCATGATTAATTGTAGACAGACACAGGGGGGGCGCTGATTGAATACATGATGAAGAATTGGATGAAGACAACTTTGAAAGTTCACCAATGAACTTTGTTTTTTTGCTCATTAAGAGCCTTCTCTTGATCGTCTGTTAAAGTGGTTAATATCTTTTCATAGTGGGAAAAGATGTCAAGATTTGTAAGCTTGTTCACAAGTATTCTACTCGTAGTGTTGTAAAACTTCAGATTACACAATGTTGGAATATTGGAGTGAACAACGAGACCAGAATGGTCTATATTCTTCTTGATCGACTTCACTTTATAGTGGAATGATAAGTAAATCATAAAACCAAACTTGAAAACCTCATGAATGGCAGCAGTACAACATATTATTCTTTGCGGGTTTTTAAGCTTACCCAGAATTTTGTAGGTAGTTTTAGTCCTTTTGGTGTGATCTATTTTTTGTGCAAAGATTTGATCCTGGACAAGACATATGAAAGCCGACTGGATTTTATTATTTTACTTGTTTCTTCTTCAGAAATGTGACTGTCTAATTCATCTATCTGCCCTTTTTTATTAGTATCAAAACATGATTTTTCCTTCCCTTTTGATTTATCAGTCTTTGCTTTACTGAATGTTTTCAAACTTTAAAAGAACAGTGGAGAGAGCACAAATTATACAGCCCGTTGTGACATTGCGCCCAAAGCAACTCTCACAATACTATATACATATCATACATAGTGCTGCACGATATCTTTGCATGTACACTCGATTATTTGGTCTCAAAATACATGTATATCGAATATCGAAAAATATCAAACATTGGAGTTGTCTTCTTTCGATATATAGTGTTAGGCTTTGACATGAACGATATGAGAGGATATTGGTTAATATCGGTTGAAAAACAGGAGTTGTCACCTCGTTACAATAAAGAAAAAAGACAACTCCATTTTTGCAAAATAAAATCAGCCGATACTTCGATAAAATATCGTCTTTGATATTCATATCGACTTGAAAACTGACCAAACATAAAATCATCCACTGAAATATATCATCATATCGAATTATAGCGTGTTATCATGCAGCACTAATCATACACAATACTACATTTTTAGATCGCTTTTCGAATTTAGTCATCAAATCAGGCATCATCTAAGTTGATCGATTTAATGTAATATTAATAGATTTATAAACATGTTTGACAATGTGACTAAACAAAGAGAAGAAGTATAACTCTTTAGAAACTGATGCATCATCACCAATAACCTTTTTAAGCAAGAAACAATCTTCTAACTGTACTCTAGGGATGAGCAGTTTATGGCATTAAAGTTTTTACATACTTACAGATAGAAATGTTATTGTGTATCCAAAAGTTGCCAGAAGGAGGTTGCATAGTATCCGCTAAAATAATAAATGCTAGGGCATAGAACTTTAGAAAGATTACGACTTTATTTATGCATGTGGTTGTAATAAACTTTATTGATTTGGAACCTTAGCTTTCAACCACAACACCAGCATGAAGTCTTAAAACTAATGCAAGTACATGTAATCAATACAAAAGTCCAAAACTAATCAAACGAATTGCAACATTGCCAAGTTTCCACTGTAAAATTAGAAGCAAATAAAAAACAAGAACATACAGATTAAAAATATAGTATAAAAATTCATAACTAGTAACTTTTGCTTCCTGGTAAATATTGACAAATAACTTGGAAACTTTCTGTAACAATAATTCTTTCAGTAATAATCTATATACATGAACTTAAGTGTTTGTCTGTTGTTTTTCTGCCATCTGTCGTATGTCTAGTTATAGCAATAAAATATGCACAAACCAAAAATGCTTTGTACTGAAGTTGAACTCAGAAACACCAGTTTTGCAAAGATGCGCACTAACCATAGCACCACACGACAACCTCACCATACTATAGAATAATTGTGAACATACTTATTACACCTGCCATTTTTTACGGGCGCAAAAGTAAAATACGTGCCCAGACTTTCCCAAAGGCTTGCACTTGCAAAAATATTATTGATTACCACTAGCATGCTTAAAGACCATGATTGCCTGAGAGATCATGATGCGTAACGATTATAAGAACAACTATTCCCAACCGTGGCAAAGTGGCTTCCAATCTGAGCATCTGCCAAATTTATGGAGCCGGTTCCAGTAAAATGCCATTTTTTTAATGCTTACTTCAGATGAATGGATGCGGCTCTTATTATAGTAAAGATTTAGCCTAGACTAGCTTTTGTTACTAGCTTAAGGTACTCAAACTCATCGGGTAAAAAAACTTAGCCAATGGCAACTACATTACCCACCATCATTTATAAGCTGTTTCAAATTTTGAACGATTGTGTAGCTTATATCTGTGCAATGCCGGGCATTCACCTCATAATAAAATAATGACATGTTACAGTTGTACATCGAAATAAAGATATGTCATCATTTTAAACTTATATAAATTATAACTATTGGTATAAACTAAATCATATATATAAACAAACATCTATTTCTTAATTTTTAATATGACTTCCTTCTATAATAAACTAAAGTGTCAACACCGTAACTTACTTCATGGGATAGCTGAAACCTCCTGAGCAGTAAAATGCAGGAGAAAGCCATCAGAAGAACCACAACAGATAACGAGCTCAACCCATATTTGAATTTCCGAGCGATTTCCTGTAAAAAACTGTGTTATCTATGGGCTTATAAAAACATGATTACCAATAATAACAATGTCAAGGAGAAAATTTTACAAAATACAGCAACATTGTAAAATCAGATAACGACAATCATTTACCAAAAGACTTTAACGTGTAATAACTGTAATCAGGGTAAACCTAAAATGATAAACTAAATAACTGTCATGCAATATAGCCATGAGAATGAGTGCTATAGGGTATATCTCACGCATTCTCCTATTGGAAGACCACAATCCAACAGTTCCACTTCATTTGTTGTATTCATGATGCTTTTCTACTAAAAATAAAAAGAATGTATAATATTAAGTACTATGCAATGTGCAATATGTACATGTCTTCCATGCTTAATAATTGCTTTTTCCACACTTTGAGAAAAGCTGTGAAACTTTTGTTTCTATTTTTAAAACTGTGGCATACCATATATGGCCATTTTATAGAATTCCAACTCATGAGTAATGCCTGTTAGTAATTATTAATGCATAAGTAATGCATATTAGTAGTTAATAATGCATAAGTAATGCTTGTTAGTAATTATTAATGTATAAGTAATGCATAATAGTAATTATTAATGCATAAGTAATGCCTATTAGTAGTTATTAATGCATAAGTAATGCTTATTACCATAGTTACTGTTTCCAAATTCAACTTCATGCACAATTTAACTAACGGAGGAAATTTGTCGACACTTGGAAACAATCTAAACTTACCCGGAGAAGCTGAAACTCGCAACTAGTTATTTTCGTGAGAGTTTATGAAATTTATTTTGAGCAACGGGAGTATTCTATACTCCCTTGATCTATTTCCTTGATATAAATTAGGTAATTGGTATTATCCTGTGGTCTTCGGTAAAATACTTCACTTACCGAATTTCATTTTTTATGGGAATGTTTAATCGGTTGACATGGTAACCACATTTTAAGGTATTTTTGTGGGTTTAACAAGTAAAATATGATCAAGAATCAGGTGTTCTATCAATAAAATATGAATGAAATGTAAGGTCTAATACCATTGTAGATCCTTAGTAACTCTAGCTCCAGTAGTATGACTAGAAAGATAAAACAGAAGTGGATAAGTTACATTTTGTGGACAAGTTACATGCGACGATCGACTGTTTTGAGTGTATGAATTGCGTTATGGGCTGAACAGAAGAGAGCTTAAAAACTGCCAATTTGCTGACAATATTTGTTTATGCATTGTTTGTATAACAAAATGTTTTTCTGGACATTTGAACTGACAGACATTGACTAGGAAAACATTGAATCAGATCTGGCTGCTTACCGGAACCACTTTACTCTGAAAGTGAAAGAGGAGGTCACTGTGAGTTCTACAGTTACATAAAGCATGAGGATGAGTTATCTGGTAGGTTCCTATCAACTTTAAAAGAACTATTGGTTAATGGCAACTTTCATACATGTGAGGATGTAAGGCACTCTGATGCAGAGTAGTTCGGAGAGAACTGTTCCAGCTGTTATATTGAAAAAGAGTCATGGCAGGAGCTAAAAGGGCTGCAAACCGGTCGTGCAAGTCCTTAAGACTATTTCTTTAAACTCAAAAAATTTAACATTATGCAAAATCAAATCGAAATTTGCCAAATTTAGAAATTCAATGAATTAGGTTTACCCTATCATCCATGTGTTTAAGCCATGCAGGTATCTGTGAGCTTGTCTTGGTCCTACTAAAGAAAACAAGTTCATCAGGAGAGAAAACTTTGCCTCCATTATGACTTATTCAGGTTGTCTTTTTCACATGAGCTTGATAACAAAAGCGGTTTTTTACAACTCTGGCTATGCCTTTTGGCTGGTACCAGCTTTTGATGTTTTTTTTCCATATAGAAGTTCTGCACCAGGGGTTTATAACAAAATGGTTAGTGAGCTGTAGTTCTTAAATGATAATTGCAGATATTTAGCAGAGGCTTGCTCCAGTCTTCACCGTGAGCAATGGCCACTGGCAAACTTTAAAACCAATACTTTATGAGATTCTCATCAAAGCCACTAATAATGATAAATATAGTATCAATAAATAATATAAATCACTAATAATAATTCAACAACAGATATTCTAAATGGATATTCTTATATAGTTGGTTGTTTGATTACTTACTGATCTAGCCAAGAAAACAACCTAACTACAATGGTTGCCTAGCCCTGAATGGCAACCATTTAATACCACTTTTTAAGTTAACTGTTACAGTTAAACTTAACAGTTCTTTGTGATAAATATATTACATAGTAAACAGTTTCTGGCTTTCTGCCAACTCGGTATAGTAGACACATACTGTAAAATCTCTAATTCAGTTCCATGGCACTCTATTTTTGCACTTTTTATCTATTGCTTGCAATTAATCTATGATGATCAAATAACCTTCATTGCAATTTGTTGGAGCTTGAAATATTTTTATTTCACTCTAAATTGAAGGCATACGGTAAAACCTCTAATTAAACGCCATGGCACTCTATTTTTCAAGCTTTCTTCTAGTGTGGCGGTCAATTGGAGGTGGCGTTCAAATAGAGGCTGGCGTTGTACTTTTCAAATAGCTTGTCAGAATTTTGGGAAGATAAATTTAGCCCTTTTACGGGCGAAGCAAATGCCACCTATATTTTGTCCTTTCTGGAGGTTCCAAACCGTTCATAAACCGTTCCAAAAGGTTTATGAACGGTAGTCCGTTAATAAACCTTTTGGACGCAATAAATCTGATAACTTACCTCCGACTTGTCAAAGATCTCTAAATAAAATATGTATAGGGAAGCCGAGAAATATCTCCACCATTTGTTATTTATTGCTTGCAATTATTCTGCGATGATATTATAACCTGTGCCTTGCTTTGCAATTTGTTAGAGCATTCAATTTTTAATTTCATATTAAATCATCAAAACATACTTTTATTTTATATTCATACTAGCTGCGCTACCAGGTTTTGCCCGAGTATTAATAAAAATCAGCTTATAAACAATGAGAAGTAATGAGAGCTATTAGCTATTAATAAGTATAAGTAACTTGCTATTAACCTGGCAGATTGCCAATAGGAAATTTTAGCAAGCTACTTAACTAATGACAACCACTTACTTACACTATCACCCTGCATGGTATGCAAAGCTGTTGGGTATGTGCTCCCATATAGTGACTTATATCAGCGTGCAAGCGACTCATTCTCTGTGGCCTATTGAATAGGGTGTCAGGCTGGTGAACGGTAGGGTCTGAGGTCAAACCTTTTTCGGTACAGAATTTTTATTCCAAGATTTTAGTAGCTATAGCTGGAGGGACCCACACACATACGCACATATCCACGTACTTTGAGAAATATATATATATATATATATATATATAGATTTAACAATGCTGAATAACAGCTTATTGCACTCATTGAGATATTTGTTACAATTTGCAGCCAAAACAGGCTTTTTTTGTGCAATAGAAGAGGAGTTATGAGCGTCGCTCCATTGTAAGCTGTGTTAAGATTGCTGTAGAAACGTAATGATGCTATTAAACAATAGCTATAAATCTGCAAATTTATAAGTTATATCATGATAATCTAACAAATGCTACAAATATATATTCATGAACAAGTGACATAAATGAACCATACTTATAGTACATGCAGAAACAAAAATTGTCGTTGTTAAAACAAAAGTATTTCCATCGTTTGCTCGGGTAGCTGCGTTCTAATTTTTGCTTTTGATGGAACTAACATCTTTTGGTTGTCCAATACCTTCCACAATGTTTTCTGACCTCATCTCATCTTCTGCACTGCTGAACAAGTTGATATTAGCGTCCAAACTGTTTTTTGGCAGAACAATACTTTTACAAGTTGCATTCAGCACAAATGCAATGTGTTAAAACTTACTCGCTCAACACAACCTTGACCTTAAAACTAGTCATTCATCTACCATCGTAAATGTAAACCACCTTTACATACGTACATGTACTTCGAAGTATTGAGACTGCGTTAAACGAGGAACTACTATTAGCCTTAGACAGTTATTAATTATTTTTATGATGTTGCTTTCAATGTTTTAACAAAAAAATGAAAAACTTTGGAATTGAACAACAAGAAAATTACTTGTTACCGATGTAAACAACTCATTGTTAACACGATTTTGTTGACACTTTTCTACTGATCAATTGATATTATGGGTTCCTGAAGATCAAAGAATGTTAAAGTGGCAGTCAAGCGGAGGTGGTGTTCAATTAAAGAGTGGTGCTATAGTTTTCCACTCTTCTCTCCGCATGGCAGTGAATTAGAGGAGTTGTTCAAATAAAGGTGGCGTTTAATTAGAGGTTTTACAGTATTTTTATTTTATAATTGCACTAGCCGAGGCATCGACGGGTATTAAAAAATGACTCATAAATGTATATGAAATGTAACGAATGTAGTTGCCATTCACTAATTTGAATAAGCTAGTATACGCATTGCTAAACTTACTATTAAAAGCCGTGAGAGCAAGCTTTTGTGACGTCGCATGTAACACATAGTCGCTATATGTATTTTAATAATTATAATGACTATCTGCCCGATGAATCCATTGTATCTTTTGTTGCTTAATGGATTAGCTTGTCACCTTGTGAACGGGAGGTTCCGAGATCAAATTCTCTGTGATATGAATTTTTCATTGCTAGATTTTATCGCTATAACTGGACATACGGTGCACAAAAAGACAAAAAGACAAACATCACGATTTATATATGTATATTTAATAATGTTGTATTAAAGCTCATTGCACTCATTGCACTCATCCGATGAAGGCCGTGCACTCATTGCACGGCCTTCATCGGATATGGGTATGTTCTTGGCAGACCTGGACAGGTATTTGGCAATTTGCGGTGGTCGCGATGGCAGCGGGGTTAGTCATATTATCACGGGTGACCTTAACATCGATACTCTAAAATCAAGCTCATCTGACTATTTGGATATCATACACCAATATAATTTTTCTAGCATTATCTCTATTCCTACTCGTGTTACTAATACCTCTCAAACTTGCATTGACCATATATTGATCAACTTCTCTGCCCCCAACTTAATGTGTGGAACCATTCTTAAAGATACCTCAGATCATATGCCCATTTCTGCAGTTTTTGATAATATTTTTAGCACTAATGAAAATACGCTTTTTACTAAGCGATGCTATAGAAATTATGACATATTAAAAATGCAGAAAACTCTTGGTTAAGTGGATTGGAACCTCCTTGTTTATCATTGCCTAGACCCTGACACTGCTTACAATAATTTTGAAGACAAAATTTTGGAAATCTTTAATCATTTTGCTCCAGTAAAAGAATTTACCATGTCTAAAAGGAAAACATTTTAAAATCCGTGGATTAACCAAGCGCTTCTAAAAGAAATGCGAAAAAAAATGTGCTATTTCAAAAGCATAAAAATTACCCCTTTAGCCCGTTATTAAAACCTAGCTATATTCAACAACGGAATAAAGTGTCTAGCTTAATAAGACAGGCTAAAACTGACTATTACACTCAATTAGTAAATGATTTGACTGGTAATCCTAGAAAGCTATGGAAAGCTATTAATGAAGCTTGCGGACGCAAAAATAGCTGTCATTCGACTATTGAAAAGCTTATAGATAATGATAAACACACCCTTTGTGAACCCTTAGATATAGCAAATTCTTTTAACACTTTCTTTACTGAAATTGGGCCAAATCTAGCTAAGAAAATTCCATCCTGTCCAAGCTATCCATACTCTGAGCAAACGCAACATAAACCATTTACTTTCCATCTAATTGATGCTGACTTGGTTGCCAAACTCTTAAAAATTTAAATGAGCACAAAGCTGAAGGTATCGATGGAATTCCTGCGAGGTTAGTTAGGGATAGCGTGGACTTCATTGCCGCTCCTTTAGCGCACATAATAAATCAATCTATCCTGACTAGTTCAGTGCCTTCTAAAATGAAATGTGCCAAAGTTTTACCTATATATAAAAACAAAGGTAGTAAATCCAATCTAACTAATTATCGCCCTATTTCCATACTCCCAATTTTTTCTAAAGTGTACGAATCAGTATTAAACACCCAGCTACAATTGCACATTCAAGAAGAAAATATAGTATCTAGCTCCCAATATGGTTTCCAATCAAACAAAGGTACTCACCATGCTTTAATAGAATTTGTGAACAATGCATTTGCAGCGCTAAACTCCAGCTTGGTGATTATTGGTATATTTATAGACTTTTCGAAGGCATTTGATACCCTTGACCATTCAATCCTCTTGCATAAACTTCAAAACCTAAACTTTGAATACAACTCTATTGATCTAATAAAACATTACCTAACTAATAGAACACAATGTGTAAATGTAAACAAAGTCACATCTCAGTCTCTAAACATTACCTGTGGGGTACCCCAGGGATCTATCTTGGGTCCTACCTTATTCCTCCTCTATATCAATGACTTAGTTCAAAGCGCAAATTCTTTTGAAGCAATTCTGTTTGCAGACGATACCACTTTATTTTTTGAGAGTGACAATCTAAATAGAGACATGGCTCAAATCAACCTGAACCTAGAGAAGTTAAAATTTTGGTGTTTAGCTAATAAACTGACGTTAAACATAGATAAAACTAATTATATGATAATAAAAAGTCCCCAAAACAGATTTCAATTAAACGAAGTGGTTTATTTAAATGACAGACAACTGAATTACTCAAATAACGTTAAATTTTTTGGAATTATCATTGATAGCTCACTAAGCTGGAAAGACCATATTGACAGCCTCCGTTCAAAACTTAGACAAAGCTTAGGTCTGATTTATATAGCGTCAGGATTATTACCTAGAAATGTTTTGATTTTGCTTTACAACAGTCTGATCAACAGTAAAATTATCTATTGTATTGAGGCTTGGGGAAATGCACCACGGAGTCACCTAAATAAAATTTTGGTAATTCAAAATCGATTATTGAGAATAATTTTTAATAAATCCCCCACCTATCATACTTCTGATCTTTACAAAAAAGCAAATATTCTACCTATTCATGATTATATCTTTTACGTATTTGCACATTGGCTCATTCTGAATTTAAAAGCTATATTAAGTCTAAGCCAGATCCACCTTATGATACCAGAAACTCTCAATTTTCTCTTCCCTTGCCACCTTCGACCTCCGCTGTTGGCCACAGGAACGCTGCCTGGAACGGACTGCCGGTCGGATTAAGGCGGATTGGAAATCACACTGTTTTTCGAACTACTCTGAAACAATGGCTCCTTGACTCTCCGACATAGCTTTTTTGCAGTAAATGAACTTTTGTTTTTGTTGACTGTCTACCCGGGCTCTACACCTCGACTAGCTACACTATTGTGCACGTGGGCCCTCATCATTAAATATAGATTGATTTTTCTATTATGTTTTTTTTATTCTTTGATGAAAATACAAACAAACAAACTCATTGATATGTTTGCTACAGTTTGTAGCCAAAACTAGTTATGAGTGTCAATCTATTGTAAACTGAGTTTAGATAACTACAATGATGCTGTCAAACAATATGCTATAAATCTGCAAATTTATAAGTTATATAAAAGTAATTTATTCTATGGTACAACATATATTCAAGAATAATTGACAAAAACAAACCATAATTATAATACATGCAGAAACGAAAATGAGCATAGTTAAACCGAAATACTTGCGCCATTTGCTTGGCCAATTGCGTTTGATTGCTGCTTTTGATGAAATGAACAATGACTGTTCAATATCTTTTACAATTTCTTCTGACTTCAACCTATCTTCTGTACTGCTAAACTAGCGTCCAAACAATTTTTTTAGTAATGCAAAACTTTTACGTTTTGCTATTTGAAAAACTTTTTATGAAAATGATAAACTTGTAGACGCATGCGCGCTTAGTACAAGCCTAGACTGAAAATAGTAAAACAAATTCCATCATAATTGTAAACCGTTTTTCACATACGCCAAAGAATCAAGTATCAAGATCGCGTTAAACAAAAAACTTCTATTAACCTGATACATTTATTGACTATCGCTAGAGCTTTAGTTTCAAAGTTTAAAAACCGTAAGCTTTGAAAGTAGAAAATCGACTTCGATACTAACAGCAACAACGAAAGAATTAATTGTTATTTATTTATGTAACTGAGTCCTTTATATATGTTATGTTTAGTTATTTTGTGGACATTTTTCTACTAATTACTTTTTATAATAGACTTGTAAAAATAAAAGAACGTCAAAGTGGGTCTCAAATAGAGGTGGCGTTCTATTAAATGGTGGCGCTTAATTTTTCAACCCTTTTTCTATAGTGACGGTTGAATAGTGGTTGCGTACAAATAAAGGTGAAATTGAAATAGATGTTATACTGTATATGTATTTACATAACAGTTTTGTTCCTTTTAGCAACTCAAGTTTTACATCTTTTTTACTAGTTGCAAAGTTGCCATTCTATTTTTATTTTGCATTTGTCTTTTTATTAGCATCTAAATCGTTGGATGATTTAACATATTTTTAAGGTTAGGTTTTCATTCCTACTATGAGTTTTTGTACTGAGCATGATGATTACTTTTCACCTTTGACCTTCTCAGCTTCTTAGCCTTCTCTGTTATTCTATCTTATCAGTTGCTAATGCAACGCTTCAGATCAACTGTTAGGCACTCGGTGTCTTTCAAAAGTGAAAACTGGTTCTAACAAGTTCTTCTCTTCTATGCCATTGCCTGAATTCGCCCAACGGCTAGTGTCAAATTGATGCGTATATAGAAACTCAATGTATTATGCTTGAGTACGGTATATATTGAATGAATACAAGTAGACTGCTCTTGACAACACTGGGATATTAACTGAGGACACATTTCACACAGGATGATAAAAACAACATGATGAAATAGGATGTGATACACCACAACTAATGACCATAGTTAACCCACCAAATGACCATAGCTAAACAATGTTAGCTGACATCATATTATGACATCTCCTTTTTTTTCCAAAATAAGACTTGTGGTTGGTTGCGTTGTGAGAAAATTCAAAAGCAATATCCACCCAATCCAAACAATATCTAAGCAATGGTGTCTGTAAGCTAAAGATAAAATGAAGCTAAAATAACACATGAACTTGTTCATGCTGCTTGCGATCTACCCTACTACAGATATAATATATGATAGCAAACTCCATGCATAGTAGCAATAAGCCATATTAGCCATAAAATATGCTAAGCAAGTATAATATATATGACAGAAAACTTCATGCATATGTAGCTAGACAAGTAATATCATAATTTGAAAATGTCACATGAAAATTGTGCAGGATTTTTCATGATTCACTGCATTTTTCAGAGCAAGTACCAGCTATTTGAAGTAAACAATTGTATCCTTATATTTGGATGGCAGCCTATGTTCACGCTGCGGTCGCGGAGAACGAGGGAGATCTCGGGCAGCTATATTTTCTGGTGGTACCACTGCTGGCATCTCTTTAGCACTTACCTCCTCACCATCCAGATTTACCTCACCTGCATCACTAAACACATCACTCTCACTTACCTTTCCAGCTTTACGAATATCTTTTCCCACATGCCTTTCTGACCAGATATGAACGCTCGCTTACCTGACTACCTACTTTTCCTCTAACCCACGGTCCATTGGCCATTTTAAATTAGCAATCTTGCCCCTTGTTCAACTGCATCTTTTCGTTTCCAGCCCGACTGTCAAAGTAAAACTTGTCTCGCTCTTTTTGTTCACCCAACTGCTCTCGTAGCTTCATTAAGTCATACGACTGCACTGCATATTGTTTAGTAGCAACTTGTATTTTATCCCGTAGCACCCTACCTTGCAAATACTGAGCGGGTGATCGCAAGCCATTTGCTATGGGAGTGTTCCTAATAGCCAGCAACCCATCGACCCAATTGTCACCTGCACTCATGCACTTTTTCATCATTGCCTTGATTGTACCTATAGTGCGCTCAACTTGGCCATTACCAGATGCATGTAATGGAGAGCTGGTCCTGTGCATTACACAATATTGTGAGCAAAACTGTTGGAACTCTAAGTACGTAAACTGACTGGCGTTATCACTTATAAATTTCTCTGGAGTACCCCAATCAGCGTAAATCTCTCTCAAAGCCTGTATCACACACCTACTAGATGTTGCCTGTCTCAGGGCCTTAACAATAGGCCATTTAGTCAAGTAGTCTACTGCCATAAGGTAACTATTTCCATTTACATAGAACAAATCAACACCTAGCGCTTGGAATGGGTATTGTGGTATTTCCATTGGGATCAGTGGTTCTTTCTTACTTTCTCTAGCAGTGCGCAAACAAGCATCACACGACATACACTTATCCTCCACATGTTTTCTCAAACTTGGCCAAAAAACACTACCCTGTGCCCTCTGCAACATCTTGGTTATCCCCTGATGAGACGCATGCAATTTTTGCAACACCTCAGTTCTAAGGGATGCAGGAATGACAACTCTTGAACCATACATTACCAAGCCATTTACCTCTGACAGCTCATATCTATAATTGTAATACGGAAGCGGAAGCGCCAGACTGGAACAAGATTTACGAGCATTTGGCCACCCTTGTCTAATGTATTTGAGCACTACAGAAAGCTCATTGTCGCACTAAGTAGCCCCAGTGTATTTCCTCATTGCATCATCGCTGCTAATTATCACCTGGCACACTTGTAACAATGGGTCCGCACCTAATTCATCATAAGCATCAATGCCTTGTGGGCACGTGCGAGATAGCAAATCAGCTACTGTCATGTCTTTGCCTGGTGTGTACTTGAGCTCTAGTGTAGCTGGATAGGTCAGTATTTCTAATCGCATTTGAGCTGACCTAGGAGACAGCTCACTGACAGGCTTAGCTAGCAATCCTAATAGAGGTTGATGATCAGTCTCAACAGTAACAGTGTCCCTACTCCACAAATAGTACTTGAATTGCTTGCATGCAAACACAATTGCTAAAAGTTCTTTCTCAATTTGATAATATCTCTGTTGTGTCTCAGTGAGAGACTTGGCCGCATACTCAATAGGCCTACCCTCTTGCATCAGAACAGCCCCTAAGCTATGTGCGCTACTGTCGGCTGAAACCACAATTAGCTTGTTTGTGTCATAGTAGGATAGCATAGGTGCATGAGAAACAGCATTTTTTACTTAGTCAAATGCATCCTGCTGTGGCTTTTCCCACATGAATTGGACACCCTTTTTGCACAATTGTCTCAGAGGCATGGTCATTTCCGAAAGATTGTTTATGAACTTAGCCAAATCTCCCACAAAGCCAAGAAAAGATTGAACAGCCTGTTTGTTTTGTGGGACCATCATATTATGTATAGTGTCTATTTTGTTCTTGTGTGCACAGATACCTTCCCCAGATAGTTCATGGCCCAAAAAAAACAACCCTTTTTTGACAGAAAACACTTTTTGCTTTGTTCAAAGTAATGCCAGCTTCTGCAAGGCACTCCAGAACAGCTTCCAACCTTGCATCATGTTCATCTAAAATTTTAGCATGAATCAGCACATCATCAATGTACACTTCTACACCGGCAATACCTTTCAGCAAGTCCACCATCAGTTGGTGAAAAATTTCAGGTGCATTAGTGACGCCCATTGGCAATCTCAGGTATTTAAATTTTCCAAACGGTGTTAAAAAACATGTCAGCTTAGATGACTTTTCATCAAGAACGAGCGGGTGAAAAACTTGCTTTCCATCTAGACATGAAAAGTACTTAGACCGATGTATGCGTGAAAATATTTCTGATTGAGTGGATAAGCAGCACTGCGTTCCTACCAGTTGTGAGTTCAAGTACTGAGGGTCTAAGCACAGCCAGATGGAGCCATCAGGCTTGTTCACTATTACTGATAGACTGAGTCGTTCTGATGCATTGTTGTCTCTAACTATAATTTGTTCTGTTTCCATCCGTTTAAGTTCAGCTTCAAATTTGCTACGTACCTTGTCTGGCACCATTCTCGGTGGGGATGGTTTTGGAACTGCGCCCTCTTTGAGTTGAAGCGTAATAGGTTTAGGGTACTTACCTAGACCATTGAACACATGCTCATATTTATCAGTCACACTTGACTGAGCTTGCGTACCTACCTGGCCTATGTTGGCTATCAGCTGCATAGCATTTATTGCAGGCATTCCTAACAGTGTTTGGGAATTCTGCTCAACCACATAAAACACTTCCTTGCATTTTCTGAGTCTGCCAGCATGCACAACCGAAATGGCAATCTCTGCAGTGCCCAAAAGTGGAATTGATTTTTCAGCATAGCCTGTGAGAACTGCAGTTGATTTTTTAACACGTGTTACGCCCAAACTCTTAGCAGTGGTACGAGACATCACCGAAACCTCTGCCCTGGTGTCAATCTTAGCCTCAAATGTCTGGTTATTTGCTCTGAGTTTAATCAACCACTTAGAATTACATTCAGCAGCTTTTGTTTCATGTACAAAAAGACATAATGTATCTAGATTCAAATATTGAGCATTTGACTCACGTTCTTTGTGCTCATTAGAAACATCTACAGCATGCATTTTTTTTGGATTTGACTGACAAACAGAATAGAAATGATTGAATCTCTTACAGTTTGAACATCTCTTTCCGTACGCGGAACATCGTCTTATTGCATGACACCTTCCACAGTATTTACAGTTTTTGATAAAGTCCCTTTGCGTCGGCATCCTTGTGCGTTCAGGCTTAGCACTGCTTCTGCTCTTGTTAGATTCACCCTTACTGAGACCCCTACCCATGGACTTTTGGGTAGTTGGGTTGCTTCGCCATTGGAGAGAAGCCACTGTTTTCTCTCCATCCAACTCCAATCGCTGATTTCGTAAAATAGTCTCTTTTGCTCTCATTTTTGCCTTGATTGTGTCCAAAGTTCCATCTGCATCAAGTTGTAACTCTCTCGAAAGAGCTTTATCCTCCATTCTAGCCAGTAATCTCATTTTTAGCATAATATTTTGTTGTTCTGGACTGAATCCGCACTTACTGATTAACTCATACAATTCACGGATGAATTGTTCATTCGTTTGTCCCATAACTTGCACACAGCTGCCAAAAACAATCTGATAAAGAAGTGTATTGCTGGTTGGATTGAAGTAATTGTTGAACGCTTTAACTGTATTGTCATACTACTTATTTGGGTTGGCTGTTGTTTCTTTTGTAGATGGTGTTAATATTGTCTGTTGCGCGAAAACCATTTCTGCTTCGTCTCCCATTACATAGATTAAAGTGTCTACTTGTCTACTGGCACTTTTTTCATTTAGTCCACTGGCTTGTCTGAATCTTTGGAATCGTCTGATCCAATCGCTCCAGCTTTCCTGAGCATTGGTGAAATCTAGCGAGTCAGGATGTCTCACTCCAGTCGTCATACTTGATATTTGACTTGAATATATCCTTTGTGATATTTTACTATTCTCTGAACAATTTTGTCTGTGGTATCCGTTTCCTGCCTACGACGCCATGTCAAATTGATGCGTATATAGAAACCCAATGTATTATGCTTGAGTACAGTATATATTGAATGAATACAAGTAGACTGTTCTTGACAACACTGGGATATTAACTGGACAAATTTCACACAGGATGATAAAAACAACATGATGAAATAGGATGCGATACACCACAACTATTGACCATAGTTAACCCATCAAATGACCATAGCTAAACAATGTTAGCTGACATCATATTATGACAGAACTGTTAAATCACTTGAGGTTAGTAGCTCAGAAACGCAGCGCATGCTACTAGCTTGCTACTAGTAGTTTGCATTACTAAGCAATGTGGCGGGTTATGACGTTTTGTTCCAATTATCCAATCACAGTCTGTGAAATTCCTTATCACAATGGCAACAGTGATCGACTTGTTTATTCCGCCTCCGCCATTTGATGAGTATGTAATTTAAACATGAAAGTATATAAGCAATGACATTACAGAGTGCAACGTGCAAACAAGCAAAATATAAATATTGAAGATTCTTTTGTATGCATCATAATGCATAAGTTGAGTAAAGCAATAACAACTCACAATTGATCTACTCCGCTCCTAGACTATATCTGCTGTATTGATGCTAAGATTGTTTAACAAGGTCACTGAAGGTAACTGGCAGGCCTCAGACAATTGATAGTATTATCTAATCTAGAGCCTCAGCATTCATTATGGAAGTCTTTTTGCCATGGTAGTGATACTGGCATAGTAGTTGCCAACACTTCCAAACTCTTGCTTACTCCTGTTTTTTAGGTCTACTGAGTTCGCTATTCCATCTGTCACCGCAAATTTTTCAGCAAGTTCAGCAGTGAGTATGCAGTAATCTTCTTCTTTAATGTTTGCATTCCTTGCTATTATATTGCTATAAGTGATGAGAGCACCTTCAGTAAAATACAGTGGAAGTATTTTTCCCCAATTTGCTCGAGGGATGCTCAAAGCTTGGCAGTTCAACTCATAATTGTCTATCCATTCGCTAAAGGTTGCTTCTGCTGAGGGTCCATTGGAGAACTTTTCTACTTCAGGTAGTTTTGTAGCCACATTCATAATGTTTGTGGTTTGCTGGTCTGCTTGCTCCATGGCTTGTTTTGCAGGTAGTCTATACACTTGCCTGACAGACAGTCTTTGTACTTGTTTCTTTTGGTTTCGTCAATTTTTCAACTCGTCAATTTTTTTGGTTTCTCAAAACATTATCAAAATTCATGCATAATTATATTACGATGTCACAAAGTCGTATTATCTATAATAAATGATGTTATAAGCTATATCTATAATACACATATAAAGTGTTGTAAATACTCGATTTGTGTATGACTGGTTGATGGACAGGGACATGTATATGTCCCTGCTGGTGCTTGCCATTCTGCAAAGTTGTTTGCTCTGTAGAATAACCTTTGGTGATTCTTATGATATATTGTTTTCCTTCAGATATAGTGGTGATAGTCAATGATAATAATAATTGATTACCATAATATAGCCATACATCTTCTTCATGCATAGTGGTGATAATCATAGTTGATTATCATATGGTCACACATCTACCATGCTTGTTAATGTCCAGATATTCTCATCTCACCAGCTGTAATGTTGAGATGGCTCCTATTCGTGATGCTTTCATTAGTATAGTAATTGTCCTGGATTGTGTTTACTACGCTGTTTGCAGCAGCGTGTAATTGCCATTTCTCTCAGATTTTCTGGTTTCCACGCTGACGTGACAATGCTTTCAACTCTGACACATTCTTATCTTAGCAGTTTTTCACATTTCTATTTCAACGTTACAATTATTGTGATGCCATTTTTAGCGTGTTTGCTGCCTTTTTGCCATGCCGCCTGCGACAGACTCTAACTTTTAACATTTCCAACTCTGACATATCGTTGGTATGACGCTTTTATAATTTGATGTTAAGGTGTATGATATATTATAACTTCATATTTATAAAAATGTCATAAATTTTGCCAACAGGCAGGTAAAAGCAATACATTATATTTTTCCTATTATCAATATTGAGAAGATGTTGGTTTTCTGTTATAAAAGAACTTTTAGCATTTCGTAAATGTGTATTTTGGCAGAGTTGATAACTTTTCATCTCAGAAGTGCTGAGCAACCAACGAATAGCCATAATAATCATCATTATCAGCAGACATGGCAACGGTAAGTCTGTTTAAAAATGTTTTTGTGATTATACCTACTTTGAATGATTTTTCTTCATGTTTCATGAATTTTGGATTGTTTTTTGGGCATTCCTAGTTCAATAACAGTCTATAAACTGATGACCACTAGGAATCATGGTTGCAATTTGCAGTTCAAAAGCTGAGTCAAATTTACTCAGAACCCTCTGTTTGAAAAACTTTTTTTCTTCAAGTTGTAAACTTGTTTCTCACTTCTGAGAAACAAGGAAGCAAAAACAATCAGATTTCAGGCAGTATAAAAGTCTTTGTTTTGTAATATATACTTCATCGCCACACGAATACCGTTCATAGACAGTATGCAACACTTGATGGTCATGCTTGCTTTTTCAGCTGTCTTAGAACAAACATTTAGAGGGCTAAGTGCTGTGCAAACAAAAATCTTAAACCGGCTTGGAATAGATACAAAGCTGGCATTATGTGCCACATGCCTAAAGGCATGTACACACCATTGCTCAAATCAACATATAGCTGTGCAATAATGGACCCCAATAATGAGCTGCTATGATGTCATTTTGTAATGAGCGCCAAACCTAATCGTTGCTTGCGATGATGCGATGAACTTTCAGCATGTTGACCTTTGACGCCGATGTTAGCATCTTGATTGATTGTTTGTTGACCCAATTGGAGGCAATTTCAACAGTTGTGAAGATCTATGTCAATGTTTCTGTGATATCACAAAAATATAATTTATGTAAAAATAACCAAAGGACTCGCTATATAAAGAATGCAAATTCATAACTGTTATTGGTTGTTGGTTAGCAGTCACCGACCAGAGCTGTCAACTCTCCCGGATTTTGCAGGACCCTCCAGGAATTGAAATTACCCTCCCGCAAAAATAAAACCTCCCGCTAAGCTTTCGGATGTATGTTTTGTGCTCTAGGATAAAATATCAAGCCATTTACTGTATTTATCAGTCGCTATAGGATTAACGCAGTGCGCGTAATCTAATGATAACGAAAGACTCGCCTTATCGCCAAAGACACTTTCTTATGGCTTCGTGCATAGAATTATCTTTCGGTAATTTTATGGCTTTTAAACTAGGCACTCGAACATTTCAGGACATTTGTTTTTCGTAGGGTTACGCGCCACCTAGGTCCAAGGAAAGATTTATATGTATAGCCATTTAGGTGGGCGTTTCCTACGGCCTTGACATTTTCTTGTGTTTAAGTCGCGAGATACGATTCACCATTCAGTCATGTCCAAAAAAGTCAAGTACGCATCAAAATTTAAACCGGAATGGACCAAAGAATGGCCCATCATTGCATCAAGCATTAAGAGTAGTTGGGATGTAAGTTAAGCATAATTTTAGAGCTGAAATACAATGTTAACCTGCCTAGGTCCCCATTTAAAAACTTTTCCGCTAGCACGAGGCTTTAGAGGCTAATTTCTCCCTCATTTGCTTAGCACCAGGTTGACAGATCTGTCACTGACAGTCAATCGCTCGCTCGTAGTGTGTACACCTTATTGTTGGTGATTATGTAAAAACAGCTAATCATTGCAGTTCATTGCACAGCTAAATGTTAATTCGAGTAATAGTGCACACGGGTGAGAAAAGTATGACCTAAATTGATTATCAACATATAGAAACATTATTAACTCTTATTGCCCATTTTACATGTATATTTTTGTTGTTTTTCACAATATTATGTATCGCATATGGCTCTTTCTAAGAAAAAAACAGCTGTAAAAACTACTGCGTGTCATTAATTGTCAAACAAACCAGTAGCTCAACTGATGTATAACTTATTTGTACTATCACTACTTCATCAATAAAGAATACAAACTGCATATTATATTAGTTAAAATATCAGTGTTTTTATTTTATAGTAGTTCAAAGTTTAAGTAAACAGATTCCAGAGCATGAGAATCAAAATGAGAAATGTTGCGTAATTTTCTCCAGTTTTCACTCTTTTATTTGTCGAACTAGGTTTTTCCCTGTCCAGTTTTTACCGAAATTTTCCAAGTGGAAATAATAATTATTAGGAATTTTTGGTAACTTCATCACAAATTTTCCATATATATTGAACCCCGCCATATGATATTTATTCGTTCCGGTGTTGGCATCATAAGGTGAAAATGTTGTATAGAGAGGTGTAGAAACCCGTAATGATTATCTAATACAAACACCACCTGGTAAAAAACATCAAAATTATATATATGTACTGTACATATTAAAAATTAGTAACCAAATAGTATGTTAACCTTAGTAACTATAGTTACCTACAGTAACTTTAGTGTATTCAGTGGTTATGATTTGCAATAAAATGTAGCATTACAATGTACTATGTGCAGTACATACTGTAGGGAATTTTTACCTTTAAGACAGGCGTATAACATAAACTTTGAATTTAACTTAAATGAGTTTAGCTTACTAAACACACACTTATTAAAGCTAAGTTTTAATATGTGTTTTACTAGACCTTCGTCATTGTCTAAAATTTTTCACCTATCTGTTTCTGGTTTCGTTTTCACTATAACTTGTAACGGATAACGCTGAACTGAGAGAGAGTTAGGTTTTAACCGTGATCAAGTTTTGTCTATTTTAATCTTGAAACATCTTGGCAGTCGGATAGCTTCAAACATCAAAAACTATCGTGAACTATAAAAAAATAGCGACACTTCCTTATAAAATCTAAAATTTTGTGTAAGTTCAATTTTAAATAACAAGTTGAGCAGGTTTTTGTTTCGACACTGTTTTAAAAGTTAACATTTTTGTTAATAAGTATAAAATTAGTATAATAATATAAACATGTTAAAATATCTTAAAGTGAATGTTTTATTGTACTGCTTGTGAAAATAGTTATGTTCTTACATTCAGAAAAGCCTAAAAGCTGTCAAGTGTCCAACTGATGAGCTCAGTCTGAGCAATTGCGCGATTGTGCAAGTTGGTGACTTTGATGCCAAAACATGTCCGTAAGTTATTTAATGTCATCTTTACTAGGTTCTGGGTACGGTTCTTTGAAAGCTGATTGGTCAGTCTTTAGCATAACATGATCTTGCGAGTGACTGGTGCAACACAATTTTACTAGCCACTGGTCCATATAGATTCTCTAGCCATACTTATTACATATTGATTCATAAGCTAATATTGTAAAGGTTTGTGCGACCTTCACTTTCCTCCACTAGTACTGTACTCGCACGTGAGTACAATACATATATTTTTGCTTAGTTCATCAAGGTGTACAAGAAAGAATCAAGTAACACGCAATGAACAGGCCCAGAACAGCTCTGCTCTCCTACACAAATGTTCGAGCATATATAGCTAGTAAGCTCCGCCTCCATTCTACTTGGCTGGACCCGGCATGGCTCGGCTCAGCTTGGTCTTGACTCGGCACGGCTTTGGCTTGACTGAACTCCGGCCTCATTAACACGCCTGACTGAACACAGCTTGGCTCGGCTTAACTCAGCCCTATACTCAGCTCCCAGTGGACCACATTCCACAACACTCTTCCCCCATTGGTGACCATGGTCTCCAATCTAGACCTTGGGAGAGATCCTACAGTAGCCACGTGGCAGACCTCCTCTCCTGTCAGGGTGCTGTCCAGGTCCTCCACATCCGTGTTTGAGGCAGCTACCCTGGGACAGCACGTGCCAGCCTTGGCGGCCGCCTTTTCCCACTCCCGATCTCCCTGGTCTGCTGCCACACCGACTGGTTTTGGGGCACTTAGGGCTTCCTCAGCTTCTTTCAAGCCCCTGGTGACCGAAGCCAATAGTTCTGGCAAAGACGCATCACATGCGTCATCCAAGTTCTCCAACAAACTGAGGGCGTCCGGGGTGAGTGAGGGCTCCAACAGAAAGGCCTTGGTAGCGGCCGTGAGAACTACCTGGTTGTCCTCTTGTCCCACCTCAGGGTCGTTTGCCGGTGACTCCATCGAGTAGCACACCCCATTCCCGTACCGGTCCGGCCTTCTACTAGTCCGGGCCGGCCTTGGGTTGTGACGGACAGGTTCCGATGAAGTCTCCGGTGTCGGAGCTATTCCGGTCTCTTCCGGGTTTGATTTCGGTTCTCCCGGAACTTCTTCTAGTGAGACCGGATTGGCTTCTACCGAACTTGGAGAGCGTCCTTGGCGTCCCTGGCATTCTCCTTCCTCCGGCCCGGCTGGGTTTTTCCCCCGGAGTTACCTCCTGTCCTTGCTATTCAGCAGCCTCCAGCAGCAACCTTTCCCAGTGGGGGCGAGATTATTGGCACAGGGTCCACTCTGGCCTCTTCCTGCCTTTTCTCCAGCTTGCTGTGTCGAGCTCCCTTCATGTTGGGACCCCTCCCTGGCTCTAGAGTGGCTGGGGCCTGTCCCAACCTCTCTGGGCAAGCATGATAGAGTTTTGGCCTTCCTTCGCTCTGGATGGAAAACTGGCCCTGCCGTTCCACAAGATATGTGTGGTTCCCCCAGGCCTTCAGGACCTGGTATGGTCCCACGAACTTTTCCTGCAGCTTGGGATTTTCTCCCCGTCTCCGGCGTTTGTTCGTGAGCCATAATCAGTTGCCTGGAGCGTACAGCGGTGGCTCTTTCCTGTCTTCTTGCCGCACCTCTATCTGGCTTTGCCGTAGTGCCTCGTGCACTGTCTGCAGTCTCCACTGCACCTCCAGAGCATGCTCGTGGGCAGGAAAGTTCTCAGTCGGTGGGGGGTGGCTTTCCAGCTGGTCTGGCAACCTCAGCTCCCGTCCCAACATTAGCATGTTGGCCGTTTCTCCAGTCGCAGAGTGGGGGTGCATCTGTATGCCCTCATCAGCTGGGGGAGCAGTAGGTCCCACTTGTCCTGTCCCTGAGCCAGAAGCAGCGCCCTCAAGGAGTCTCCGAGTCCCTGGTTATTCCGCTCCACGATTCCATTTTCCTTTGGATGATACGGAGTCGCGTGGGTCTTCCCCACGTTCCAGAGTTGGCACAGTTCAGCCATCAGTTGGCTCTCAAACTGCACCTTCTGGTTCCTGTGGATCTGCTCAGGCAATCCCAGGTAGCAGAAGACCCGTTCATCCAGCGCGTTGGCGACCATCGGGGCCATGGCGTCAGGTAGTGGCAAGGCGTCCTGCCACCGGCTGAAGTGCTCGGTGAGAACCAGCATCGACTTGTTCTCCCTTGGCGTGACAGGAAATGACCCCGCCAGATCCACGGGCACCTTCTGCCAGGGTCGTCCTGCGTAGAGCCTCCTTTTTCCTCCGGCCACCTTTGTCCCTCCATGCTTTGCGGCCTGGCACACCTCCCAACTTTTGATGAACCGTCTGACTGTGGACGTCAGTCCGGGCCAGTACCATGTCAGTTGGAGGCGACCTATCGTCCTTCCCACCCCAGAGTGAGCCAAGGCATGCATTTGCCACACCGTGGTTTTCTGCATGGCCAGGGCAAATGGCGCACCATCTGGCATGGCCCTGAGGGGCCACGCGTGTTTCCAGCATGCCATCCTGTCATATGCGCAGAAAGCCCCGCATGTGATGCAGGATGTCCAGCTATCTGCTCCCGACCTCCAGGTGTTCTGCTGGCACCTCCTCTCCTGCAGTGATGGCATGGTACATGATGGCCTGTGTCCTTGCCAGTTTGCCCTTTGGTCCTGTCACTCCTGGCGGGGCTGATAGCCCCTCGGGGGAACCTCCGGCACCCAAGTTCAATCTCGCCACTGTTGGGGCGGGAGTCCCGTGCGGGTTACCGGCTGGCCTCGGGGTATGCGACGTTGCCCAGGGTCGATCCTGCTCTATCGAGGGCGGGAGTCCCATCCAGGCAACTGGTCGGTACCCACGCGGCTAACGGCCCTTGTTCCCTTGCCAGCTCGTTCCTAGAGGGGCCCTCGTCCCTCTGTTCAATCCATTCGCATTCCCGTGGTGAGTCCCTGACTGGTGCTCCAGGATGTAGCGGAACTCCGCCAAGATCTCAAGCCACCGGACAACTTGGTTTGAGAGTTCCCTCCTCCTGCATAGCCTCCGGAGTGATGCGTGGTCCGTTCGTGGGAGGAACTCCTGGCCATACAAATACGGCCGAAAGTGTTTGACCGCCTTCACTACCGCAAATAGCTCCCGTCGAGTGACGCAGTAATTGCTTTCAAAGGGGATGAGGGTCTTGCTGTAGTAGGCAATGACTCTCTCGCAGCCCTCCTTTACTTGGTACAGCACAGCCCCACTCCACATACGCTGGCATCTGTGTCCAGGATGTACTGCCTCCGAGGATCCGGATAGCCTAAGATCGGGGCGGTGCTGATGCTCTTCTTCAGCGTATTGAAAGCAACCTGTTCTCCCTCCGCCGATTTCCAGGGCTCTTCCTTTGCAGTCAGTCAGTGCAAAGGGTGTGCTATAGTGGCGAACTCCGGGATATATTGTTGGTAGTAGCCGACCGTCCCGAGGATTCCTTGGAGTTCCCTCACTTCGCGCGGACTGGGCCACTTTGCTAGGGCCTCCACCTTGTCGGGGTCTGTAGAGACTCCGTCCTGGCTTACTATGTGACCCAGGTAGCAGACCTGGGGTTGCAATAGCTTGCACTTGGAAGACTTCAACTTTAGTTTGGTCTTGTGGAGTCTCTGGAAGACCTCCTCCAGCCGATGTAGATACGTATCAAAATCCGGGGCGATGAC
Source organism: Watersipora subatra (assembly GCF_963576615.1). Taxonomy (NCBI): domain Eukaryota; kingdom Metazoa; phylum Bryozoa; class Gymnolaemata; order Cheilostomatida; family Watersiporidae; genus Watersipora; species Watersipora subatra. Next base: position 14,579,404 of record NC_088709.1, read on the forward strand.
GATAATATCATCCAGATATAGCAGCCGCGTTCTCTAGTGGAGGCCAAGTAGAACGCGTTCCATGAGTCTTTAGAAGGTGGCAGGGGCAGACGTCAGTTCGAAAGGCAACACCTTCCACTTCCACAGCCCAGACCGTGTCGAGAAAGCCGACTTCTCATGCGCCTCTGCATCCAGGGGTACTTGCCAATACCCGCTTACCAGGTCGAGCGTGCTGAAATAGCAACTGCCAGACAGGGCATCCAGGCTGTCGTCGATCCTGGGTAGCGCGTAGGTATCCTGCTTCGTGACGGCGTTGAGACGCCGGTAGTCAATGCAGAAGCGCCACTTCCCGTCCTTCTTCCAGACCAACACCATGGGAGAGCTCCAAGCTCTTCCGGCTGGCTCGATTAGTCCTCGTTTGAGCAGATCCTGGACCTGCCTCCCAGCCTCTGCCTCCTTCTCCGGTCCGAGTTTGTGAGGGGGTTGTCGGATTGGCCGAATGCTCTCCTTAAGTGGAATAGAATGTTCCACATCCAAGGTCCTTCCCACGTCGTCATCACCCGTACTAAACAAGGTGGCATATTGATGCAGCAAGGTTGCCAACCTTGACGTTTGTCTCATGTCCTCACAGTTCAGCCGGGCCGCCTTGAACAATTCATCAAAGTGAGCCGGCATTCCATTGATTGAAGTCGGACCGGCGTCACACAGTAAGGGATCGTCCTCTTTGACCTGTGGGGTCTCCACTCCCGTGTACGTGCCGATAGTGGCTTCGGACCGGAAAGTCAATGGCCGCTTTGTAGTGTTCATGCAGCGGGTGATGACTTGTCCCTTGGGTCCCGGCTGGTTCAGGCTACTGGCTACAGGAGGTCAGTCGGGAAATCCCTCGAATAGTTCCATGGGGCAATAGTTCCGTGTGGTGATGCGACAGTGTATCACCATCTCTGTCCGGGCAGGAACCACTACCCCCCTTATCACTTGTACTTTGCTCTGTAGCAGCCGCCCATGCCGGTCCGTGCAAACTAGCTGTCTGCCATCCACTCGAACCACCGGTTGCTCAAACTTGAGAGCGCATTGATGGGCCACGAAGAACAACATTCCGAAGATGGCATCCTCGCTCAGTCGGCTCACTACGAAAACTTCCTCCGTCTTCACATCCCTCAAGCAGATAGTCAGACAATTTATTCTGTAGAAGGGGAGCCGTGTTCCGTCAGCCAATAGTTCATCGTCGTCACTCTCCTTGAGTCGGTCCCACACGGCTCCTGGCAATCAATCAAATACTTGTTTATTTATCAGATTGGTGGTACATCCGGTGTCCAGCAGGAACTGGATGGGCCGCCCCTCCACATTTCCTGGGAGGAAATAACTGGTGAAGTGGGGTCGGCTGAGGGCTTGTGCCCTAGTGGTATCCTCCAGGACATCCTCCGTGAGGCCTGGAAGGCTTCTTTTCCGTGGTGGGACGAGGTCAGTACCTCGGGCCGTTCCATGTCCGGAGCAAATCTGCTGCTCCTGTGATTGCCACCCTCGAGGCGGAGAAGGGGTCAGCCCTGCCGCTTTTAAGGCAGGCTTCCGACTGCCCAGTCAAGTGGGGATGGTTCTAAGTGTCTGGGGCGGAAAGGATTTGGGAGTCACCCTCCTGCGTTTTGGGTTACGTCCCTGCCGTTCGCACGGAGGGATGTAGGCAATATCCAGGACAGGGGGCTGTCCAGACTAATCTCACCCAAGGACTGGTAATAATTCCGTGTAACCTCAGGCCCTTCCTGTGCACGAACTTCCCTTGGCCTAGTCCTTGCTGGTTGAGATCCGCCATCAGCCGTCGTCGAGTCCCGTGAAATCCTATTGTATTACCGTGTTTGTTTGGCCTTGGTGCAGCCAGTAGTTGGAGCTACTGCTGTGGACGTCCTTCGTTTCCCAAAGCCGGTTTGGTGTGGCGAGGGCAATTATTTTGTACATGCCCCGGTTGACCACATCTCCAGCAAAGAGTAGCTGGCTGGCTTCTTTTCTCAGCTGGTGTGCGCAACTGCTCCTGGAGCCGTTCCACCTTGTCCGTGAGGGTTTGGACCAGTCGGGCTAGTCGTCCTATAACATCGGTCTCGGCTGAGTTCACCTGGTCAGAGGTTCCTCCCTCCAGGGCTCGCACCGAAGATCCGGTGGGTCTACGCTTGCCTCTTTGAATCTGGAGATAGTCATTTCTGGCTCGTACAGCATCTGCCAGCGTGGGCGTAGGTACGGCCAACAGATGTCTCTGCAGGGCAGGGTCCCTTAGCGAGCTGCCAAAGATCTCCATAGTCATGCTATTCCGGTGGCGATTCGGCAGGTCCCCATACGCAATGCGCACCAACCTCTCAACCTCCATAGCATGCTCCTGCAGCGTCGTCCCTTCCTCTTGCCTAAAGGCGTTGAGCTGGCTTAGCGCCTGCCTGACGGATAGCCCGAACCTTGCCCGGAGGGCATTGAAAATGGCCTCCTGGTCCTCGCCCGCCCACAGTCTTTAGCCTGGTCACCCAGTGCTTCCTGTAGGTGCGATAGGGTTCCTCCTTCCGTCCACTGGTTGGCGTCGGCTACCTCTGCGAAGCGAACAGTAAAGTATTCCATATCTCCTTTCCCAGTATACTGGGGAGTCCTGAAGTGTGGCGCTGGTTCCTGAGCTCTTGGTATCAACAATACCCGCTCTAGTGCCTCGACTAGTTGGTCGGGTCCCAGGTCAGCGCTCCTGGCTCTCCTATTGGCCATGTCTGGCTTCCAGTATGTTTCTGCTTTTCTCCCAGAGCAGTGCCTTTACTGTGTCTGCGGCTGCTGGCTCCTTTTCTGGGTTTCTTCTCGTAGGAAGTTCTTCTAGTAGAAGCACACCGCTTCCTTAGGCAATTTTCTGTCGGATCTCCTAGTAGGTTTTTTGCTCCTGGAGCAGTGCATCTACCGGGTCCGATTGGTAGGCTTTCCACAGCTCTTCCTGGGTTTCTTCCGGTAGGAAATTCTTCTAGTATGAGCTTGCTGCCTCCTCAGATAAGTCCTTTTAGTAGGTTTCTGCTCCTGGAACAGTGCATCTACTAAATCCAATCCTGTAGGGCTTTCCACAGCTCTCTCTCTGGGTCTCTTCCAGTAGGAAGTTCTTCCAGTAGGAACGGTGTTGCCGTTTTTTCAGGCAGCCTAGTTCATTCAGAGTCCAGTGATTCAGATGCAAGGCCTGTGGTGGAGTTCTTGGAATCGTTACCAATCCCACCGCTGCCACCAGTGTAAAGGTTTGTGCGACCTTCACTTTCCTCCACTAGTACAAGACTCGTGCGTGAGTACAATACATATATTTCTGCTTAGTTCATCAAGGTGTACAAGAAAGAATCAAGTAACACACAATGAACAGGCCCAGAACAGCTCTGCTCTCCTACACAAATGTTCGAGCTTATATAGCTAGTATGCTCCGCCTCCGTTCTACTTGGCTGGACTCGGCATGGCTCGGCTCAGTTCGGTCTTGACTCGTCACGGCTCTGGCTTGGCTGAACTCCGACCTCATTAACATGCCTGACTGAACACAGCTTAGCTCGGCTTAACTCAGCTCCATGCTCAGCTCCCAGTGGACCACATTCCACAACAATATTGCCTGTTGGGATTACAGGATGTGCATTCTTTCATTTTTATCCATTTACTGTTGCTACATACTTATTCAATTGTTAAATTCATAGTTTTTGCAGAACATTTTGTATTTTGCATAACAAATAGGTTACATCTGGGTACGGTAACTTTATATTTTGATCTTAATCAGGCATATACACGGTTCTCAGTTTAACACTTGTGTAGTCACACAGAACCATTCAGAAAATAACATTGCGTTGTTCTAGAATAACCAATGGTAACTAAAGCTTTGCTATTTCAAAAAAATCACCAGACGATTCGATATTGCAAATTTGCAATATCGAATAGCGATATATTGCAAGTCGTCCATTTATGGATGACTAGGTGAATGCTTGGCGTAGCACAGGTAAGCAAACAAGTTTTTGCACAGAAAGTTTACTTTCAACCAACATATAGAAAATCTACCATTATAACTTTTGAACGAAAGTGTTTGTTTATTTCTGTGTACTGCATTTATTTCTGTGTAACTCACACTGTAGTGCCCACTAAAGTTCTATACTGGTTGCAATAGTTTTGCTGCTCATGTGAGTTTAAGCATTTTTCTTTTAGCCAAAAATTCTAGGTAATGCTGAAGTGTTTAGCGTGAAGCCATGAAAGATTAGTATCTGTAATAAGTATGAGCACAATTTATTCCAAAGTATAGCCAGCTGGGCAGTGTAGTGGATTGGATAAAAACCTGTCTGCAGAACTCAAGGTTCCAAGTTCAAATCCAGTGCTAAGTGGATTTTTCATTTCTGAAACTTTGTTGCTATAATTGCACGCATGGACAAACAGACCGACAAATGGCAAACAAACATAGACATGTATATATAGACATTTTTTCACATTAATATACATGCAGTGAAACACGGATAACTCAAACTTCAAGGGACCGAGCAAAAGTGTTTGAGTTATTAGAGCGTTCAAGTTATCAGGACAGTAATAAGTGCACGTATTTATCAGTAGATAAATGTACATATACAACCTATATATCAAGCAAAAGCATAGATTGCTTGTTGCAAGTTAAAGGGTCTCTCATGTGAAGTTTTAAATATTTTTAATCAGAAAGTATAGATATTTTTCTATCACTTGAGATTTGTTTGTTGCTTTAGGTGATGTGACTGCCAGGACGTTCTCAGATTAAAATTGGCAAAACTTGATCACCGTTAAAACGCTCAGAAAAAATCCATACGTATTTTTCTACCGAGGGTTTTAACCAAGATCAATTTTGCAGTAAGTCAGTTATTACAAAACTGCTTTACTATTAAAAACCCATTATCAATTTTGCCGATATTACTTTAAAGTTATCTAAATTTTACCTCGCTTTTCTTGCTTTCGGAGGGCTTATCGCTAAGCGGATGTTTGGTAAAATTTGATTTTTGCAAACCTTTAGAAAAGTCGTTAATGAAAATATTTGCTGATGTTGGTAATAACGAGGCCTAAGAACTACTAAAAGTCGATGTTTATCTCTATGCCTTGGAATAAAGTGATATTCTAAAGCGATAGTAACAACCGTCTCGGTAGCCATTTGGCAAAAAACTGTTCGAGTTAACGGAGTTTCGGTCGAGTTATCTAAAGCCATTTATCATTGCGTAGGAATGAACCAAGCAAATCCGTTCGAGTTAACCATGTGTTTGATATATCCGAGGGCGATTTATCCAAGTTTCACTGTATTTGTAAAGCAGTAGTTATTAAAATTTATTTATGAACATTTATTGCAAACATAAAAAACTTACAAATCAAAATAAATTTTTCATATAAATGGTGAGAAGCTTGACTTTGAATTGCGATATTATTAGACTGTCAGCGATTTAGTGAGAACAAAGTGAGCTGGCAATCATAAGAACGTAATAGCGCAAAGTAGAGTCAACCAATCCAGAGACATGATTACAGAATCGCAAGTTTTAAAGTTGTATATATAAATTTGCGATATATTGCAATCTTATTATACAAAAGTGACATTGAATTTTTGTTAAGATTTTTTGCATATTTTAACATAAAAAAACTGTTTTGTGTTCATGATAATAAGAAACATTTATTTCATGAATGTCTACGTGTGTGGCCATAGAATGAACATATTATAACGTTGTGCATTTCATTTCCAGTATCACTCGCTCTGAAAATTGTCAGTTGTGAGATGAATCACCATTACACGATTAGATCGTTTATATGATTGATGGCGTTTCTTTAAATGATGGCAATTTTCAAACTGTCTATCTTTAAAATTGCCACCCAACAAGTTGCTATACCAGGAAGCTCTATTAGCAACTGTTGATGCATTATTGACAATGTCACACAGGTTTAATTTGGTGTTCTAGGCACATAACTGTGACTACGGGTCCCTCACAAAACTTTGTATTCAGCATAAAGAATGATGGAAAAGTTGCACCTGGCACCATAGGATTTAGTCTGCCGCAGAGAAAGTGGGCTTCTCTCTCTCTTAACCAGGAGATCACAGTGAGTCATTTACTCTGTTTTGATATAAGAGCCTCAGCATCTGGCATGAGGGCTTATCTCATTGTGTATGAGTTGTATAAGTAACCTGTATTGGTTTGTACTGAAAAAAATTTAATAAAATGGAGATAAGACTTTGGTGGACGACGTGCCATGACACTGCATTTCTTTTTTATTGCATGTCTTGTTCTTTTTATTATATTGTTGTTTTAATCGTTATGCTATCACTTATCGTTGTTGTCTTAATTTTTGTATGTGTTGTCCGTTTATTATATCGTTGTTTCACTCGTTATGCTATTGTTATATCTGATATACCGTCATAACACTATCACTTATCGTCACTTAGATTGTTGTCATACCAATGCGCTAGCGGTCCTATTTATTCACCTTGTTAGCCGGGGTTCTTACCGTTTGCCGTTAGCTGGAACGGTTGATATTATTGTATATAAATGAGTGCGCTCATTTAGTTGAGCAGAGCAGATAGCTGTACGCTCCTCGGCTAGTGAAATTTCCTTCGCTAATTAAAAGCTGAATGAAACTACACGCGCTCTCTTCTCTTTATTTATTAGTAGAGATCGTGCCAAGTAAAGGCCGGCCAATCCCTTTACAATACGTATGTAAAGTTCAAACAAAGTTCAAACAAGTAATTCAAAAGTTATTCTAGTTACGAACAACGGTACATACGTTCGTATGTACCGTTGTTCGTAACTCGAATGTTCGTAAGTAGGGAACCGTCTGTACTTTCCCTTTTAGAGCCGTGTATTGCAGTGAATAAGCATCTATCTGACCAGATCTCGATTAAGCATTTGATCACGGAGACGAGCGTTCAGCCCTATGCTTATTTTCTAGCTCCAGTTTTTCAATCTAGCATTTCAAAGACTCACAATCTTTACTATAACAAGAGCCGTGTCCGTCTGTCCCAAACAGTGCTAAGAGTGTTATAAAAAAGATTGTGCGCAATTAACTCCGGATATTCGGCTTTCCATCTAGCCACAGTACAATCTGTGCCACTTGACCACCTTTCCACATCTAGAAATAATTGAGCACATAGTTATTGAACACTAAGAGAACAGCCATGGCCCAGTGGTCTTATGCCGTGGCCCTGGGCCAGACACAGACCCGCCAACCCAAGAGTGGGGGAATGCGTGAGATTTGGTTTTGGGGCAATTGATGTATCAATGATAGTATATATAAAATTATGGAAATTGGGACAAAAATCTCACGCATTTCTCACGCATTTTCATTCTTTCTTTGGGGTGATTGCGTGAGTCTCACCCCCAATGCATGAGAGTTGGCAGGTATGGCCAGACATGGCCCAGGGCCTGACTTGCAAACAACAGGCTGGTGTTTAATTCACAAAAAAGGCCACTGGTGGTAACCAGACCGCCAGCACACACGTGAAAACGAGAACTATTTAGTTGCTAGTAAGTGTAGGCCTACAGTTGTATGAATAATAAGAAAGTCACATGGTTTTGTTGAATGTTCAATGTATTCTATTCATGTAACTATAGACTGCCCACTTGTAAACAACTCATCTACTGGTACGATGATGTTCATTGATTAATAGCCTGAGATTGATGGCCCTTAAAGATGTGGTTACGTCAAATTTGAGTTAATTTTAAAGGACAGTTTTTTTGTCTATCAGTTGATATGTTGTTTGTTGTGTTAGGCGACCTTATTGTGAGATATTTGAAGATTAAAATAGAAAAACATTGATAGCGGTAAAAACGCTCATGCCAAAAAAACATGCCCCGACTTGCCCAAAATGATGTAACACGTGATACAACCTGTCTCTATCTCTCGCATTCACATCGGCTCTGCAATAAAATTTTAGTCCTACGTGGCTCTTTTGGCATATATATTCTATCTTGTATTTGCTCATGTTGGATAGAATAAAATTTTAAATCCACCTACAAATACATTATTATTAATGTCTCAAACGCCTCAAACAAGAGAAATTAAAAACTTGTCATATTAGCTTCCTCTAAATGCTGTGTAAACATCTTAGTGCCGAATACCAATTTTACTGATCTACCTTAATTATGGTGATCAAACTAAGTAGAATAAGGTCTTCGTATTGGCACAGTTCCGTCGCTACCAAACCGGAAACTAGTTACTAAGTAAAATATATGGCGGATTAGAGTGCCCTGAGTTTGCGACTCGAGTTGATGAACCGAGTTTTATTTACAAATTCGAATTTGTAAAAATAAGGTGCAATATACCGGTATTACGGTAGCATAACCGTAGATCTGGTTATATTAACAATGATACACTGATGGGCCGGCCTGTATTCCCTGGTTGCAAGTTGGGCGGCTAATGTTAGGCGACTAGTTATGAGCATCTGGGAGTTTGGAGGGGGCAGTGTAAGCCCCCCAACAGGTTTCTTTCATGTAGGGCCTCAACCGGGCATCTCATGCAAAGTTTAAAAAATTTTTTATCGGAAAGTATAAACATTTTTTCTATTATTTGAGATTTGTTTGTTTTAGGTGATGTAACTGCCAGGACGTTTTCAGATTAAGATAGGCTAAACTTGACTGCAGTTAAAACGCTCAGAAAAAAGACATCTCTGTCTTTTGAGCGTTTTATCAAAGATCAATTTTGCCGATTTTATTTTAAGTATTGGCCATTTCCAAGCGGATGTTTGTTAAATTTTTACCTTTTGCAAACCTTTATAAAAATCGTTAACAAGAATATTTTGCCGATGATGATAATAATGACGCCTAAGAACTATTAAAAGTTGACATTTATCTCTATGGCTTGGAATAAAGTGATATAAACCGTTTCCATTGGGCAAATAACTGTTCGAACTAATGATGTTGAGGTCAAATTATCTAAAGCAATTTATCATTGCGTGAGAACGGACCAAACAAATCCGTTCGAGTTAACCTTGTGTTCGTGATAAAATTTTACATTTTATCCGAAGGCGAGTTATCCGAGTTTGACTGTACTTAGCCGCCAAAAATTCCTAAAAAGTTAGGGCGGCTCAGCCGGCCAGCCCCCCAGGAAATACGGGCCTGCTGACGGACACCCGTTAGCTAATAGAAATTAAACTATGTATGTACTGTAAAACTTCAACATGTTCAACAACTCGAGTTGAAAACACTATAAAGCTCCACAAAAATAAGCAAGCTGCGTCTTTGAAAAGAATATGTGGCGAAACCAACTGCATCCCTAGAAGTCATTTACATTGCATAGTCAACGTTATCGAGTCATTATTGGTATCAATTTGTAGAAAAAAGTTCACTGGTCACATTTGGTTAGTTGATTCAAATACTAAACAAATGGTCGAGCTATGCAAAAGTATCTGTGATACAGCTCTGATTACACTTCATAAATCCGTCTATCAGACAAAATTTCAGCACAGGTGTCAACGGGGCAATGATGTATTCAATGTTCTGCAAATCATGTTTTGCATCATCTTCAACAGTATTATTTTATCATATAATTTTTACCAGCAAAAAAATTTTCATCTCGGCATAAAGATTTTATTAAAAATATCCATCCAAGCCGTGGCCACTCACATAGTTTCAGCTCATACAATAGGACAAATTCATCTACTGCAGTAAATTCAAACTAAACATCATGGTTTATGCAGCACACATTCAAGTCTCTCTTTCCCATTTATGGCAGTTTTCACACTGACAAAGCCGCTTCGCTGGTGGGATCACATAAACATCCTGTAATAAATAAAAAAAGTGCAATAAATATATGTCATTCATAGATATGTCATTCTAACGTGTATCTACTGAAAGCATTTAAATTGGGAGTTAGAAAGACTGCGAGTGGAATTTTAAAAATAAATCAATGTTTAACAGAAGCATAAGTATGCCAAGCCAACGATTTGGAGCTTTGGTTCTGGAAGGTAAAGGTGTGCATTGATCAATCGATTTTCCTCGCTTTCTACAAGTGAGAAGTGAACATATAAAGTCTATACATAAATCTAATTCACTAGGTAAACTGTGAAATAAAATTTGAAGCAAATATAGCTAGGTGAAATGATAAAAAATTATAAAACGATGATTGGTGATAACAAAAAGTTATAATTCTATTAATTAGTAAATGTATTCATGAGTACTAAAATTATTACCTTTAGTATATTCATCAATCTAAGCCATTATATTGCTAGATGCTATGGATTAAAAAGAAGCCGTCAATAACTCACTCACTGTGCATCCGTATCTCGCACGCGCGCACAAAAAATTACATTATATCCTCAAACAAGGAAATATAATCTGAATGTAATGATGATAGTGATGAACTCTTTATGGATTAAAAATAATACATAAACAAAACAAAAAAATGCCCCTTTTTGAATGTAAACACAACAGTATATCTATAATAGGAGACTCAAAGTAAAAGGTAAATTTACCTCAATTCTCCTATCTTCCTCTGTAGCATAATGCTGCTGACGCCTGTCAGCTCTAACTATAAGCTGTCTGTCCCTAACTTTAACCACCTGATGCTCAGAAAACTCAGAGCCACCTTCGCAGGAACTGGAAGCATTTTTACAATTCTGTTGTCCGTCAATAAATTGTGTTGATTGGGTAATTCATTAAAGTAACAATGTTAATTAATTTAGTAAATATCGATGTCGATGTGATTTAATAATAGAGTAAAATCCCTAACTTTGAGATCACAGACAACGCGTTTTACGTTTTACGTTTTTACGACCTATATAAACATTTTGTGCTGATAATTGGCTAATGAAGTGATCTTATATTTATCGCTCGTGGACTCTTTTCAGATGTGTAACTCGTTACGCCACAAAAGAAGCACCCGCTGGAATCTGAGCTTTTTAAAAGATGGCCTCATTCAAACGCATATATCTCTGGACAGGGTTGGTCTACAAAGACAAAAATGGCATTAAATTGTAGCTGATGTTTTAGCCTTTTATTGGTCTTAATTTCATTAAATCGACCTTTTTGACGCAACCACATCTTTAATGGTTGATTCTATGCAACAATCCGGTATTATACATGTACAGTCGACTCCTTAAGTTATTATGTTGTTTAGTAGTGCAGCAGACTCCCACGATAACTAGATATATTATTGGTACAGTAGATTCCTACAATAGCTAAATATTTTATTGTTACAGTAAACTCCTATGATAACTAGTGATGCTATCGCTACAGCAAACTCTTCCAATAATTAAAGATTTTATAGGTACAGCAGACTCCTACAATAACTAGAGATGTTATTGGTACAACAGACTCCTACAATAACTAGAGATGTTATTGGTACAGCAGATTACAGCAATAGCTAGAGATGTTATTGGTACAGCAGACTCCTACAATAACTAAAGATGTTATTGGTGCAACAGACTCCTACAATACCTAGAGATTTTATAGGTACAGCAGACTCCTACAATAACTAAAGATGTTATTGGTGCAACAGACTCCTACAATAGCTAGAGATGTTATTGGTACAGCAGATTACAGCAATAGCTAGAGATTTAATAGGAACAGCAGCGTATACGATAACTAGAGATTTTATAGGTACAACAGACTTCTGCTATCATCCGATGTTCTATAGGTACAACAGATTCTAAATACCAGATGTTCGTAGACATTAAAATTGCAGACAACTGCAATGTTAATGAAAACAACTGCTTTAACATTGAAATCCTCTTACGCTGGTCATATCGCTTTTTGAAGGTTAGACCCTACACGGCCGACCCAAAAAAGGAGTATATTTCTAATCTGACGCTAGCTGTAGACTATATCTCCAAGAAGGGGTGAGCAAGAATACTTAACAAGAGGTGCTCGTTCTATGTTTTGTTTGCCATCCAGCTTTGTTCACTTATATTAATTGGTCAAAAGACAGCGCGTATTGTCAAGATTGAATTATGATTGTGCGTGGTTGAAATGCGATTATAATTAAAATGTTACTGTAGTCGTCTGCTCTGGAAATTGGGCTACTGTGCTGCCAAGATGGATTATTGGTGTGGGCTGTCAAGTTGAAACTCTTGTCAAGTGTCGCCATCATGTGATTACATGTGTTGCTACCATGTGACTACTTGTGCTGCTATAGTGCGACTACGTGTGCTGTTGTCATGTGACTACATGTGCTGTTGCCATGTGACTAGGTATCAAAAGTCGTAATTTCATTATGGCTGTTAGTTGACTATGTGCTTGTATAATGTACTTTAACTGAGTCCAACTCTCCGCAAGAATGCTCTAAGGGTACAATTTGTGCAAACTGGTATTTTAGGGCTAATTTCGCAGAAGGATATGACACAGAGAAGATGGAAAAAGAATTTGGTATGTCGTTTGCTCCCAGTAAACTCGCCATAAGAGAAGACCAATTCCTCGTTTTTCAATTTCATGGTAAGAGGACGCTGATGCTCCAGGTGAAGGAGTTGGAAGGTAAGTGAAGCTTGACCTGATATCCACGATATTCATTTTCATGTCCTTTCTCAATCGCCATGGCAAGTTAATTCTTAAGACTTCGGTAAGTGTAATGAATGGTATATGTACTTCATACTATTCATATCATCTTTCAAGATTAAATTTCAAGATGAACTTAGCTTGGAATTTGTTGAATTGCTGTTATAATTGATTATTTACTTTGTAATCTTCTACTGATGTTATATAGATTAGACTTTAGTATAATAAGTGTGGGGTTTTATGATTTTGTTCCTTTGTAGTACTGATGATGTCAGGGGGAGACCAACCAAAGCCAAGAAAGGGCAACTTTGGTATACTCATACCAAACACACAGATAACATTTGAAAAGGTAGAAGGCAGCACTATCAAGCTCACCGGCAATCGGAAAAGGTGAGATGACTACTTCCTCTTTTGTACATTTATACCTAATATTTTCTCTGTTCATAGGCCTAGATACATGTCACTCTCTTTATTTTTGTAGAAAAATGGTCTATCGGTCTAACATCTTGCAGGAATGGGACTCTACCAAGATGGGCATCGGGGGACTCGACAAAGAGTTTTCTGATATATTCAGGAGAGCTTTTGCTTCTCGGGTCTTTCCTCCTGATCTTGTTGAGCAACTTGGTTCGTTAAAAAACTTTCAATTTCTGATATTGCAATGAGCAGAATTCTTATCAGTTAGACTTGGTCTATCCAAAGTTCTTTCTTTGAACCTATTCACTTTTGGGTTAGATAGCATGATGGCAATTATGATGTCTGGTAGTGAATACATCATTGCCAGCTTTACCAGGAATAGTGTATTGCTGTTCTTCTTGTTTTTGTGCTATCCTTCATCTTGTAATAGCATTTGTTCTCCTGTCTGATTGTAGGTGTCAAACATGTGAAAGGAGTTTTGCTCTACGGTCCTCCTGGTACAGGAAAAACTCTGATAGCCAGGTAGTGTCAGCACTATGTGTGGGGTGTGACAAAGTCATCACATATTTACATCTACTTTGATATTAATACTGCCATTTGCAAGTCATCCAAAATTATTTTGCAAATAACAAAGAGATTTTTTAGCATTGCCTGTTTGTAGACAAATTGGCAAAATGCTTAAAGCTCGGAAGCCCAAGATTGTCAATGGTCCACAGATTTTAGGCCAACATGTCGGTGAATCTGAGGCTAACATCCGTAAACTATTTGCTGATGCCGAAGAAGAGCAAGCTCGAGTGAGTGATCCTAGCTTCTGCAAAATGGCTCCTTTTTCTGTTCATACACCATGTTGTAGCCTCAGCTCTTTGTCTTTTCTCACGTACAGCCGCCTGGTATCGCAGTGGATGCTTTGTATGCCAACCACTGCACTAACTTACGTAATGGCACACAGCCACACTACATTGCTATGGCTCATTGCAGTAAATTAGTTGCACAATTACGGAAGTTCATACCTCCTACTGAATTCGATGATATCTGATAAAAAATATAGCATACTGCAAAATAGATCAATAATGCTTCAGTTCAATTAGTTGATTGAAGTCATATTTGTGGTTAGTTATGACAGCCTGTTCTCAGCGTAAAAATGAATGAATTGTATAATAGTGTAAAAGCACTGAAAATTCAAAGTTTTTGATCTTGCTAAAATCTTCAGATATTCAGTACTATGTTGGATCATTGACTTGCAAGTACTTGCCTATACTTGTCAAGTACTTGTCTATATTTGTCAAGTACTTGTCTATGCTGTTCAAGTACTTGTCAAATACTTGTTTATATTTGTCAAATACTTGTCCATCACAAATACAAGTTGCAGAAAACTGTAAATATTGAGTAACAAGTGAGTGGCTTCAATGACTCAAACCTAGAATACAGGCCCGTATTCCCTGGGGCGGCTGGCCGGCTGAGCCGCCCCAACTTTTTAGGAACTTTCCGCGGCTAAGTTCAGTCAAACTCGGATAACTCGCCCTCGGATAAAATGTAACATTTCATCTCAACACACAAGGTTAACTCAAACGAATTTGTTTGGTCCGTTCCCACGAAATGATAAATTGCTTCAGATAACTCGACCTCCACATCATTTATTCGAAAAGTTATTTGCCCAACGGCTATGGTGACGGTTTTTATCGCTGTAGAATATCACTTTATTCCAAGCCATAGAGACAAACATCGACTTTTAGTAGTTCTTAGGCGCCATTATTATCATCATCAGCGGCAAAATATTCTTGTTAACGACTTTTATAAAGGTTTGCAAAATATCAAGTTTTACCAAACATCCGCTTGGCCATGTCTATCGAAAGCGTAGAAACCTCCGTATGAACTTAAAGCAAAATCAGCAAAATTGATCTTTGTTAAAATGCTCAAAAGAAAAAGATGTTTTTTTTCTGAGCGTTTTAACTGCGGTCAAGTTTTACCTATTTAAATTTAAAAACGTCTCGTCAGTCACATCACCTAAAACAAAACAAATCTCAAAAAATAGAAAAATGTTGATACTTGCCGATAAAACTTTAAAACTTCACATAAGAGGCCCGGCTGAGGCCCTACATAAGAGAAACATGTTGGGGGCTTACACTGCCCCTCCACACCTCCAGGTGTTCATAACTAGTCGCCTAACATTAGCCGCCCCAACTTGCAACCAGTGAATACAGGCCTGCCAGAATAGGCGTTGTTATGCAATTCTTTGCTCCCGTACAGTTCTAAGTCGTATTGCTTTTTTTTAACATTATCCCACAACCAAATGAGCGGAGCGAGGTTTGGGAATTTTTATGATAAATGAATGTGCACACAACTTACGAAAATTATTAATCAACAATGAGACGAACCCTTGTCTCGAAATTTCATCAACAAGTTTAACCATCGTTTTGTAAAGTCGTTAAAGTATAATAATGATACAAAACACATACAAACTTATTTAAATATGTTACCAAGTCTTTGTAAACCGTCGTTATTATCTTAAAACTTACCCATCTGATCGGATTATACACAAATAGACAGATTAATTTGGACGAAAATCGCCACAAAACGCTTGAAAAGCTTGGTTTAATAAAAGTTAAGACCGGCCTACGATACGCCAATAATGCCGTACGACAGATAGTAGAACTATTTAGCAGTGCGCATTTCACGAGAAAACCGTGCTCATTTCACCAGTCTATGGCATTGTTTACTTGTAATCGAATTTATTCGAAGGTTTCTGTAATAAAGGTAGACCGTTTGAGGCGTAGACTGATTTACAGGTACGAAATTGTGGTACACAGTTTATCAACCTATGTTTTTTGTCCAATCACCGAAGGTTTCATTATTTAAAACGTTAGCCGAAATTCTTTACAACTTAATGTACAATAATAATAATAATAATAATAATAATAATAATAAAATAATGGCATGCTTCTGTCATGCGGTGACAATGCTTGGTAGTGTTTTCTAGTAGAGAAACACACCACCAGGACTAGGTTTTTTTATAAGCTACCTTGGGTGGTCCTAACACTTATCAAGGGCTTCTTCTGGAACTGTCAGATTAACCTGAAGAGATACATTTTTGCAACACGTCTAGTCTGATAGAGCCAGGTAGCCATTTCAGTTGTCCAATGTGCGAAAGACAGAGGTGGATCTTTAACGTGGCCACATTGTCAGTGTGGTACACGTGGCCTCCAAGTTAAGGTCTAGATCCAAAAGACCCAGCAATTTAGGGTTGAAAGCTTGCTGAGAGCTTTTTATTAGATTGGCATTAAGCAGGGCTCGAACCACCAACCCCATGGTTAACATTCAAAGATGATACCACTAAACCACCCTGATACCCTACTTATGTACAAGCTAGGGCGGAACTACAACGCCCCTTCAAGGCTAGAACATTTTTTATTTTGCTGCAGTTTCAGACGCGTGAATGCTCATACTTGCTTTCTGTTGAAGATCGCTATCAAAACCATTCTACATTCAACACAACCAACTTTCAAACTGTGTATAGTACACAGTAGCTTGCCATTTTACATCTACTTTTGCACTTCAGAGTTATGATAAACATATTTCCTTATTGTTGTTGTTAAAATACATACATTACAGTAGGTTAGGCCTACAGCTAAAATTAAAATTTTTTTTATCGTTGTAAAACAGGTTTGAGATAATAGTAGATTAGATGTGATTTTTGTGTGTGATTAGGTGTGATTTATTATTGTATTAAACCAAGCTTTTCAAGCTATTTCTAGAACATTTATATTTCTATTTCAAACAAATCTCATTTACACTATACTCTGTCAAATCCTGCTGAGAACTACTTTTTAAACAACCAACAGTACCCTTTTTTTTCCATTATCACTTTGGTCGTGGGCTGTATGACAGTGAAATTTCTAGTTTATTGTGATAATCAACATTCATGACAAAAAAAAGCATGTTTTTCAAGACGTACCAAAAGACGTACGCTTTGTTTTGTGATGAATAAATTCCTAGCTGAAAACTACACTTCCTTATGTGTACTTTCCAAACACACCTTGGAATTCCAGCTTCCTTTGCAGTTAAGACAACTTGGATTTTCTTTGAGTTTGAATACTTCCCTTTTACTCATGAGAACAAGCTTTGATATATTGCAATCATAGGTCATGCGATACGCAAGATCTGTCTCTCTATTTCTCCCCTATACCATTGCTTGAATGAGTCAACATATGATTTTCTATTTGTTTTTCCTTTTTATTCCCTTTCAAAAAATGGGGTGCCTACGTTATAATATTGAAATGAAGCTCCCTGGATTCTTAGATAATTAGTGTTGCTCAATTTTTATTAGATTTTAGTTAAGGAATTTAAATATTTTAATAACAATTTAAATATCATTTCTTTCCTTGCAAACTGTACGCATGAACTGTTTCAATACTTAAAATGTATAGTAAGTTATAGCCAACTTTACAATAAACTCTAAGACGTAATTTATCTTTTTTAACACAGACAGAGGCATAGGTATTGATTTAAACAGATATTGACATAAACTTACTTCTTTTACTATATACTTGTAATTGCTACCATATGCATGTACTTACAGTGTGGTAACATGAGTAGTCTACATATGATCATACTGGATGAGATAGATGCTATATGCAAGGTGAGAGGTTCTGTAACTGGCAGCAGTGCTGTTCACGATACAGTAGTCAACCAACTGCTGTCCAAGATCGATGGAGTTGAGGAGATAAACAACATCCTTGTCATCGGTTTGTCTGCCATTATCGTTTTCCACTTTTTGTCATTTGTAGTACCATTCTAATTTTTAAACTTCATATTATGAGAAAAGTTGTTTTTGTTTAGTTTAAATAAATTAAGAGAAAAAATAAAACACCTGTAAAAGTTTTCAAAATTTTTCAAACATTTTTAATTTCTAAATTTCATATCACGAAAGAAGTGTTTTGTTGAAATAAATTAGGAGGAAAAATAAAACTGTATAGGTGTTTAAATGTAATTGTGAAATCATTAGCAAGTATTGGCTAAATATAGCTAAAAATTATTTGGTATACAGTTATAGGATTTTAGTTTGTTACAGTGTAGGCATCAAAAGGTGAAAATATTGTGTAGAGAGGCATAGAAACCGATAGTAATTATCTAATGCCAAAACCTCTGGATCAAAATCATCATCAGAATGAGTTTGTGTAAATATTTTTATCACAAACGATCACTGATATACTGTGGGATTAATGGCGACATAGTGAGATATAGTATGAACCAGCCTAAGGCAACGGCAACTAACAGATTTTGTAGATGGGTTTGTGATAGTGTAAGTAATGCTATCACTGGTGTATTGTGGGATTATCGTCGACATCCTGTGATATAGTGTGTAGCTATGTTCCGGATAGATATGAGAGGGGTTTGTGACTGATGCAAACTTTATTGGCCAAAGTTTACAACGTAAAAACTACAATAGAATTATGCATATTATAAAAGGCATCAATAGACAAGATTTCGCATTCAGTCAAAATTTACACCAGTTTTATGATCTATAAAAGTTTTACATCACTCTTTAAGCAGTTGTTAAAAGATAGCATTGGTAAAAGTAGCATATAATGAGGTATAAATTCAGTATTGTCGCAGCAACAAACAGATGTAAATCATTGAAATGTTAAACTACAGCCATTCTGCTTAAACTATAAAATTGCAGTTGAGAAATATATAGTGGCTATATAAAATGAGAAATTGCATACCTTGTACTCTCTGTCACGAAACTAGCTAATACTACGATCTGCTTGAGAGATACAGTCGAAAGTGTCACTCGTACCTTTGAGCGCACCTCTTCACTGTTCATGCTGTACTGCGGTCTTGAAACGATATCTCGCTTTTATACAGTGGCAATCTTGTAAACATGTAAACAACTACTGCTAAGTATAAAATTAGAACTTATAAATCACTAAAATAACTTTTGCAATTGGTAAGCAATAGGGTTTCGCTGATTCATTGTTGCTTTTACTATAGGTGACAGCGTTGTCACTACATTTTCATCATTGAAAGTTAGTGCATTGTGCAATGATGACCAGTTCAGGCAGCCTACCAATTAATTATCCACCAGGTCAAATAAACAGCAAACAGGAAAATAGACAGCCAACCCAAATACATGAATCATGGCAGCACCATGTAACCGTCCAAAACACAAGTGTGTTGATCACGCTAGGGCTGCCGTTACATAGTGTGAACCTTTGAAAATCACAGCTTCTTTTGCGGCTAAGACAACCTTGATTTTTCTTGAGTTTCAAAATTTTCCTTTTACTCTTAAAACCAGGTTATAGTTTATTATAATCATTATACAAATCGCGTTATACCATCGCAAACTTGCTCATTCTATCGAGAAAGTTTTATTAATGTGTTTCTTAAGATGCTTTGGCCAGGATTTGTTGTCATAGTAAAAATTTGGTATATATTTGGTGTATTTTTGTAGAATCAGGGGTGGTAAACAATGGATTACAAAAAAAAACCGAAATGTTTTTATAATTTGTCAAAGTACATTTAGTGGGTTTCACACAGATAAATAGAACAGAGAAAAGGGATAGTAATCAAGTATGTAGCAGCAAAATACAGCGCAAATACTAAAACGGGGAAATGGCAAAATGGTTTTAAGGTCCAGCCTATATTTGATGAGAAAAAACTATTGCACTGTACAAGTTGAAGGTGGTGGTAAAAGGTTCCAAAATGTCTAAGTAAACACACAAATGGAAACAAAAAGAGTTGTGAATCCTGAAATGCTGAATTTGAATTTGTAAAACTTATAATTCTAGCACAAACAATAAAACATGGAATATCAGTTTATTTGGCTAATGTCGCAAATAAATTTAGTTTCCCAAATATTTAACCTCTAAAATCTAACTGGATTTGTAAGATGTGGGCTTACAGAGATTTTTTTTAATAATTTAATGAAATTAAAATTTTAAAAACTTGAAGCACTTCTTGAATATTATCATTATTAAATCAAAAATAATTTACATGATAAAGAATGATTACAGACAAATTTTAACATTTTGGAAATTTTCATTTTTAACACCTTCACCGAGAAGTCGCTATTCCATTATGAAGTCGCTATTCGCTTATGATAATCAAGCCACGCCGATTTCGTTGCTAGGAATGACCAACAGGAAGGATATGATTGATGACGCGCTGCTGAGACCCGGCCGACTTGAGGTGCATATGGAGATAGGTCTGCCTGACGAAGATGGCCGTGTTCAAATTCTCACAATTCACACATCGCTGATGAATAACAATGGAAAACTACATGATGATGTTAATCTCTCTGAGTTGGCTGCACAAACCAAAAACTTTAGCG
This sequence comes from Watersipora subatra, assembly GCF_963576615.1. Taxonomy (NCBI): domain Eukaryota; kingdom Metazoa; phylum Bryozoa; class Gymnolaemata; order Cheilostomatida; family Watersiporidae; genus Watersipora; species Watersipora subatra. The sequence goes on from NC_088709.1 coordinate 14,599,570, forward strand.
GTGCTGAGCTGGCTGGGTTGGTTAGGGCAGCGACCGCAACAGCCATGAACAGATATATCAAGGTTGGTGCTCAATCGAGCTTATTTCTGTTAGTACTAAATCAGTTTTGCTAATTAAGTCTTCAACTATGATTATACCCAGATTGTTAATCTGCCAAGCATTTCTTTTGTTTTCCTCAAACATACAACAGGTCTAAACTTCTGTTTGTTTAAAATTTTGTTAATGAGAAAAGTGGTTATTTATTTTGTTGAGCCCGTACAAACAAGCTATAGAAATGTACTCGTCTCAAGAACATTGTTACGCTTATCCTTGAACTTGCCCCAATATGATTGAAGAATCTGTTCATTTACCATTTGGGGACAGGCCTATTAACTGTTCAGAGTTGGTCTTTTCCAATTTTTTTAAGTGATTTGAACTAGAATGAGATTTTTTAGTTTACGAATATCCTTAAAAATAGGGACCGGCAAGGCATTACTGAGCTCAGCAGCTATTCACATAACTAAGTTCATGTTCCCATGACGTTTAGTTATACAGTAATCCATCACTTTCCGCGGCTAATAGAGGCTGTCATTGCTCTCAATAATTGAAAATTCAGGAGACAAAAACTAATTTGTTGAAGTATATATATATATATATATATATATATATATATATATATATATATATATATATATATATATATATATATATATATATATATATATATATATATATATATATATATATATATATATATATATATATATACTCATGCTACAGACAATACTGTTTCGGCTATTGAAGCCTCATCAGTGCAGCTCAGAGCTTAGGCAAGGAACACAAATCCCATTACCAATGAGAGTTGACTTCCTACCACGAAACAACTAAGTTGCCTCGCAGACTTTAAGAAAGTCAATGTGCTGGCACCAGAGTGCTCAAATCACAAAAGTGATGAGCTTTGCACAAAGGCTAATAGTGCCGCACCTCTCACAGAGTGCTCAACCAAACCGAAGTAAGGGAGCATATACTCAGAGAATATATATATATATATATGTATGAGCCAAATTTTAGCACCAGAACACTTAAACCACTTTCTAAACATATTGTATTTATTTCCTATGTAATAAATAGGTAACTAAGTAAATTGAAGTTATTTTGATTGACTTTCAGTTTATATTTCAACTTTTAGTCCCAGTATTTTAAACCAGAGAACACAGTTGTACGTAGTACGGGTGTATTTTAGACTTCATCTGATCTGAATATTCGTACTTGTACTTAATTGGGCTCGTTCTCAGGAAGTCACATGTTTGTAAAGGTATTTTATGTATGCATATTTATGTATTTTAATGTTTTTGTTAATTAACTTTCTTTTTAATTTTCTAACCAACATTTTTAACTGCAAAGTACTGAAACAGTGGAAGGTGAGCTGCAAAGTACCGAGGTATTACTGTAACTATTTGATTAGAAATTCTTCTGTTAGCACAATCTATGCTGCAGTTTTTCACAAGGCTTTTCTCAACAATTTTGCTGAATTTAAATTGTTGTTATATAAATTACAGAAAGTTCACTATGTAAGAGATATTAGCTTCTAACCTTGTGCTATTTTTAGAGCTAGTACATTAATCTATCGTATACGTGAAAGATTTATGCAAAGGGAAATGTCAATGAAATTATTCACTAAATCTAGACATTTCTCACCCACATGTCAATCCTTCCTGATTTATGTTCTACAAGAAATGCTGGGCTGCAAAACTGACTCATTGACCTATTTCTATGATGAGTCTCTAATAATATACATTTTTCCCCTAGCCCACCTCCAAGATTGAACTTGAGCCAGATGCATCTAAAAAAATTAAGATTTTGCACAAAGATTTCAAGGCAGCCCTGAAGGATATAAAACCGGTATGACATATCTCTTTTATTGTGTAAGCCTTTTCTTCATAGTGTAAAGGTTTTGTGCGCTGCCCTTTATTACTCCACCAACACAAGACTCAGTGTGAAGAATAAATACATGTATTCTGCTTTGTTCATAAGTAGTTACAGCGAAAATCATGCAACAAGCAATGAAACAGGCTGAGAACAGCTCTACTCTCCAATCGTGATGTGTGCTCTTATATAGTAGAAACCCCCCTCCCTGTTCCACTTTCTGTTCCAAGTGGCTTGGCTCGGCAAACTCAACTCGGCTTGGTCCTGACGGAGCCTGGCCTAGTATGACTCAAACATTCCATCACAATAGCTTTTCGGCTTGGCTTATCTTTGACTGCCACAAATGACTGAACTTAAAATCAACTTTTTTTATAAATATTTAAACGTGCCATCAATGATTTTGTAGCAAATATTATAGTTGTGAAACATGCTATTAGCTTACGCAACTCGTAGAAAGTTTTTGTAGATAATATAAAAGCAGCTAGAGCCACTGGACATTGGTAAGTCATGGACAACTATGAGCAGGCAGTGAATTGTTACAATTACTGGGTTTTATGTTTTGAATGGATTTGGAGTTGCTTCCCGCCGAATCATAGAAATGGTAAAATCTGAACGGATTCAATGCCATTTTGCTTCGCTAAATTTGTGCGAATGCATTCGCAGTGAGACCACTATTCAATGTCACGAAAACGCTCACTACTGATGGATACGAATCGATCATACTCGGCTAAGCTCTTTCCTAGTGAAGGTAAAAAAATTCAGCACATTTCATCACACCACCGCCCGGGTCTCTTTTTACTATGTACTATCGCAAACAACGAGTTGTTCGTATGACGATAACAAGATAATTACCTTTTTATTTATTTCGCTCTGATTTATGGTTACAACATCCTGTAATATCTTTTTTTGTTTCAACTACACTATCTATGTTGTTGATATCACCCTTTCATCTGGCCTGCAAATAGGGGCTTATTTTCCAATTCAAGTCAATATAGAATTCATCATCATCATAAAAGCGACTGCCGTTCATGCAACCTCTGAAGTAATAACAGCAAGTAGAAAATTATGTTGCTGTTTTGTAATATAAGAGAGCGGCAATAAAAAAACCAAACTGAAAATTCTGATTAGCCTCCTGGCTGAGTTAGTGCAGCAATTGTGCGAGGTGTGAATTAAAAAGCTGATGTCACCCAAAAGTGAGTCTGCTTTAACATGTTCTGTTTTGAGGAGTACATCGCTAATATATAGCTATACACATAGATAATGTACATGTAGTTGAAACAAAAAAGATATTACAGGATGTTGTAACCATAAATCAGAACGAAATAAATAAAAAGGTAATTATCTTGTTATCGCCATACGAGCAACTTGTCGTTTGCGATAGTACATAGCAAAAAGAGACCCGGGCGGTGGTGTGATGAAATGTGCTGAATTTTTTTACTTTCACTAGGAAGGAGCTTAGCCGAGTATGATCGATTCATATCCATCAGTAGTGAGCGTTTTCGTGACATTGAATAGTGGTCTCACTGCGAATGCATTCGCACAAATTTAGCGAAGCAAAATGGCATTGAATCCGTTCAGATTTTACCATTTCTATGATTCGGCAGGAAGCAACTCCGAATCCATTCAAAACATGAAACCCAGTAATTGTAACAATTCACTGCCTGCTCATAGTTGTCCATGACTTACCAATGTCCAGTGGCTCTAGCTGCTTTTATATGATCTACAAAAACTTTCTACGAGTTGCGTAAGCTAATAGCATGTTTCACAACTATAATATTTGCTACAAAATCATTGATGGTACGTTTAAATATTTAGAGCCATATACAACTAAATGTATATACAGCTATATACAGCTATACGTATATAGTTGTATACTGCTACACATATATACAGCTGTTTATAATTATGTACATGTATAGGCATATATAGTTATTTGTAGCTGTATACAGCAATATACAGTACTAGATGAATGTCTGGTAATAAAAGTCTGCACAGAAAATTTATTTTTATTTAACATATAACATCAGTTACTATTCCAACTTTTAAACATTATATCTTGAGAAAAGTGTTTTGTGCAGTTTAAATAAATTAACAGAAAATAAAAGCAACTGTAAAGGTTTTCAAACTTTGTGCAATGACTGTAACTTTCAAACTTCATATCATGAGGAAAATCTTTTGTGCAGGTCAAATAAATTGAAAAAAATAAAACAACTATAACAGTGTTTAAATGTAAATGTGAAATAAATAGCAAGTAATAGCTAAATTAAGTCTGCTTTGTTCCGATTACAATAAAAGATGATTTGGTAATGATACAGAACGACAAACAGAAAAAACAAAATAATAATCTTGAATGTGTTGAATTAATAATAAAAACTCGTGCATGAAAGTGTATGCGTATATAAAAAGATTACTGTTCTAGCAGAAGCCATCTATCAAAACTTTGACTTCGACGATACTGGTACCTCTTGATACTGGTATAAATGTAAAAATGAGATATCGCACTGTCTTTGTCTGGTACTTTGTGTGACCAAACAGAGAAAGAATGTAGAAGCTATTCCTGCTTCAGATAATACAATTGTCCACATGAAAAGTATTAGTCTTTACCGATTTAGAAATTAAATTTTACGAAAAACCGGAAATAAAAGTTCACAAAAACTTGACAAAGCATTGAGTTTCATAGAGTTTATAGAGTTCATAGAGTTTCAATTAATACGTCAGTAAGTGTGTGAAATCAAGAAAATGGTGCATGTACGATGGCGATTCGATAAGTAAAGATAATTTCCTTATAAGTTAGAATATTATTGTGATACATGCATAATTTTTTGGAGTTATGTTCTTTTAGGTGTTGTCTTCACACTGTAATCTTTTTTAATAACTTTGAGGCTATAAATGTTTTTGGAGACTATTTCAAAATGGCTGCCCTTCTTGAAATTTGCTCACATGTTGAACATAGAGCTGTAATAAGATTTTTGTCAAGTGAAGGAGTCAGACCAAGTGACATTTATAGGAGAATGAAAGCTCAATATGGTGACAGTTGTTTAAACCAAAACAGAGTTTTCAAATGGGCTAGCAGTTTTAAGGAAGGAAAGACCTCTATTGAGGATGAACCAAGGTCAAGCAGGCCAAAAGAAGCAGCCACACCATCCAATTTGGAGGCTGTGGACAAGCTTGTCAGAGCAGACAGGAGGATAAAGGTAGAGGAAATTGCTGAATCATTGAGCATCTCCATTGGAACAGTGCAGTCCATTCTTCATGAAGATCTTGGGTACTTAAAGGTGTGCTGCAAGTGGGTACCCAAAATGCTCAGTGATGCCAACAATGCTAAGCAATTGGAAATGTCTAAGAAGAATCTGGACAGGGTTCAAAAAGAAGGTGATTCCTTTTTAAACAGACTTGTGACTTGCGATGAGACCTGGGTGGCACACTATGAGCCAGAGTCAAAGCAGCAGTCAGTGAGGTTGAAACACCCATCATCTCCTGTCACAAAGAAGTTCAGAGCACAGAGAGGTGTCAAAAAATTGATGTTGACAGTGTTTTGGGATGTGAGAGGCCTCATTACAGTAAGCTTTCTTGAGCAGGGAACCACAGTAAACAGTGAAAATTACTGCCAACTGCTACAGCAAGTCAAGAAGGACATTAAGAACAAGAGAAGAGGCATGCAATCTCGTGGCATCATTCTCCACCAAGACAATGCAAGGCCCCACACTGCCACTCGAACCATTGAGACCATAAACCAACTAGGTTGGGAACTGTTAGACCACCCACCTTACAGCCCTGATCTTGCACCTTCTGACTATCATCTCTTTGGTGCTCTAAAGTCCTATACCAGAGGGATTCATATGGAGAGTCACGACGAGGTCAAAGCTACTGTGAGCGAATGGTTACGAAGGCAATCTGCAGAATTTTATGCAGATGGGATCAAGAAACTGGTACCAAGATGGCAGAAATGTGTTGACTTGTCTGGCAACTATGTTGAAAAAAAAGTATCTAACTCAACTACAACTTGACTTATTGTAAAATTATCTTTACTTATCGAATTGCCCTCGTAGTATATAGTAAGAGCTATGAATTATAAAAGCCTTCAAAAACTCATGGCTAGACAATTGGAATGCAAACCTGCATACTCAATTGCAATCTTCGTGAGTTCAAATCCAGCAGAATGCGCGATTCTAATTCCAAGGTTTTAATAGCTATAGCCGAACCATACCGAAGTACACACATACACACACTCATACACATGATTTTTGAGATGTATATATAGATATAAAACTATATGTATATACAGTTATATACAGCTGCATGTACATACAGCTATATACAGCTGTATATGACTGTACATACAGCTATATGTGGTTCTATATGAGTATAGAACTCAGCAAAATCTTCTGCTGTTGCAGCACATTCTTAACAAAATTGAATTTTTTACTTGCCGTAGAAGTCACTTGGAGAATACAATTTAAGAAAGATGTTTTGTAGGCAACAATCCGCATGATTGCTGGTATTTCAAAGCATTTTGATCAAGTTAAATTACTTCAACTGTATACTTATACTATACTGTTACTTGAACATTACTGTTCAAATGACATCTATTAATTCCAGCTTGTAGCGGTCTATTTCTATGGTAACTGTTTAAAAATCAAATAACACGGTCTTTTTGTGCATAGTAAACATGACAAGTTGTCATCACGCCCTTTCAATGCGAGCAACAAGTGTTCAATGTGTTTGTAGCAAACAAAGTTACATATATATTAATTTCTAGTTAGCAGTGCCAAGCTAAGCAATTAATACTGTAACGCTAGCACATACAATAACTATAGACCAGGTTTTTCTCTCTACCAATAGTCTTTTCAATGATATGTCAACAAGCAGTGATGTGAAATGTGTCGTAAGCATTGTAATTATTGAAAATGTTTTCCAATAGCTGAATAGCAATAACCCTGTCAAATCACTGTTTGTGTGTAACATACATGTATTTACCTTAACAGTACATTGGTAGAGTTTCTTTATTTACTATTGACTATTTTTGACAAAACATAAACTTCAGCAGTTCCATTGTTATTAGCTTGGATAAAATCATCCATTACATCGCTAGTTGATCTATAGCATATATTTAGTTGAACCAAAGAATGCAAAAGGCTCTTATAATGACCTTGACATAGTTTTGTAATATAGCTTTTTTAAATTCTGTGTTGAAATTTCATGCCACTTTATCATGACTAGTAAATGATGTATCATACTGTGCTACTCGTCATTTGGCAGGTGTTCGGATGCAGTGAGAACGAGATTGAACCACTCATGGCATATGGTGTTTTAAATTGGGGCGAGCCTGTAAGCAAAGTGCTTCATGATGGTGCCTTGCTTCTTTCTCAGGCTAAGAACTGTGAGGAGACCTATCTTGTGTCTGTCCTCATTGAAGGTGAGTAGCGTGCACATACATCTTTAATGAAAAAGTTGGTGGTGAACCTGATATTTGAGCAGTATTCATTATCAGATATTGTAGTGGGGAGCTCAGCAGGTGTGTTACATCTGAGTTCCTTAGTAATTACATCTCAGTCTACTAGCAAATGTCTACTTTCTCAGGTCAACCGCAGAGTGGCAAGACCACTCTGGCAGCTAAAATAGCCCACAACTCTGGCATCCCCTTTGTGAGAGTCTGCACTCCAGAAAAAATGGTCGGCTTTACAGAGAGCGCAAAGTGTCTCGCTATCAAACAGGTTGTTGTTATATGCTTATCAGTGCTTTTTACTCATTGTGTTGGTTAAACTTTGCTTACTAATTGCTGAAAGATTCTAGCTCAGCAATGAACACACGTACACACCACACCATGCACCATACCAGGTACCACACCACGCACCACACCACATCACACACCACGCACCACATCACACACTACACCACGCACCACACCACGCACCACACCATGCACCGCACCACCGCACCACCACACCACCGCGGTTGAACTTAAGGAGATTGCTACCACGTGTTTTTTAACCACAAGTTCTACCACTGAGCTACGGAAGGCGTATTGATCAAAGACATTATCATATACCGTACAGTGTATGCCACGCTAAATGAGGCATTATTTGAAACTCTATTGATTCTATGAAACACGAAGCTTTGTTGTGTTTTCGTGAACTTCTATTCTCGACTTTTTGTAATGTTCAATTGCTAAATCGTTGTGATAGTCAATACTTTTCACGAAGACAATTGTATTATCTCGACTAGGAATAGCCTCTACATTCTCTCACTGTTTGATCAGACAAAGGCAGTACGATATCTCATTTTTTCATATGTACCAGTATCGAGAGGTACCAGTATCGTCGTGTTCAGAGTTTTGATGGATAGTTTCTGGTGGAACAGGAAAATTTTTTATACACACACTTCTTATATAAAAATAAATTTTTTATGCAAAGACTTTTATTACTCGGTTTGAGTAATAAAAGATCACACGAAGATCGTTACCGCAGTTTGGGAATCCGATTCCCTATCCACAAGTCTACAAAAGCTCTTACAATCCATTGTTCTTACAATATACTATATACATACTTCTCAATGACATGCGCTAAATGACGTATTAATTGAAACTCTATTAACTCTACAAAACGCGAAGCCTTTTCATGTTTTTGTGAACTCCTATTTTCGGTTTTTCGTAACGGTCAATTGCTTAATCGCGGTCAAGGTCAATTATTTGCACGTGAACAATTGTATGATTTCGAATAGGAATAGCTTCTACATTCTCTCATCGTTCGGTCAGAGAAAGACAGTCCGATATCTAATTTTTACATTGGTACTAGTGTCGAGAGGTACCAGTATCGTCGTATTCAAAGTTTTGATGGATAGCTTCAGCTGGAACAGTAACATTTTTTTACACACACACTTATATGCACTAGTGCTGGGCATGGGTAATAAAACGCCATGAACTCATGGGTTTGTCTTCTCTCTAGTCTCGGGTGATAGAAATTTTGAGTGTTTCGATCTTGCGGGTTTGGATTTTGACTTGCGAGTTTGAGTTTTGGTACACGAATCCGTCGAGTAGTGGACAAAAACTCGGTCTATTGCGCCCAGCGTTAAGAGCACTTTTTAACAATCCGCCTGTTAATGCTGCGACCACAAAAATCGGTCGATAAAAAGTAATAAAAATAATATTTAAATTGAATAGTATTATAATTGCATTGTAAATTTTAAGATATGTTCAATGTTTGGAAATTTTTGACATGAAATTCGTATCAACAAACCCGATACCCGAAAAACTTGTTGGCCAATAAGTATCCTTGCCAAACACTACTAGCTACCCGATACTCTAAAAACTCAAACGGAAAGGGGCTAGTCTAAACTCGTTGGCCAGGAATTGCTTGTGCCCAGCACTAATACGCACGAAGTGATATTATCAATTCAACGTATTCAGAAATTTTATTTTGTTTTCTCAGTTCGTATAATTGTATCATTACCAAATCATCTTTTATTGTAATTGCTGCAAAACACACTTACTTTAGTTATTACTTGCTAATTGTTTCACATTTACTGTAAAGACTGGTTCATGTTGATTTGTAGATAAACTATGTTGCATTACTGCTATTGTAGGTATTTGAAGATGCTTACAAATCTCCCCTTAGTCTTGTGATAGTTGATGATATTGAGAGGCTTCTTGGTAAGTATAAGCTCCTCCTACATCCTCCTCTATATCTCGACTAGCTCTTCACCTGTCTTAAATGTCTCCTGAAGTTGGCTCCTCAAATATCTAGCTTATTGTCTTTACTTCCAGCTTTGATCGCATTACCTCTGCTGCCTCCTTCAGCGATTCTCTGTTCAATGCTTTTTATTTTAGGTTGACTATTAGCATACCTTTTTCGTTTTAGCACTTTGAAACACAGCAATAACACTAGACTAATCACTTGGTACATTTTGTCTATATTTAAGCATTATTCGATAAAACATGAACTGTTGAAAAAAGGGCCAATAAATTATTTAATCCTGACTGAGACATCTAGACAGCCAATTCTGTTCTGTTTGTTTATCCAAATTGTTCCGTTTCCATTATTCAAATCTTATTGTCTGAATTTCGAGGCGTTACAACTGAAAAACCGACTGATGCAATTATGCAGTGATCATATTTTGAATTTATAGCAAACACTTAGTTTGTCGGTGAGCCCAGTTGGCAGGACCTATATTATGTTATATTATATTATATTCGGTGTTATATTAGGTAGAATGTCTTCATTGATTAATCTTTGATTACTCAGCATGCTTGCCCATCAGCAATAGCTTGTGTCAAGGTCAAACAATGCATAATTTTGTTATGACTATTCGGATGGCTATGGACTCATCTAATGAGAAGCTACTTTCTATGATTGTAATGTTTTTCTAGAACCTTATTTAAGATAATAAAGTATTACTGCAATAAATATTATTACCAATATAAGTATGAATTCTTTGTTATACTCCATAACTGTTTTGGTTACCCATTACTTACTAAATGCTAGTTTACCTATAGTTAGTCAACTAAGGACATGGGTGTTAGTAGTTGATACATGTGTTGTTAGTGGACTTGTGTGAAATGTCACATGCATTTGTAGACTATGCTCCGATCGGGCCTCGATACTCCAATTTGTCTCTGCAAACACTACTTGTTCTCTTGAAGAAACTGCCTCCCAAGGTCAGCAGGCTATTCAACTATAATAGTTTTAAGGCTAACTAAGCTTCTGAAGTCTGACTTGGTTCAGACAGCATGTTCTATAAGTTTAGCTTATCATGATATTGTAAAGCTGCTTCTCCTGTGCTAATTAGTGAGTCATAGCTTTTTTATTGACTTCAAATATCCTGCACCATAGATGATGTAAGAAAGCTTATCATTAAGTAGGGCATGTAACAAAAAGTTTGACCAACTTAAGATCGCTTATCAGTTTCCGATTCTGTCAAAATTTATACGGAGTTTGAAAAGTCTGAAAATATATAGCTGTTTGTTCATATAATGTTTTGCGCATTGTTCATTTTTATGTATATATGGTTTAACTCTGTTGCTAAGGGAAGCTTTTATGACAGCTCGTTTTAGTATTTATACAAAAAAAATTGGTCACAGATCACAGAATTAACAGGTTTACCCTAAATTTTGCCATAACAAGTTTAGGGTATCGGGTTAGCATTGCGCCAAAAAATGAATTAGTTTTATTTTTTACTCAGAATTTACATAATATCATGGTTTTCAGATGTTTTTCAATTTAGGATGGATGATAAGAAATGTTGTAAACAGCGACCTGATTGTACATGTAGTTCTGCTTGTGAAACTCTTTAACAGTAAGGCCTCAGATATTTCTGAAAACTATATTTTTATATTATAGAATGTTGGTCTGCGATTTGGTCAATTGGCGAATACGATAGCGTTTTTTTGTTGCAGCCTGTTTCACTAAACTACAAGTATATTAAAAATTACTAATGTTTTTCAAATGGATTTTTGTGCAGAATTTTCTGCTGATTCATAAAAAGCTGTAGAATAAAGCTTTATGACAGAAACTCTAGCTTTTACAGCAAAACTGCTGAGTATATGTCAGCAAAAGCTCTGCAGCATGAATTAATTCTGTCAGAAGTTGCAAAAGGTTTGTTAGAGAAAGAATTAAGCAGAGGAGATAATCAAATGCCTGTTGATTGTGTAGGGTCGTAAGCTGTTACTTGTGTAGGGTCGTAAGCTGATGGTGATTGCCACAACGAGCAGGAAGGATGTGTTGAGAGACATGGAGATGCTCAACACATTCAATGCGATCATTAGGGCTCCAAATCTGACAACTGGAGAGCACCTGCTTGCTGCCCTCGAGTTGATGGACAGCTTCTCTAAGGAGGAACTTACTTCGCTCACCAAGCGTACACAAGATAAGAGGTCTGACTTGACACTCATCTATAAGCTGCCTCCTCATGATAGGCTTTCCGGGGCCTGCATAACGTTGTTGTAATAAATGCACGTAGTTTTTAGGATCTTATCTTAGCACTCTTAGTTTGGTTCCTGACTGTCAAACCTCTACATATGAATTTAATTTATTCTGAGATTCGACTCATTTGTTGGAGCAATTATTCCCCTAAGAATATGTGATTAATTATATCGTTGTTCCACAGACCTAAAACCTATGATGGCTCAATAATATAGTGCAGTTAATTACACATAGCATTAAAACCAATATGTTATATAAAATTATATGAAAAACTAAATTATATGTAAAAAACCAAATCAAGAAAGTAGCCTTTACCTCAGGGATGTGGTCAGTGATGCCTTGAGATGCAACTTTCATTCCTTTCAGACCCGAGCACCAAATCCAAAAAATCTCTTTTTCCAAGCAATCATTTCTCTTTCAAAATGAAAGAAATGGTATTAATTTATTCCAGCCCTTTAAAACGCGCTTAACCCACCCCATAATAACTCTCATAACTCTTGTAACTATTATATGTTTTAGCTATACAGAAAAGTATATTTCAACGTGAAACACCCTCAAAACTAAAAGTTGCAAATATAGAAATACAATATTACCATGGTCAAAGATGAATACTGCATTTTTGCCTTCAAGACAGACGAATACACCAACAGGCGAATTTCAGAGGAGCAAATTAAAGGCGTCTATACGAGAAAGATACGATGTATTACGAGAAATATGTCTCTACAAAACCTAGCTGGAAAGTTCTGAACTAAAAGTTTCCAACTTTTCACCAACAGCTGCACAAGCTAAGCTCATGTTTCAAAGTTTGGCTCAAGTTACTAGCAAAAATTTAGCTGGAGCTTGTGCACAGATTCTGAGTAATTCGTGACTTTAACAAATTGTATCTCAAGATATCACTGTATAGACTGGGCGACGTGAAGTTTCAAAAGTTGCCATAGTTATAGAGATGCGCAACATAATTCACTTTAACTTACACTGACTTACCTTCTTACTTGTAGTCTTTACTATATTTTTAATACTTTAATTCTTTTCAGTCCCTTAATTTACACGTATAAGATTACCATGCTTCAAAAACTTTCATTCACGGTTGGTTGGAAAAATTTTACATTTCTCATTTTGAAAAGTCCATAAGTTGTGTAGATCTTTGACGATATGTGATTGCCGTCAACAGTAAAATAGTGGTGTCATATAATTTTGCGTTTCTTGTAGGGTTTGGATTGGCATTAAGAGGTTGCTCTCACTCTCACGAATGGCCAAGCAAATGGATGAAGGACAGAGGGTGAACAAACTTCTAATGTTGCTTGAAGAGGAAAAGGCCATTAAACCTTTTCTTTAGCTACTTATTTTTTTCAATTTCTAGTGACATCCAGCCTCTATGAGCTGCCTCTAGTAGGTGGTCATAACTTCAAGTGCCTGCGGCTTGTTTTTCACAGAGTCTCAATGCATTCAGCTGTTATCAAATAATAAAACTTTTGTTTTTCCTGTTGCTCTTAATAACGCACTAAAAGTCTGCATTGCAGCTGTCTGGTTTGAATCCGTATGGTAATATCCATACAGCAGAAGATGGCCATCCGGTCCCAAAAGCTAGAGGAGGACCGAAAGCTTTTCCAAATAGTGTATCAGAAGCGAGACAGTTGTTAGCCAGCAGAGCACAGAGAGCTTTGTTGTACGCAGTTCTTCATTGCAAACACATTAGATGTATTTTGATATATTCATTTATAAATATAATGTACCTTTCTACTCGAATAAGTGGTTGGTTTATTGTGGAATGGTAAAAGCTTCATGGCAGATCCTTTACAGTAGTCCAAGTATATGATGTGCAGTTACCAACTCAGGAAGTTGTCATTTTAGAATAGTATTTTATTTTAAAATTGAACTGGCGGAGAAATTTAAAAAAACAAGTACGTTCAATCATCATGCAATGGAGTTGCAAGGCAATTGTGTTCAATATTGCCCATTAGCTACATTTGCATTAACTAAGATTGATTGACTAAGATAAGATAAGATAACTCATAACTTCTAAAGTATTAGAAGGCTCCTTCTAGATTGAAATTTAAAAGTTAAATTTCAAAAGCGGAAGTTTTAAGTTTCTCTACAATTCCTGTTGTCAGTTATTTAGAGTTAATCTAGCAAGTTACAAAACACTTACACACCTGATAGATCCCAATCATGTTTAATTTTTAACCAAATAAACTTTGCCTTCTATAGCTGTCTAAATAGAGCCATATATGTTATTCTTTGACAGCTATTTGTATAATTGAAACAATCCATCAGGGTAAATATTTATGATGAAGTTCAACAGGCCTTCAGTTTTAGCCATAACTCTAGCTGTGACATGAATTACTTTCGGTAAGCAAACATATAACTATTTTGTTACAATTTTCTCAAATTAATTAAAATCAAATTACAAAACTAATATTTTTATACTCATATATATATTTAGTGAATACTTGATTCAACGAAAGCTTGTTTATTTGACTTTCTGATAGAACTGCAGTAATTATGGTCATTGAGAATAAAGACACTTAAGGTGACATCGGTAAAACATTTAAAAAAACAGGAGGTAAGTCGTGATGATGTCAGCTGTTGGCTCTAATACATATTGTCAAGTATCAATAATAGGACACCAGATATGTAAATATTAATAGACTCTCCATGGCATTACTCACGTAGTTACAATTTACTGAAGAGGATAAGGTTAGGTAAGAGAGCAGCTGTGGTTCAGTGGTTACTGCACTAGCATTTAATCAATAGGTAAGTGGTTCAAATCACAGAAGGACCACCAAAGGTGTTAGGAATGACATCCAGCCACAATTGTTCCAGTAAAAAATCTCATGAGCAAATGGTCACAGTATATTTTGTGCAAAATACGCTGTTTGCGTTGGTGACCCCTACATGAATAAGCAAAAAAAGGACGAGATTAGGTTAGGCTGGAGGCTTCCAATAGTAATATATTTTTGTGTAGGCTGCTCTGTTTCTTTTACATCACATAATCTTGGTGTATTACTTAGTTATTGTATGATAGCAGAGTTATTAACGGACTCGGATCAGCTGAATAGATGATATCACTCAGTATAAACTGTATTTGAATATTAAACAAAGCACTTCTACATCTAAATAACTCATTCCCAATTTGCTATTACTCTAGAGTACAATTAAAAAACTACAGACAGGCTCATTACTACTATGAGCAAGGCTATGTGACATCCACTGAGCTCATTGCGGCAAACTGAAGGTGCCTCTCCAGGCAGAGTGTAGTATACTGAGGTATTGTTTGGGTTGGGTATGAAGTATTATCACACTACCTTCTGACTGGATATGGATGGTATGATGCAAAGTCAGAGAAACATATAAATGACAATAAAATTGATAGTTCCTTGAGGCAAGGCGACAAGTCCAAAGGCAGTTATCACAACTGAAAAAACTGAGAAAACTAATAATATGCTTATGAAAAATCTGCAGAACAAATGTAATTTTAAAATGCACTCTCTGCAAATAGGAAGTAAAATATTAAACCAGACTGATCATTTTAAATTCCTAGGTATTTGGCTTGATAATAATCTGAATTGGTCTACTCATATATCTAACATACTAAAGGACCTTTGTCCAGCGGTTGGACTTTTCTATAGGTTATCAAAGTACTTCGCACGGGAAATAATGATTACATTATATAACTCCTTAGTAAATTCTAAACTTATTTACTGCATCGAATCTTGGGGCAACTCACCTGACATATTTTTAAATAAAATTAAAGTCTTTCAGAAAAAGGTAGTGTGAGTTATATGTCATAAACCCTTTCACCATCCATCAAAAGAGTTGTTTACTCAAACTAATATTTTACCAATAGATAAGTTGTATACGTTAAAACTGCTGCTAAGGGATCATACTGTATTTCATTTATCTGGAAATGGGGGACCACCACACTCTTATAGCACTCGTCACTTTCTTCTAAATCTTCATATTCCCTTATTTACATCTAGTGCTGGGCAAAAAACTATTCAATATCAAACAACCTTTTATTAGAATAACCTACCTGACAGATTGAAAAAAAATTGTAAACAAATTAGACTTTAAAAACAAGTAAAATGCTATCTCCTGCCTCTCTGACTGGGGTGGGCTGAGGCCTGTCTTTGTTTCTGCTGCTGTTGGCTGTTTTTGGGGCTTGCGCGACATTAGCTGGGCTACAGTGCACCTATCATCATTATTTCGTGCTCAGTTTGAGTGAATTTTGCTATAGTTTTGTTTTTTCATTTTCTCACTAATTTGTATTTAACCTGATATATTTGCTAATATGCAGTTTATTTTTCTGTACTGTTTTTGTTGATGAAAATAAACACACACACACACACGCGCACACACACAACTGGTTGAAATGCTTGATCTAATTGCATACTCGATCGATAATCTACTCTAATCTGATAATCTAATACTCTAATCGGTTTTAACTGCTTGGTGATAGATCCACAGGCACCTAACAATGCCTCTGACACGAGAACTACAATGTATACCATAGGAATGTTATGTTGAATGATATTTGCTCTTTATCGTAAAATGAATTATCTATTTATATAAATCTCAGTGTTTGTCTCTCTTTGTTAAACCCTGTGTCCGGTTATAGCAATTAAAATCTAGAAATGGAAAATCTGCACAGCACAGGATTTGATCTCAGAACCTCCAGATCTAGAGGCAAACTTAACCATTAAACCACACAGAAGAGATTCATTGGGCAAATAGTCATTACATTGGTTAAGATACTCACGCTTAAAGCGCTTGTTTGGGGTTAATAACTAGCACTGTTGGTCGTTACGGCGTAACATTTGTTAAGCTGGCCTGAACTGCAGGTATTGTTTTAGTAAAGATTTTAGTAAATATCTAGCTTTGCAGGTAAATTTTAACGAAAATGCAAAAAGACACACTGTGAGATTTATATAGATATACACGTGTGACAGAGCTTACCACACACACTTGTTTAATTAAACTCCCCTGTATAATGAAACCCTAAACACCCAAAGACTCAGTGCTGCAACGCACATAGCCTCCGAACTTCAATGTTATATGGAGTTTTCTACTCAGAACTAGCTTCAGAACACTGAAGTGTGAAGGAGCTATCACAATGCGAAGCCTCTGTACCTGAACTCGTAAAAGAGAAGAACTGACTCAACTCATAACTTGAATGACAAACAGGAAACTGACTTTCGGCATATTTTTATATCTATCTACTGATCGATATCTGTCAGCCGCACCAAAGACGTAGCTCATACCAAGAAACCTGTTTGTTCCACTAAACATGATGAATATTTAGACACATTATTGTTATATTATGATATATATATATTTGTCTTCTATAATTTGACATTGTTTGTATTACACTTACACACTGATTCACGACTGCTGAAGTGATCAGACTACAAATGCTTTTTCTCATGCTAGTTGTAAGCTTGTGTTTGCTGTTTTGCTATTCACAATGTTCATTGCTGTTATCAGTTCTGTGAATTGTAGTTCGGTTGTTGTTAGTGAATAGAACAATAAACAACTACTCATAGAGTGTAGATAAATATTTTTGTCTTGTTATTGCTATTTTAATGCTATTTAATGTTATTTTTATTTGTTGCACAAATTATAGTCTTGTTGCTGTTGATACATAAAACAATAAATGACTACTCACATTATTTAAATAAATAATATATATTTTGTAGGTTTTTAAAATCAGCAAATCAAAATTGTTTGAGCTTTTCGTTCAAATAGAAAGCAGATCTGTTACTCTGATGTTATTTGCACTCTTATAGGTAGTTATGATTCCTCCAATATATTCCTTCCTGCAATAATATTACTCTCAAATTGCTGCACTAACCTTACTACTAACACTAGACTGAACAAGTAATGCATGTCAACTATATTTTAGATTGTAGCGGTACACAAAAATAAATTCGACAGTAATCAATGCAAACAAAATAAAAAAGCATTCATGTATATCATACACATGACTAGAACTTGAAGCAGTCAGCCAAAAGAGAGTTAAACTTGTGGTAAGCAGGAGTACCCGGAGCCTATGCTGTCGGGGCTGGCAGTCTAGAACATTCCACAGACGCTGTGATAGCAACCAGTTAGACCATCAATCTTGTAGACAAAATCACCTGCACTAGTGCACCGCTGGACTGTCAGGGGATACGCAGCTTCCCATGGGTACCTGTTGGTGCAACGCAAAGAACCTCAGTCTAACTGCATGATTAGTCTTTGTACATTGGTTTAAATAAAACCTCAACTCATGTGATAGACACCTTTATGACCATTCAGCTAGAGCATGTTTGAATTTAAGTTCATTTTTAAACAATTTTGAATTTGCTTAAATTCAAACTTGAATCCGAATAAAATTTATTTAAATTTGAAGTTAGAAGTAAATTTGAATTGAGTTTGAAACAATTTTATTTGCTAAGCATACCAGCATAAAAACTGTCTAGTAACATAGAGTAAGTGCAAAACAGGTTTATTGTTGAGTGTTTCCAAATATAATCATTCATTAGTCTAATATAACTATAATTGTGTAAACTATCCAGAGAGACCAGAAAAATTTAAAGACTAATTTAGGTCAAAATACTTTCAAAATAATGATAGTAGCAAGTGTTTGGTTTGCCTCAGCTATTCTTGAGTTAGGTTGAGAGGTGTGGTCAGTCGTTCCATAATCAACTAAACTTGATCTTTTGTTTTTTTAAATTTTGGTGGTTGGACTATTGTTTATTCTGGTCGGTCTTGTTGATTGATGACACCAGCTCAAGGATGATTTACTTTAGGCCATTCTCTTAGTCTAGTTTTTCCAAGCAAACAACAGAAGTAGACATGACATACTTATTCACGTATTCAACGAAAAATTTGTTTTTTTTTGCTCTGCTCAAAATTATTAGTGTTGATGACAAAAAACAAAATTAATGGTTTTTGGACTACTTGTAGACAATCCATGACACATGAAATAAGCAATGGTTTGACAGCAATCTTTACTATAATAAGAGCTGTGTCCATTCGTCTGTCTGTCTGTCTGGCTGTCTGAAGACAGGCATGCACTGAGGGTTAGAAAAAAGTTGCACTGCACAGGTATCGAATCCAGTTATTTAGATTTACAGCCAAGCATCTGCATCAATCATCCACCTTTCCACATTTAAGAATAATTGTGCACATAGTTATTACGCCTGCAGTACATTATATCTCATGGCACTGACTGCCAACATACGAGTGCTAATAAACAGAAAATGTGCAATCACTAAAATGTCAGCAAGCTAAAGTGAACTGATAAAAGCTGTCACACATCTAACATTATGGCTTTTATGCATTTAGGTTTTTATTCTCATTTTTTTATATGATTGATTCAATGCATCAGCGACTCTCTCATTTTACTGGTTGACTGTTATTTACGGGTCAGTTTACTTAATAATGACTAAATAGAATGACTAGCTAGTAACTGTTTGGCCTATTATTGAATACGAGTAAGTTCTTACCAGGAGCAGTCACCCGACCAGGAGCCATAGAGCTCTACCTGAAGGGTCTCTCCTACATCAGTCGGCATATCGGCATCTGTCCAGATTCCACCGTGACTTCCACAGGAGTAGGCAGGAGAACAGGAATCTCGAATTCGATTTCCACCATCGCCAGTAATTCTTCAGTAAAAACAGGAAAGGCAATTAGGTAACTTTTAAATGATAAAAATTGAATACAGTTTATTTTTATACAGTTTAGAGTAATTTCTTATCATAATAAAAAAATTAGTATTTACATAGTGGTAATGTAGTGATAACAGTAGTAGCAGTAGTAGTAGTAGTAGCAGTAGTAATGGTAGTAGTAGTAGTAATAGTAGTAGGAGTAGTAGTAGTAGTAGTAGTAACAGTAGGAGTAATATTAGTAGTAGTTGAAGTAGTAGTAATATTAGTAGTAGTAACAGTAGTAGTAATAGTAGTAGTATTAGTAGTAGTATTAATAGTAGTGGTAGTAGTAGTGATAGTAGTAGTAATAGTAGTAGAAATAGCAGTAGTAGTAGTAATAGTAGTAGTAATAGTAGTAGTAGTAATAGTAGGAGTATTATTGGTAGTACTAATAGTAAGAGCTAGCTGAGTTAAACTTTCCTACATTGACTCAGTAGAGGATAGCCTGTCTTGACAAACTGTTGTTTTTGCGGAGTTGTCCCCCGTCGCGCGGGTGAGCAACACAACTTGTGTTGTTGCTCGCCCGCTCAGCGGGGGACAACTCCGCAAAAACAACAGTTTGTCAAGACAGGCTAAGTAGAGGACAGCTGTGCCAGCTGTCAATAGCATGACTGTCAACCTGTACATGTAATAAATGTACTGCCGTAAACTAATAGAGCTATTAACAAGACTTAGTAAGTTGTCAGATAACATCAGAGTCAGGTCATCAATTTTCTATCAACCGGTTTCCACTTGTTATTCTGTAATCACTCATCTCTCAATATTTTAAATAAACAAAGAATAGTTACAGTATTGAACTGCAGTTACAGTATTGAACTGCAGTTACAGCATTGAACTGCAGGTACAGTATTGAACTGCAGGTACAGTATTGAACTGCAGTTACTGAATTGAACTGCAGGTACAGTATTGAACTGCAGGTACTGTATTGAACTGCAGTTACAGTATTGAACTGCAGTTACTGAATTGAACTGCAGGTACTGTATTGAACTGCAGGTACAGTATTGAACTGCAGTTACTGAATTGAACTGCAGGTACAGTATTGAACTGCAGGTACTGTATTGAACTGCAGTTACAGTATTGAACTGCAGTTACAGTATTGAACTGCAGGTACAGTATTGAACTGCAGGTAAAGTATTGAACTGCAGTTACTGAATTGAACTGCAGGTACAGTATTGAACTGCAGGTACAGTATTGAACTGCAGTTACTGAATTGAACTGCAGGTACAGTATTGAACTGCAGGTACTGTATTGAACTGCAGTTACAGTATTGAACTGCAGTTACTGAATTGAACTGCAGGTACTGTATTGAACTGCAGGTACAGTATTGAACTGCAGTTACTGAATTGAACTGCAGGTACTGTATTGAACTGCAGGTACTGTATTGAACTGCAGTTACAGTATTTAACTAAAATTAAATTGAATCACAGATACATTAAAATTGGATCTGTAATTAAACCAGACTCTACACATACATTAAAAGGTCATGAAGTTTGTTCTATATCCTACCTGAACCACTGTGTGTTGTCAAACAGGTAAGCATCGCAGTTGTACTCCCCGTCAGGCTGTATGTCTGACCCTTCATTATCTAGCCGCCATGATCCCGTCAGATTAACTGTATTGGGAGAGCTGCAGGGACCTAACAAGCATGCTGTTTTATCAACTGTTTATGGAACTGAGAGGTATTCATAATCAATGCTAAACACTAGAAATTCCCCTGTCATACAGCCCACGACCAAAGTGATATTGGAAAAAAGAAAGGGTACTGATGGTTGAGAAATGCAATATTAGCAGCCAAATGGCACTGCAGTGCAATAGGATAATTGCAATGGTAGCTGTAATGTACTGGCTGTGGGTGTTATTATGTACAACAAACAGCAATAATGAAAGGAAAGGATTATATGTTTATATCTCTCCCCTGCAATAGGAGAAATGCAATATTAGAAGTAAAATGCACTGATATTATTAGAATAACCAATATTATTAATATAGTAATACAGTAATAATATAAAACCAATGCACAATTTTGTTTACATTTCAAAACGTCATAGCTAACAATATCGAGAAGTTGTGATATTTATATAGATTTTTAGAAAATCTATATAACAAAACTGTGTAGAAAAAATAATAACAGTAACATACTGCCCATCATCGATGTTGTTAGTGTGACTATAACACTTCAATAGTCATCCAAACTTATAATTAAATATTGTAATAATCTCATAAGAATCGTTAGAAAAAATATCATTGTCATTTCCTTTACTTTCACTGCGTTGGACATCAGATAGAATACCAAAGTACTCAAAAGTGTCTAAAATGTCAGTTACTTTGAAATCGGCAAAAAAGAAACGATTATATTTCAGTGCTTCTACGTTAATTACAGAAACCTTGGGCAATTCGACAATGCTATAGACTGGTGAAATGTGCACTTTATTTTTTCGTGAAATGCGCACGACTTAATGGTTTTATTCTCTGTCGCTTGGGGTTTCAATTGCCAGTCTTAATTTTGATAAAAGTAAGGCTTGGCAAGTTTTAATAACGATTTTCAGCCAAATTAATCTGTCTATTTGTGTATAATCCGTTCAGCTTGGTAAGTTTTAAAATACTGTCAACACTTTTCAAAGACTTGGTAATATATTTAAATAGGTTTATATGAGTTTTGTATCATTATTATACTTAAACGACTCCAGAAAAATGGTTAAATTTGTTGATGAGATTTCGGTACAAGGGTTTGCGACGTTGTTGATGAATAATTTTCGTGAGTTGTGTGCACATGCATTTATCATAGAACTCTTAAACATTTGCTCCGCTCATTTGGTCATGGGAATAGCTTTCTTTAATGCCCTTCAGATGAGCGTGAAAAATCAAATTTTGTAATGGATATTTTAATTACCCTATATCCATTAATCTGTGTGAGTAAAATATTATGCTATTATTATACAAATTGACTGTGAAGAAAAAAGGCAGCCATTTAATTTTGTTTGATAAGAGGCATCAGTGCAGTGCTTAACATTTAGAAGCCTCTAGTATACAAGTCAGCCCCTGGTACTAGACAGTATTTACAACTTTCCATTGGCTATAAAAGTTCTTAGATTAGCACATGCTCTTTTAAACCAAATACCGTTTTTTTTCACATTTTCAAAGCAGTGATGCCCTAGAAGTATCTGAAGAGACATAATGATTGCTGTACACCGAGTCTGATAGAGTGTGAATATTTGTTATGAATAGAAAACAAATAGTTTAGCGTAAAGCTCTTGTTGCTGCGGAGAAGAAGCTTTCTAGCTTTGTCTGTTATGATTCTTCTTCACCAAGAACTTCAATCAGTGTGTCATTGGAAACGAAGGTTGTGGTCCCAGCCATTTTCAATTCTCAAAATTTCAAAACTAATAATCCAGTCAACTTAAAACTTTGGAGTTATACTGAGAACAGATTACGCACAAAGCAATAAAAATTCCATACTCTATGTAAACAGAAAGTGCAAAAAAAACTAAGTGAAATTACCCAACAGGGTTTATGCAGGCAAAGAATCGGGTGAGAAACAAGTTCCCCGAATTATCTTGGAACCAGGCTTCAAAGTGGTAACTAATTTATAGAATTTTATATATTTCTCAAAATTATGTAAATATCTACTGTTTTTACTGACTTCGCTATGTGAAAAAGCAGGGAGCTTATCACTGGAGAATAAAGAATATGTGAGAATCGACTATACAACTAACACAGATATGTTAAAATGCTGGGTTCTTACCTTCAGGCAATGGATCCTCGGTTGTCTGCTCACCAAAGCATTCTGAGAAGAGCTCAGAAACGACTCTTCTTAAGATGCCTGTCAGATCCTGATCGATTTCTCGCTTGCTCCGAAGGCCTTCATGAATAAATTTTACACGTTCATTTTAATTAGAAATTCTGCCATACAACAATTTCAATGCCTAAACACTTTTGGATAAAAGTTTAATATAAACTACTATTACTACTACTACTATTACTACTACTACTACTACTACTACTACTACTACTATTACTGCTACTATTACTACTGCTACTATTACTACTACTATTACTACTATTACTATCACTACCGCTTCTACTACTACTACTACTAGTACTACTACTAGTACTACTACTAGTACTACTATTACTACTATTACTACTACTATTACTACTACTGTTACTACTGCTACTACTACTACTGCTATTACTGCTACTATTACTACTATTACTGCTACTATTACTATGATTACTACTACTGCTAATACTATTACTACTACTATTACTACTACTACTACTACTACCACTATTACTACTACTACAATTACTACTATTACTGCTCTTATTACTATAATTACTATTCCTACTATTACTATTACTACTACTATTACTCCTACTACTATTACTCACTACTGCTATTACCACAATTATTATTACTGCTACTACTGCTACTGTTACTACTAATACTACTACTGCTACTCCTACCACCATTATTACGTCTACTATTACTAATACTACTGTTAATACCACAACTGGTACTGATACTAACACTGTTACTGCTGCTATTGGTGTTACTAAATACTATTGCTACTACTACTTCCATAAGCTCACTTACTTGTGCTAGAGGAATGCAAACCCGAGATTGCTTTCATGATTTTGGCAACACCTGCCTCTCTCTTATCTCGAAGAGCACCTTGCATAGACAAGTTCACTGCAACAAACACAGCTGCTGAGTTCCTTTTTAAAAACAATTCTTATATTATCGGTAACTTTCTACAAATTGTTGTATGTAGTTCATAGGAAATAGTAGACACCAACCATACTCACTTCAACACCATATTTTACCAATTATGCTATTCAGAAACTTGAAAGAAAGATTTCGGACTCACCTGCCCCAAGCAGTACCAAAACAGTTGCTAGGTTGGTAAAGGTGTTCATGTTGATGGGTGAAAATCAGACCAGTAGTGACAAAGCAAAGATGACATGCTGCTTTTATACTAATTTGCATGCTTGAATTTTGGCAGCTGGCATGACGCTTGCTCAATTCTGCTGGCTGACTGGAGCGTTGCGTAACTGTGAGTGACAACAAATGTTTGTTATGTGAAATTCTGGCTTTCCGCATTAGATCCAACAGAATAAGGAAAACATGTAGAGACTAAAGACTGGTTAATTGTGCATATAATATGTACGTATATTATTAAACAATGTCTAAGTTTTGTTGTACAGCTGTCGATTAATCATATCTGACCGATATTAAGCCTTAAATTACCGCAGGCTGTTGAGAATGAATCCCATCACCGTACCTTTCTTTGTAATTTAATCATAGTAGAACAAGAACTACAGTAGGTAGAGTCTTTGTAAGTTACTTTGTTTAATGTGAATCAAAGAATTAGGTTAATTATGTAGTGCAGAGTTGTCTCCCCAACAAAAGAATTGGTGTAGACAATTACTGGTGTGTCAACTCTAGTAATAGATTGCGAGGAGCCTACAACATGGTTTGAAAAATAGTACGGCTCATGTAACTTGGATACTTGACAAGTACTGAAGCTGAGCAAAGTCGCGAGATCACAATTCAATATAATAACAGGACTATGTGACTGGCCACATATATACACATAAATATACATGTACATATATACTGCCATATATATGTGCATATACATGTGAATATACATATACGGATTAGCCAAAGACTAATAATGGATTTCGACTGAGGTTCTTTGCATTGCACCCACAGGTACCCATAGGAGGCTGCATATCCCCTGACAGTCCAGCGGTGCAGTAGCGCAAGTGACTTTGTCTACAAGACTGATGGTCTGACTGGTTGCAATCACAGCGTCTGTGGAATGTTCTAGACCATCAGTTCCGACATCATAGGCTCCGTGTACTCCTGCTTACCACGAGTTTAACTCTCTTCTGGCTGACTGCTTCAAGTTCTAGTTATGTTTATGTTATACATGAATGCTTTTTTGCTTTGTTTGCATTGATTACTGTCAAATTTATTTTTGTGTACCGCTACAATCTAAAATATAGTTTACATGCATTACTTGTTCAATCTAGTGTTAGTAGTAAGGTTAGTGCAGCAATTTGAGAATAATATTATTGCACGAAAAAACTGATTGGAGGAATCATAAACTCCTATAAGAGTGCAACTAACATCAGAGTAACAGATCTGCTTTCTATTTGAGCGAAAAGCTCAAACAATTCTGATTCGCGGATTTAAAAAAATTCACAAATGTATATTATTTATCTAAATAGTGTGAGTAGTCATTTATTGTTTTAAGTATTAACAGCAACTAAGCTATAATATAGAAACTTTTAAATAGCATTAAAAATAACATCAAAATGCATGTGCATTGAGTACATATACGTACATGTATACATGTACATTTACGCATACGTACACGAATACGTACACGTACACGCATACATATGCATATTTAATTGTAAGTATTAGAAATAAATCCTGCAAATAAATGAATAATTGAGAGAGATGTAATAATAAAAATATTATGGTATTATTAAAATATAAATTTTTATTTTTGTAAAATTTTTATTTTTTAATAATTGTTATACAAATAATCTATTATTTTTACAACAGGTTTCCAGATTAACTTGTTCATCAGTTCTCCTGTTTCTTAGCTGTTGAACAACTCAGACCAAGATACTCAACAGAAGAAGATCAAGACCCTGGAGATAAACCTGATATAACAGAGGAGACAAAACTGCAACTACCAGCCCCTACAACTGTAACAGAGCAACCTCCGTCTAGAAGAAGACCACGCAACCCTCGTCTACCTGATGGAGATGAGTATAGCAGAGACAAACCCCGAAGGTCTAAGAGAACCAGAACGAACCTTTAGCTTAGTGAGGAGGTGTCATGCAAATGCCAAGTATTATTGGTACTTTGCCAACAAACCTTATGCTTATTAGCTAAAGCTTTATACAAGCTAATATTATATAGTACTGTCTCATTATAGCTATTAATAATGCTTGTAGCTTTTTACAAAGCTTTTCTATGACCAAACATATAAATACTTGGGTTTTCTGTTATCAAATCAGTTGTCTCTGGAGAGTGCAATAAACCACATTCCTCTAATTTAATACTCTATTTAATTGCTTCTGTGCAGAAACATAACAGAAGCTAATTGGCGACAAGGATTTCACAAGGACAAGGATCATAACTGTTCAAAATTGCACCACTACAATGGCAGAAGTAGCAGACCTGATCAAGCTAATGCAGAAGCAGCAGGAGGACCAGAGACAGCAGCAAGAGGAATACAGACGTCAGCAAGAAGAGCAGCAAGAGGAATACAGACGTCAGCAAGAAGAGCATAGACAACAGCAGTATGAGGAGTTCAAGCAGCAACAAGAGGAATACAGACGTCAGCAAGATGAAAGAATGGAGGAGAATAAGAAACTGATGGAGCTACTACTACAAAACCTACAACGGAAACAAGAAACAGCTGCAACCGCTGTTCCAGCCTTCCCAGGTTTTGACCCAACAGCAGAGCTACTAACAGATTACATAGACAGATTCAACACCTTCATTGCAGCAAATTCTATTCATCAAGACAAGATTGCTGGCACTTTTCTCACCAACCAACAGCCTACACTCTACAAGCAGCTTAGTAATATGGCAGCTCAGCTTTCAACACCCAAGCAGATCAACGACCTCAACATGGATGAAATACTGGAATTTCTCAAAGACCAGTATGACCCTAAGCGCTTCATTGTTAGAGAGCGTTACAAGTATTGGAGTGACATGCAGAGGAAACCTGGAGAAACTATTCAAGAGTTAGCTGCCAGAATTCGTCAAGATGCAACTACATGTGCCTTCATAGACATTACAGATCCATTAGATGAGGCTCTCAGAACAAGATTTATCTGCTCTGTAAACAATGAAGCAGTTCTCAAATCTCTCTTCAAGGTCAAGGACAATGAACTCAACTTCAACAAAGCTATACAGGTAGCACAGGAAACAGAAGAAGCAGCTAAAGTTGCCAAAGAGACAGTTTATGGAAACTCGTCTAAAGTCAACAAGGTTGCTCAACAGAAATCAAGATACAAACCACTCCAGAAAAACAACTCTACACCTGACAAGCAGAAGGAAGGAAAGCTATGCTACAGATGTGACCAAACTAACCATACAGCGGATGACTGCAGATTCAAAGCAGCCACCTGCAACTTTTGTTCTAAACAAGGTCACATAGAAAGAGCATGCAAGAAAAAGAAATCATCTGCAGCAGGAAAACCAGTAAAGATGATAGAATGCACATCAACCAAGATGGTGAAACTTGCTGAAAACATCAAACTGGAGGGAGACAACTTCACACTTGAACTGGACACTGGAGCTTGTGACAACTTCATCTGTAAATCAATATGGGAGAAGCTAGGAAAGCCAAACCTAAAACCTACTACAGTTAACTACAAATCAGCCTCAGGACATCTCATAGAGACGCTTGGCAGATGTGAGCTAACTGCCCAATTGGATGCACAGAAAGAAGTCAGACTACCATTTGTGATTAGTGCTGTACAAGATCTCAACCTACTAGGAAGAACTGCTATACAGCAACTAGGCATCTCTATTGATGACAAGCTACAACAGAACCTTGTATCAACAATCACAGAGAACCAGCCAGATGGGAGGTTACAAATCAAGTGTAAGGAGATGTGCAAAGAATTTCCAGAAATATTCAAAG